>NC_084566.2:39549124-39821624 GCF_033978685.3 Nerophis lumbriciformis | reverse complement strand
CTCCGTTACATCTACTTGAGTAACTTTTGGGATAAATTGTACTTCTAAGAGTAGTTTTAATGCAACATACTTTTACTTTTACTTGAGTATATTTATAGAGAAGAAACGCTACTTTTACTCCGCTACTTTTATCTACATTCAGCTCGCTACTCGCTACTAATTTTTATAGATCTGTTAATGCACGCTTTGTTTGTTTTGGTCTGTCAGACAGACCTTCATAGTGCCTGCGTTACTGGTGACGTTTCACTCCGTTCCACCAATAAAATGCAGTCACTAGTGACTTTTGCATCCGTTCCACCAATCAGATGCAGTCACTGGTGACGTTGGACCAATCAAACAGAGCCAGGCGGTCACATGACCTGACTTAAACAAGTTGAAAAACTTATTGGGGTGTTACCATTTAGTGGTCAATTGTACGGAATATGTACTGTACTGTGCAATCTACTAATACAAGTTTCAATCAATCAATCAAAAGTGTGAAGGAAAAAAGACACTTTTTTATTTCAACCGTACATCCCGTCACAAGCCTAAAGACTGACTGCACAGTTCCTGTCTTCACAATAAAAGTGCCGCTCCATCGCGCCTGCGCTTTCAAAATAAGAGTCTCCGAAAGCCAGCGCAAACAAGCTAGCAAGCTACGGAATTTGCCGCCAATGTATTTCTTGTAAAGTGTGTGAAAACGAATATGGAAGCTGGACGAATAAGAAGCCAAAAACCAACCACTTTCATGTGGTATTAGACAGAAAGGAGGAACTTTTTTTCTCCTGCATTTGAAAACGTGGACGTTGAGCACTGCTGTCTGATTCCAATCAATGCAAGTCATCAGAATCAGGTAATACACCAACTTATATTCTTGTCAACATGAAAGAAAGGAATCTATATGTGTTAAACATGCATGTATATTCATTAAAACACCTTTAACATGTAAACAAAAACGGCAAAATAAATAAATATAAATGATATACTGTATATATCAATGTATGTGTATATATGTATATATATATATATATATGATATGTGTGTGTATGTTACTCATCAGTTACTCAGTACTTGAGTAGTTTTTTCACAACATACTTTTTACTTTTACTCAAGTAAATATTTGGGTGACTACTCCTTACTTTTACTTGAGTAATAAATCTCTAAAGTAACAGTACTCTTACTTGAGTACAATTTCTGGTTACTCTACCCACCTCTGGATATCATTATGTCAAGATAATGGTACTTGCATTTACTTCATTTAAGAATATTTTTCAACATATTGAGCAAAAAGGTCTCTTTTTTTTCCTACCAAGAAAAGTGCACTTGTTATTAGTGAGAATATACTTATTTTAAGGTATTTTTGGGTTCATTGAAGTTAGCTAATTTGACTTGTTTTGAAAAGTCTTGACAAGCCGAATTTTCTTGTTCTATTGGCAGATAATTTTGCTTAGTTCAAATAAAATACCCCTCATTTTTGTATTTTTTTTCCTTGTTTTTTGAACACTGACTTTTTGCCGTGTGAATAGGCTTTTATTTGTACTTTGTACCGTTTGTCGAATTATTTCCGTCAACATTGTACCGTTTAGTTAAGTGTGCTGACGTCCCCATTAAAAAAAAAAGTAGCCTTTTTTTAACATTTGAGTAATGGCGGCGTCACCAAATGAAGACAGAATATACCTGAGTGAAACATGACACAAACCCACCGTCCCTCTCCCCTTTTTTAACTTCACACTGACCACTTTCAAGTCCAGGAGGCCATCTTTGGCGTCTTGTAGCAGGCCCACAAACTTGACGGTGAGGAGGCCCAAACTCTTCTCGTGGCGGCTCGGCGTCGTCGAGCGTCCAGCCCGCGTCGTCTCAAACTCCATCTTGAGGTCAATGAAAGGGAACGTCTTCTACGTCAAACTTTACCCATCGACCATTTAACTGTTTTCTCCCACCTCTCAAAAAAAAGAAGAAAGAGCTACCGCAGCGTCTCTACCTGTCGGACATTCTTCTTCCTTATCAACCAACTTTACGTTAGTTTTAGGTTGCCATAGTAACCACGTGCCCCTCCTTCACCGGGCCGCTCTACCTTTGGCTTGGCGGTGCCGTTCATCCATCCATTTTTTACCGCTTGTCCCTTCAAAGATTGGCCAATATGGCTCTGATGGAAGTGGAACAAAAATGGAGTAAAGTCGAATTTGTGCAAGATAAATGCCACAATAAACTAGGTTTTTTATTTTATGATTCGGTCTAAACCAGGGGTGTCAAACGTACGGCCCGATTATTTTATTGAAGTCATTTGTATTTTACTTTTTATCGTTTTAGTTATGCAAAATTTTATTTAGTTATATTTATTTAGTATATATATATATATATATATATTAGAGATGCGCGGATAGGCAATTATTTCATCCGCAACCGCATCAGAAAGTCGTCAACCATCCGCCATCCACCCGATGTAACATTTGATCAGAACCGCACCCGCCCGTTGTAATATATATCTAATATAGACGATGCAAGGCATTAGTGAGGTTATAAAGCTTTTGCCTGTTAAAGAAAGGAGACTGATCCAATGCAGCACAGACATTCGCGTGCCACGCTGTCACGACCCAGACGCACACCAATGCGCAATCATATGGGAGCCGCGCTGAGCGCACCTCCAAGCGCGTCTCGCTGCCGGCGACGGCCGGGTATGGGCCCGACGCTCCAGCGCCATCCATTTTCAGGGCTAGTTGATTCGGCAGGTGGGTTGTTACACACTCCTTAGCGGGTTCCGACTTCCATGGCCACCGTCCTGCTGTCTATATCAACCAGGGTGAGCCCCACCCCTTTCGTGAGCGCACTGCGCGCGGAGTGACCACTGTTACGCGCCCCCGGCAACAGGGGTGGCGGGCAGGTAAGCTGCGCAAGCGGAGTGACCCCTGTTACGAGCCCCCGGCCACGGGGGTGGCGGGCAGGTAAGCTGCTTACCTGCTGCGCTTGACGCCGGCCGCGGCGAAGGCGGACAAGGCGGGGTGTCGGTGCGGTGGGCGCGGTGGTGACCCTGGACGTGCGTCGGGCCCTTCTCGCGGATCGCCTCAGCTACGGCTCCCGGTGGGGCCCTCTCGGGGGAAGGGGCCTCGGTCCCGGACCCCGGCGAGGCGTCCCTTCTCCGCTCCGTAAAAGTGTCCGTCTCTTTTTTTTTTTTTCTTCTGTTGTGGCATATGCAGCAGGTGCCTGCTCGTTTTTCGTATGTGGGTAACAACATTTAACTATGTATATATATTTCCGAATTGGTTTAACTGCCACCCGCCTGAATCTATTTAAAATCTTTTTTTTTTTATTTCAACCGCCCGACCCGACCCGACCCACGGATAAAATCTAATTTTTTTAAATTTCATCCGCCCGATCCGCGGATAATCCGCGGACTCCGCGGTTGTGCCCGCAAACCGCGCATCTCTAATATATATACAGGTAAAAGCCAGTAAATTAGAATATTTTGAAAAACTTGATTTATTTCAGTAATTGCATTCAAAAGGTGTAACTTGTACATTATATTTATTCATTGCACACAGACTGATGCATTCAAATGTTTATTTCATTTAATTTTGATGATTTGAAGTGGCAACAAATGAAAATCCAAAATTCCGTGTGTCACAAAATTAGAATATTGTGTAAGGCTAATACAAAAAAGGGATTTTTAGAAATGTTGGCCAACTGAAAAGTATGAAAATGAAAAATATGAGCATGTACAATACTCAATACTTGGTTGGAGCTCCTTTTGCCTCAATTACTGCGTTAATGCGGCGTGGCATGGAGTCGATGAGTTTCTGGCACTGCTCAGGTGTTATGAGAGCCCAGGTTGCTCTGATAGTGGCCTTCAACTCTTCTGCGTTGACGGCTGCGTTGACCCTGGATCTCAGGAAACAGAGTGGACCGACACCAGCAGATGACATGGCACCCCAAACCATCACTGATGGTGGAAACTTTACACTAGACTTCAGGCAACGTGGATCCTGTGCCTCTCCTGTCTTCCTCCAGACTCTGGGACCTCGATTTCCAAAGGAAATGCAAAATTTGCTTTCGTCAGAAAACATGACTTTGGACCACTCAGCAGCAGTCCAGCTGGTGTCGGTCCACTCTGTTTCCTGAGATCCAGGGTCAACGCAGCCGTCTACCAGCAAGTTTTAGAGCACTTCATGCTTCCTGCTGCTGACCTGCTCTATGGAGATGGAGATTTCAAGTTCCAACAGGACTTGGCGCCTGCACACAGCGCAAAATCTACCCGTGCCTGGTTTACGGACCATGGTATTTCTGTTCTAAATTGGCCCGCCAACTCCCCTGACCTTAGCCCCATAGAAAATCTGTGGGGTATTGTGAAAAGGAAGATGCAGAATGCCAGACCCAAAAACGCAGAAGAGTTGAAGGCCACTATCAGAGCAACCTGGGCTCTCATAACACCTGAGCAGTGCCAGAAACTCATCGACTCCATGCCACGCCGCATTAACGCAGTAATTGAGGCAAAAGGAGCTCCAACCAAGTATTGAGTATTGTACATGCTCATATTTTTCATTTTCATACTTTTCAGTTGGCCAACATTTCTAAAAATCCCTTTTTTGTATTAGCCTTAAGTAATATTCTAATTTTGTGACACACGGAATTTTGGATTTTCATTTGTTGCCACTTCAAATCATCAAAATTAAATGAAATAAACATTTGAATGCATCAGTCTGTGTGCAATGAATAAATATAATGTACAAGTTACACCTTTTGAATGCAATTACTGAAATAAATCAAGTTTTTCAAAATATTCTAATTTACTGGCTTTTACCTGTATTTTCGCCAACAACCACCTTCAATAAGGTGAGGTGAGGGGAGCAGTGAGCAGCAGCGGTGGCCGCACTTGGGAATCATTTTGGTGATTTAACCCCCAATTCCAACCCTTGATGCTGAGTGCCAAGCAGGGAGGTAATGGCTCCCATTTTTATAGTCTTTGGTATGACTCGGCCTAGAGACTAGAGATGTCCGATAATGGCTTTTTTTTGCCGATATCCGATATTGTCCAACTCTTGATTACAGATACCGATATATACAGTTGTGGAATTAACACATTATTATACCTCATTTTGTTGTGATGCCCCGCTGGATGCATTAAACAATGTAACAAGGTTTTCCAAAATAAATCAACTCAAGTTATGGAACAAAAATGCCAACATGGCACTGCCATATTTAGGGCCCGCAATGGGACATAAGGACCTATTGTTATTCTAAGGTTTTATTATTCTTTCTTTCTTCTTCCGCCGCCTCTTTGAGCACTAATTTGACCCACTTAACATGCTCCAAAACTCACCATATTTGACCCACACATCAGGACCTGCGAAAATGGCCTTTTAATAAAAAAACCAAACCCCAAAAATCAAAATTGCGCTCTAGCGCCCCCTAGGAAGAAGGAAAAACTACGCTGCCTGTAACTCCCACTAGGAAGGTCGGAGAGACATGAAACAAAAACCTTTATGTAGGTCTGACTTAGATCTACATTTCACAATTGTATATCCTCGGGCTAAAATCAACAGGAAGTTGGCAATTCCCCCTTCAAGACAAAAAAGTACTAAAAACAGTCACTTTTGCCTCTTTGAGCTGTAATTTGACCCCCTTAACATGCTTCAAAACTCACCGAACTGAACACACACATCAGGACTGGCTAAAACTGTGATCTAATGAAAAAACCTAACCCCAAAATTGTGCTCTACAGCAATTTTTTAATAAAACGCACAAAAAACTGCTCCTCGGATGAAAAATCTGACAAAACTGCCTGTAACTCCCACTGGGAAGGTCGGAGAGAGATGAAACAAAAACCTCTATGTAGGTCTCACTTAGACCTACCTTTCATAAATTGACAACCCCCAGCAAAAATCAACAGGAAGTTTGCTATTCCCCCTTCAAAACAAAATTTTTTAAAAAACCGGTCACCTTCCTTCAAAAACGAACTCCTCTGAGCGCGTTTGTCGTTTCGCCTTCAAACTAACACAGGAGAGAGATTGAACCCTTGTGATTACAACAACAGAAGCGCTTTTTAATTAACTGCTCCGGTTTTGATTTTATGACCCTTCAAAGACCCGCTGCGCTGATGCTGCTGCAATGCTGTTTTTTTAAGATGGCTGCTTAAAAGCAGGAAGCACCAACGTGCCCACACAATGCAGACAAGGTAGGTACACTAGACAAAAGTCTTGGGACACTTCAGACTACAAGTAGACAAAAGTATTGGGACACTTAGGACTAGCACCTGCCAAATACGCGGGCCCGAACAACGCTGCTTGCAGCTTTAATTATTATTGAAATCACAAAGTGCATTCTTTTTTTAAACATGTCTCAAAACAGCAGCTTGGAATTTGGGACATGCTCTCCCTGAGAGAGCATGAGGAGGTTGAGGTGGGCGGGTGGGGTTGAGGTTTAGAGGGTAGCGGGGGTTTTATATTGTAGCGTCCCGGAAGAGTTAGTGCTGCAAGGGGTTCTGGGTATTTGTTCTGTTGTGTTTATGTTGTGTTACGGTGCGGATGTTCTCCTGAAATGTGTTTGTCATTCTTGTTTGGTGTGGGTTCACATATTTGTAACAGTGTTAAAGTTGTTTATACGGCCACCCTCAGTGTGACCTGTATGGCTGTTGACCAAGTATGGTTGGCATTCACTTGTGTGTGTGAAAAGCCGTAGATATTATGTGACTGGGCCGGCACGCAAAGGCAGTGCCTTTAAGGTTTATTGGCACTCTGTACTTCTCCCTACGTCCGTGTACACAACGGCGTTTTAAAATACATTTTACTTTTTGAAACCGATACCGATAATTTCTGCATTTTAAAGCATTCATCGGCCGATAATATCGGACTGCCGATATTATCGGACATCTCTACTCACAACCTACCGATCTCAGGGCAGACACTCTAACCACAAGGCCACTGAGTATGTTGATAAATATAATTTATAAAATAATTTACCGGTAACACAATTTATTTTTTTTAAACTGTAAAAATTGAATATATTTTTTACAACTGTACACTGGCAACTTTTACTCCGCTAATGATCATAGTTGTCACCGTGATAGTTCATTCATCAATTAAAATCTCTGATTCCGCTCGTAAGACGTTTCACTTTCTCCATGGTTCTTTTGACGTTTTCGTTTTCAAGCAGCAGCTGGCGCATCTCTTCCTCCACTTCATACACCTGAAATAAAAAAAACAAAAAGTCACCACTCAAACACATCACAGAAGTACCTCCATTCACCGTATTTTTCGGATTATAAATTGCTCCGGAGTATAAGTCGCACCGGCCGAAAATGCATAATAAAGAAGGAAAAAAAACATATATAAGTCGCACTGGAGTATAAGTCACATTTTTTGGGGGAAATGTATTTGATAAAAGCATACTTGCCAACCCTCCCGGATTTTCCGGGAGACTCCCGAAATTCAGCGCCTCTCCCGAAAACCTCCCGGGACAAATTTTCTCCCGAAAATCTCCCGAAATTCAGGCGGAGCTGGAGGCCACGCCCCCTCCAGCTCCATGCGGACCTGAGTCCGCTTTCCCACAATATAAAGAACGTCTACAGTAAAGCAGTCCGTCTGCCGTATACAGCAATGTTGTGACACTCTTAAACAGGACAATACTGCCATCTAGTGCATTTGATGAAAGCACTTTTGTGCGTGCCACACAGCAATGCATCATCAGAGAGGGTGTTCAGCATGGTTAGAAAGATAGTGACAGAGAATAGAACAAGGATGGACAATTCAACCCTTAACTCAACAATGAGTAGATGAGTGTTATGTGTGTGTATATGTGTAAATAAATGAACACTGAAATTCAAGTATTTATTTTATTTATATATATATATATATATATATATATATATAGCTAGAATTCACTGAAAGTCAATTATTTATTATATATATATACATATATATCCATCCATCCATTTTCTACCGCTTATTCCCTTCGGGGTCGCGGGGATATATATATATATATATATATATATATATATATATATCCATCCATCCATCCATTTTCTACCGCTTATTCCCTTCGGATATATATATATATATATATATGTCTTAATAAGGTTATCCAAAAAATAGTGCTCGATACCGTAGTAGAGCGCAATATATGTATGTGTGGGGAAAAAAAATCACAAGACTATTTCATCTCTACAGGCCTGTTTCATGAGGGGGGGTACCCTCAATCGTCAGGAGATTTTAATGGGAGCATTCGCATACCATGGTTTATATAGGGCACAGAGTGGGTGGGTACAGGCTGGCCTAGGGGCGTGGTGATTGGTTCATGTGTTACCTAGGAGGTGTTTCCGTCTATGGCGGCATGTTGTTACAATTTCGCTGCGCTTGTTGAGGGATGACAGGTCTGGACGGTAGATGATAAACAGTTTCTCTTTCAAGCATAGGTTGCATCTTTTATTACCACTATTGTAAGGTGTGCTGGATGCGAGAATTTGCCATGTTATTGAATATTCAACATTATTGTCTTTGAGGTCCCAAATGTGTTTGCTGAGTTCTGTGGTATTTCGCAGGTTTTTGTTCCTGAAAGAAGCCTTGTGGTTGTTCCATCTGGTTTTGAATTCACCCTCGGTTAATCCTACATATGTGTCGGATGTGTTAATGTCCTTGCGTATTACCTTAGATTGGTAGACAACTGATGTTTGTAAGCATCCCCCGTTGAGGGGGCAATCAGGTTTCTTTCGACAGTTACATGCTTTGTTGGTTTTGGAGTCGTTCTGACTGGGGGTCGGCGGCTCATTTGCAATTGTTTTGTTGTGGTTTGAGATGATTTGTCGTATATTGTTCATGCAGCTGTAGCTCAATTTGATGTTGTTCTTGTTGAATACTTTTCTTAGGTTGTTGTCTTTGGGAAAGTGTTTGTCAATCAGGTTGAGGAATTTGTGTCCAATGTTCGTTGAGACGTTTTTGCTGTATGGGGGGTTGTACCAGATGATGCCGTTTCGTTTTCTGTTCTTTTTTGGCTGGTTTCCTGGCGTGGGTTCATAGGTGAGGGTGAAATTGTATCCGCTTTCATCAAGGGCTTTTTGGTATGGGGGGGTTGCTTGGTCAAATTCAGCTTTGCTAGATGACAGCATCGATAGCCTTTTATTGATTCCGGTAGGTATTCTTTTCGTGGTGGTGGGTGGATGGTTGCTGTCATGGTGCACGTATTGGAGTGTTGTGTTGGGTTTCGTGAATGGTTGGTAGCTGTTATTTCTCAGGTTGAAAGTGACGTCAAGAAAGTTGACGGTTTGCTTGTTGGCTTCAATCGTGATCCGTAGGCCGTTCTCTTTGAAAATTTGGCATATGCGCTTCTTGGTATTCTCGCTGCTCCTTGGCGAGGCGCGACACACTGCCAGTCCGTCATCACGGTAAATACCAAGGTTCAGATTGAGGCTAGCGAGCTGGGAGAGGAGGAAACTCCCAACGAGTTCACACGTTTCTGCTCCGTCAAAACTTCCCATAGTGACGTCAAATGTTGCATTGTTCTTTTTTTGCCATGGTGTACTGTTGTGGATGAGAATGGAGTTTTTTGCGTGGATGATGATGTTTCTTTCGTTGCCTGTGATTGAGTCGTAGTCTGAGGCGAAGTCTAGTGCTTGAGTCAGTAGGTCTTGCGTGATGGAAGGGTAAAATTCCTCGATATCAAAGGAGATAAAGTTGTGCTGTTGTTTGTCTTGGATGTTGTTGAACCATTTGATTACTGCTGCTGTATTTCTCCATTGGTTGAGTGGTGTTTTGTCCTTGATTTTTGTGTTGACTCTGTCCAGGATTATTTTGCTGATTTTTCCTATTTCAGATTTAGTTGGGTTTATTAGTCGGCATGTTGGGTTATTTGCGAAGTTGGGTTTGTGATCCTTCAATGTGATGAAGGCTTCCTTGTTGGCTGTGGCGTCCACCCTGTCCTCAATGTCCAGTTCAGCCGCGATCCTTTTATTTTCCAGGTGGATGTTCTGTAAGGTATTGGGTTGCGCTTTTTTGTATGATTTGGTGATGCTTCTGTCCAGTAAGGTGTGGTGTTCTGGTATGTCCATTCTGTAGAAGTTTGTGGTTTTATCGGCAGCTATGATGAGGTTGTTTACTTTCTTGATGCGCTCCTTGTCATTTTTCAGCTTGGTGAGGAGTGGGTTGCGGATTGGCTTGAATTTGACTGATTGTATCATTTTGAGCATGTCGTTCTCAAAATCCTTTAGTTCCTCAACTGTGGGTGGGTTCTTGGTAGATTTGAATCCGTAAGTTTCCTTTTGCATTCCTTTTGTTTCAGGGTGGAGGAAAAAATGTGCTTTCCACCGCATCCTTCTTAGGAAGTGTTCCGTCTTTTCTATGAGCCTTAGCTTGTAGTCATTCTGCGCGGGTATGGGAATGTTCTTCGTGGAGTAGTCGATGTTGAATTTTTCCATTTCTGATCGTCGTACAGTGCTCAACAAATGTCAATTTGGAGCGGAGTATATGTCTTAATAAGGTTATCCAAAAAATAGTGCTCGATACCGTAGTAGAGCGCAATATATGTATGTGTGGGGAAAAAAAATCACAAGACTATTTCATCTCTACAGGCCTGTTTCATGAGGGGGGGTACCCTCAATCGTCAGGAGATTTTAATGGGAGCATTCGCATACCATGGTTTATATAGGGCACAGAGTGGGTGGGTACAAGGCTTCTTTCAGGAACAAAAACCTGCGAAATACCACAGAACTCAGCAAACACATTTGGGACCTCAAAGACAATAATGTTGAATATTCAATAACATGGCAAATTCTCGCATCCAGCACACCTTACAATAGTGGTAATAAAAGATGCAACCTATGCTTGAAAGAGAAACTGTTTATCATCTACCGTCCAGACCTGTCATCCCTCAACAAGCGCAGCGAAATTGTAACAACATGCCGCCATAGACGGAAACACCTCCTAGGTAACACATGAACCAATCACCACGCCCCTAGGCCAGCCTGTACCCACCCACTCTGTGCCCTATATAAACCATGGTATGCGAATGCTCCCATTAAAATCTCCTGACGATTGAGGGTACCCCCCCTCATGAAACAGGCCTGTAGAGATGAAATAGTCTTGTGATTTTTTTTCCCCACACATACATATATATATATATATATATATATATGAAATACTTGACTTGGTGAATTCTAGCTGTAAATATACTCCTCCCCTCTTAACCACGCCCCCAACCACGCTCTGCCCCACCCCCGACCACGCCCCCACCTCCCGAAATCGGAGGTCTCAAGGTTGGCAAGTATGCTTTAACCCTTGTGTAATGTTCATATTGTTGTTACTCAGCCAGCGTTTGTGGGTCTGATGGACCCATTGCATTTTGTGGCTTTTAATGCCTCAAAATCAAACACTTTTATGTTAAAATACTGAACAGATGTTTACCATATGCCAATAAACATTTGTTCAGTTTCATGGAAAATTTCTGTTTCTGCATCCCACAGGGATTCTTCTTTTGTGTTTCTGCACCTGCGGTTCCCACACAATGTTGCAACATTGTTTGTCAACACTGTCTGCTCTCATTTTCTCGCACATTTGACCCTCTGATGTTCTGTGTACCTACACTCTGTCCTCCTCCTGTCTAGGCCTGCTGTGTGTGTGCGGGTGCGTGTGGTACACAGAACATCAATTTCCACACTTCTATTAGCCCCGGGTCCAGTGGGCCCGGACATCTTATATGTAATAGAAATGTGTAGGGGGTAGAGATGCGCGGTTTGCGGGCACAACCGCGGAGTCCGCGGATTATCCGCGGATCGGGCGGATGAAATTTAAAAAAATTAGATTTTATCCGCGGGTCGGGTCGGGCGGTTGAAAAAAAAAAAATTAGATTTTAAATAGATTCAGGCGGGTGGCTGTTAAACCAATTCGGAAATATATATACATAGTTAAATGTTGTTACCCACATACGAAAAACGAGCAGGCACCTGCTGCATATGCCACAACAGAAGAAAAAAAAGAAGAAGAGATGGACACTTTTACGGAGCGGAGAAGGGACGCCTCGCCGGGGTCCGGGACCGAGGCCCCTTCCCCCGAGAGGGCCCCACCGGGAGCCGTAGCTGAGGCGATCCGCGAGAAGGGCCCGACGCACGTCCAGGGTCACCACCGCACCGACACCCCGCCTCGTCCGCCTTCGCCGCGGCCGGCGTCAAGCACAGCAGGTAAGCAGCTTACCTGCCCGCCACCCCCGTGGCCGGGGGCTCGTAACAGGGGTCACTCCGCGCGCTCCGCCCGCGCAGCTTACCTGCCCGCCACCCCTGTTGCCGGGGGCACGTAACAGGGGTCACTCCGCGCGCAGTGCGCTCACGAAAGGGGTGGGGCTCACCCTGGTTGATATAGACAGCAGGACGGTGGCCATGGAAGTTGGAACCCGCTAAGGAGTGTGTAACAACCCACCTGCCGAATCAACTAGCCCTGAAAATGGATGGCGCTGGAGCGTCTCGCCGACAGCGAGACGCGCTTGGAGGTGCGCTCAGCGCGGCTCCCATATGATTGCGCACTGGTGTGCGTCTGGGCCGTGACAGCGTGGCACGCGAATGTCTGTGCTGCATTGGATCAGTCTCCTTTCTTTAACAGGCAAAAGCTTTATAACCTCACTATTGCCTTGCATCGTCTATATTAGATTTATAACAACGGGCGGGTGCGGGCGGATGCGGTTCTGATTAAATGTTAGGTCTGGTGGATGGCGGATGGTTGACGACTTTCTGATGCGGTTGCGGATGAAATAATTGCCTATCCGCGCATCTCTAGTAGGGGGGGTGTATGGTGTGTGGTCATTAAATATGTATTCTGATATATGTTCTTCACAGAAAATGAGCCAAAGTCAGTGAGTCTCAGCTTGCAAAATTAATTAATTGTATCATTTTTCTTTTAATAAAAAAATGAAAACGGGTCCCACAGACCCGAACACCACACAAGGGTTAATTTTGAATAGCAACGACTATAGTTAGTCCTTCCTCTTCTGCTATGTAGCCAAGATGGCAATGATTGAGGGTGGATAGGCTCCATCTCTGCGCGCTTGTGCAAAATGCTTAGCGTAACTGCGGAAGCGCACTGATTGAAACACAGCCAGATTCTCTTAAGTTACCTTCTGATTGGCCAGTTCTATCTGCCTGTGCTTGTCATTGGCCAGCTGAAGCAGCTCAGCTTGATGGGCGGCCTGTACGGACTCCAGCTGCAGATGTAACGCTTCGTCCATGCAGTGTAGTTTCTCCATGGCAGCTCTGAGGGATGACATGATTGTGAAACATTTGTCGCGAACCCTCTCAACGTGACTGCCAACGAACCTGTGGGCTTCTGTGGCGTTGTCTCGCTCTTCCAGAAGCGAGCGTTCCTTGCTGTGAAAGTTGTCCTTCATGCGCTTCACTTGGCTCTCAAGTTGAGTGAGCATCTGAGCCTTATCCTGCCTAGGGAGGTATATTGTTAGGATTTCATCGACGCCAATACCAATATCGATAATGGTATTCATCAGTACTATATGTATTTTTTATAAACAAAGATGTAAAAATTTGCATTTTTACTAGCACAAGAGGTTGTGCACCAACAACATCACAGGGAAATATTTAGTTTTAGGTCTTGTTACGTCAGTGTTTCTCAAAGTGTGGGGCGCGCCCCACTGGTGGAGAACAGAGACATGACAGGTGGGGAGCGAGGAAATTTCACATAAAATGTTTTTATTTATTATTATATTCTTAGATTATTTTTTTTTTACTATGCTTTCATTTTCTATACACACTGTAAATCACTTTGTGATTCTGTCTGTGAAATCCGCTATATAAATAAATGGAAATTACCGGTACTTATTTTTACTGTAGGCTTTATATTTCTCGGTACGAGCGAAAGTTTGACAGACATAGCAACAGTAACTAATGGGGGCGGGGCTAAGCGGAACAAACTTTCGCGCGGATGGGTAGCAGGCTATTGTGTGGACCACAATTACACAAATATATACATTTGTGACTCGCACCTCAAATGTCGTCGAGCCAGAGCCAGCGCCTGCAGAGAAACACAAATGTGACGGGCACACACTGTGTCATTCACCGGGAAGCACTCGCGTCAAGGCAGCTCAGCCCCGAACTCAATGAGGTTTTAACATGTTGTGAGCGCGGTAAATTTGATAAAAACACGACCACTGAAAGCGCGACTGTTCTCTGCACTGTGTGAGGAAATGGGAGCTGATCATACAGCCGTGCTGTTTCACAGTGAAGCAAGGTGGCTCTCCCGGGGAAAAGTGCTGTCACTTGCCCTGTCTTGCCAAATGCATAGCTCCTCCTTTCTTTTTTTGCAGAGATTGTAAAGTGGCACTTTTATTTGATTTATTATTGAACTTGATGCAAGTTATTTGATTTATTATTGAACTTGATGCAAGTTATAACACTTTTATTTGATTTATTATTGAACTTGATGCAAGTTATAACACTTTTTTTGATTTATTATTGAACTTGATGCAAGTTATAACACTTTTGTTTTATTTATTATTGAACTTGATGCAAGTTATAACACTTTTTTGATTTGTTATTGAACGTGATGCAAGTTATCACAATTTTTTTGATTTATTATTGAACTTGATGCAAGTTATTTGATTTATTTTTGAACTTGATGCAAGTTATAACACTTTCATTTGATTTATTATTGAACTTGATGCAAGTTATAACACTTTTTTTGATATATTATTGAACGTGATGCAAGTTATAACACTTTTTTTGATTTATTTTTTAACTTGATGCAAGTTATAACACTTTTGTTTTATTTATTACACTTGATGGAAGTTATTTTATTTATTATTGAACTTGATGCAAGTTATTTGATTTATTATTGAACGTGATGCAAGTTATAACACTTTTTATTTATTTATTATTGAACTTGATGCAAGTTATTTGATTTATTATTGAAAGTGATGCAAGTTATAACACTTTTTTTGATTTATTATTGAACTTGATGCAAGTTATAACACTTTTTTTGATTTATTATTGAACGTGATGCAAGTTACAACACTTGTTTTATTTATTATTGAACTTGATGGAAGTTATTTTATTTATTATTGAACTTGATGCAAGTTATACCACAGCTGCACAGTTATTTTATTTATTATTGAACTTGATGTTATTTTATGTTATTTAGTTTGAATGTATACAACTTGATGTTCAATAAATTTGAAAATGTTAAAGCTTGGCATTAGCGCTCTGTTGGGGGCAGGTGGGGCTTGAAAACTCCCCCTTGTCCAAAGTGGGGGATGACAAAAAAAGTTTGAGAACCACTGTGTTACGTCGTCATCTTGTAAAGACCACACAGATCCATTACTCTGTTTCTATTCACTACAATTACACTCAGTAAATCCATCCATCCATTTACTACTGCTTGTCCCTATAATAACAATTAAAATAGTAAACAAAATGATGAATAATAAAGTAAAACAATATTTATGTATGGCATGGTGCATGACTCTTGTCTTAAATTAAACATTAAGAAACGGGCAACAATGTATTTTGTAAACAAATATAAAAATGTCATCCTTTCCAAATATAACTGTTAATAAGGAAATAATACAAAATGTTAGTGAATATCGTTACCTGGGTGTCATTTTAGACCCAACACTGGCTTTTAAAAACATATGAAACAGATGTGCCAGAGTCTTAAATACAACATAAAAATGTTCAAATACAGGTAAAAGCCAGTAAATTAGAATATTTGGAAAAACTTGATTTATTTCAGTAATTGCATTCAAAAGGTGTAACTTGTACATTATATTTATTCATTGCACACAGACTGATGCATTCAAATGTTTATTTCATTTAATTTTGATGATTTGAAGTGGCAACAAATGAAAATCCAAAATTCCGTGTGTCACAAAATTAGAATATTACTTAAGGCTAATACAAAAAAGGGATTTTTAGAAATGTTGGCCAACTGAAAAGTATGAAAATGAAAAATATGAGCATGTACAATACTCAATACTTGGTTGGAGCTCCTTTTGCCTCAATTACTGCGTTAATGCGGCGTGGCATGGAGTCGATGAGTTTCTGGCACTGCTCAGGTGTTATGAGAGCCCAGGTTGCTCTGATAGTGGCCTTCAACTCTTCTGCGTTTTTGGGTCTGGCATTCTGCATCTTCCTTTTCGCAATACCCCACAGATTTTCTATGGGGCTAAGGTCAGGGGAGTTGGCGGGCCAATTTAGAACAGAAATACCATGGTCCGTAAACCAGGCACGGGTAGATTTTGCGCTGTGTGCAGGCGCCAAGTCCTGTTGGAACTTGAAATCTCCATCTCCCTAGAGCAGGTCAGCAGCAGGAAGCATGAAGTGCTCTAAAACTTGCTGGTAGACGGCTGCGTTGACCCTGGAACTCAGGAAACAGAGTGGACCGACACCAGCAGATGACATGGCACCCCAAACCATCACTGATGGTGGAAACTTTACACTAGACTTCAGGCAACGTGGATCCTGTGCCTCTCCTGTCTTCCTCCAGACTCTGGGACCTCGATTTCCAAAGGAAATGCAAAATTTGCTTTCGTCAGAAAACATGACTTTGGACCACTCAGCAGCAGTCCAGCTCTTTTTTTCCTTAGCCCAGGTGAGACGCTTTTCGCGCTGTTTCTTGGTCAACAGTGGCTTGACACGAGGTATGCGGCAGTTGAAACCCATGTCTTTCAAGCGTCTCTTGGTGGTGGATCTTGAAGCACTGACTCCAGCAGCTGTCCACTCCTTCTGAATCTCCCCCACATTTTTGAATGGGTTTTTTTTCACAATCTTGACCAGGGCGCGGTGATCCCTATCGCTTGTACACTTTTTCTGACCACAGTTTTTCCTTCCCTTTGCCTCTCCATTAATGTGTTTGGACACAGAGCTCTGAGAACAGCCAGCCTCTTCAGCAATAACCTTTTGTGTCTTTCCCTCCTTGTGCAATGTGTCGATGGTTGCCTTTTGGACAGCTGTCAAATCTGAAGTCTTCCCCATGTTTGTGTAGGCTTCAGAACTGGACTGAGAGACCATTTAAAGCCCTTTGCAGGTGTTTTGAGTTAATCAGCTGATTAGTTTGTGGCACCAGGTGTCTTCAAAATTTAACCCTTACAAAATATTCTAATTTTGTGACACACGGAATTTTGGATTTTCATTTGTTGCCACTTCAAATCATCAAAATTAAATGAAATAAACATTTGAATGCATCAGTCTGTGTGCAATGAATAAATATAATGTACAAGTTACACCTTTTGAATGCAATTACTGAAATAAATCAAGTTTTTCAAAATATTCTAATTTACTGGCTTTTACCTGTATATCAGGAATGCATTAACACTAGAGGCAGCACAAACTTATTTCAGTGCAATGATTATGTCTCGTTTGTATTATTGTATAACATGTTGGTCGCAGGCAAGCAAAATGACACTGAGGCCATTGGAAACTTTGCACAAACAATCGCTCAAAATCCTTGGCCTAAAACCACAACACCACCATGGTGGTAGCGGGGGGGGGGGGTGTATTTTGTAGCGTCCCGGAAGAGTTAGTGCTGCAAAGGGTTATGGGTATTTGTTCTGTTGTGTTTATGTTGTGTTACGGTGCGGATGTTCACCCGGAATGTGTTTGTCATTCTTGTTTGGTGTGGATTCACAGTGTGGCGTATATTTCTAACAGTGTTAAAGTTATTTATACGGCCACCCTCAGTGTAACCTGTATCGCTGTTGATCAAGTATACCTTGCATTCACGTGTGTGTGCGTACAGAAGCCGCACATTCTTGTGACTGTGGTCCGGGGTGGACTACGAGATATAATGACTGATGAACACCTTCGTTCGATAATGAAGGTTGCCTCAGCTCAAAGCCTGAGCCCCGGCATTAATGAACTAGCATCCAAGAAAAGATGGCAGGTATCTGGCTTGGGCACATCAGATTACCGTATTTTCCGCACTATAAGGCGCACCTAAAAACCACTAATTTTCTCAAAAGCTGACAGTGCGCCTTATAACCCGGTGCGCTTTATATATGGATTAATATTAAGATTCATTTTCATAAAGTTTCGGTCTCGCAACTACGGTAAACAGCCGCCATCTTTTTTCCCCGTAGAAGAGGAAGTGCTTCTTCTTCTACGCAAGCAACCGCCAAGGTAAGCACCCGCCCCCATAGAACAGGAAGCGCTTCTTCTTCTACTGTAAGCAACCACCCGCCCGCGTAGAAGAAGAAGAAGCGCGCGGATATTACGTTTCATTTCCTTTGTGTGTTTACATCTGTAAAGACCACAAAATGGCTCCTACTAAGCGACAGGGATCCGGTTCATGAAAAGACGCAATCTCTCCATCCGCACACGGATTACTATTTCACAGCAACTGCCTAAAGACTTTCAAGAAAAGCTGGCTACTTTCCGTGCATATTGTAAAAACAAGATAGCTGAAAAAAAGATCCGGCCAAAGAACATTATCAACATGGACGAGGTTCCACTGACTTTTGATATTCCTGTGAACCGCACTGTGGATACAACGGGAGCATGTACGGTGAATATTCGCACCACAGGGAATGAGAAGTCATCCTTCACTGTGGTTCTAGCTTGCCATGCTAATGGCCAGAAACTTCCACCCATGGTGATATTCAAAAGGAAGACCTTGCCAAAAGAGACCTTTCCAGCCGGCGTCATCATAAAAGCTAACTCGAAGGGATGGATGAAGAAAAGGTGAGCGAGTGGTTAAGGTAAGTTTACGCGAAGAGGCCGGGTGGCTTTTTTCACGCAGCTCCGTCCATGTTGATATACGACTCCATGCGCGCCCACATCACACTGGTTTTTAATATATTATTAAAGTTTGACTGAACTATCTGACTGTTTTTTTGACATTCCTTTAGCGCAGTTAGATGCGGCTTATAACACGGGGCGTTTTATAGGTGGACAAAGTTTTGAAATATGCCGTTCATTGAAGGCGCGGCTTATAACCCAGGGCGCCTTATGGTGCGGAAAATACGGTAGATCAGTGTGTTGCAAACTGAGCGGTTAAAAGTCCTGAATGGTTGGTTTATTCATTGTTATTTTATTTTCATATTTATTAGCCTGTGGAAAAAGTTAATGTTGATATTTACCTCAGAAGGCTGCAAATAGAAAAGAGGCATTCAATTTTTATTTAAATTGTATTTGATATGCCATTGATATTTTTTAATTATTATTATTAGTATTTGAAACTCAATTTTGCATGTCACTATAAAGTTATATAAGCCTTGCTTGTTCAATATTCAATGCAAAACTTGTTTGGGTCCCTATTAAAAGGTTAATTTGTTTGGCCCGCGGCTTTGTTCAGTTTTAAATTTTGGCCCACTCTGTATTTGAGTTTGACACCCCTGTTCTGGACGGTTAGTAATATCTCTACATATCATTTATTAATACATTTTAGGCAACACTGCTTACTTCCTGGAAATTGAGGCGCAGCAGCGGCTGCGCACTGGCGCCGTTAGGCTCAAGGACACATGGCAGCGACTACACAGACTTAGCTTTGAAAATGTTCCCTACGAGTAAACAGAGCCGATCGCTTCGTTTCACTTCATTTCAATAGCTTCTACTTCCGTGGAGTCTCGTGTGCGTTGAAGAGCGCAATGCTGTTGGAGGAAAATAATATTTGATGTTGTGGTTTCATTTTGAACGTGCAACTAGAGTCCGTCCGTCAGCTGCTGGGACTGAGAGTTACCATGTGTAGGGAACGTTGACACAACTTGTTTATAAAGTCTTAAAGGGGAACATTATCACAATTTCAGAATGGTTAAAACCATTAAAAATCAGTTCCCAGTGGCTTATGATATTTTTCGAAGTTTTTTTCAAAATTTTACCCATCACGCAATATCCCTAAAAACGATTCAAAGTGCCTGATTTTAACCATCGTTATAAACACCCGTCCATTGACGTCACATAGTGAAGCCAACACAAACAAACATGGCGGAAAGAACAGCAAGCTATAGCGACATTAGCTCGGATTCAGACTCGGATTTCAGCGGCTTAAGCGATTCAACAGATTACGAATGTATTGAAACGGATGGTTGTAGTGTGGAGGCGGGTAGCGAAAACCAAATTGAAGAAGAAACTGAAGCTATTGAGCCATATCGGTTTGAACCGTATGCAAGCGAAACCGACGAAAACGACACGACAGCCAGCGACACGGGAGAAAGCGAGGACGAATTCGGCGATCGCCTTCTAGCCAACGATTGGTATGTGTTTGTTTGGCATTAAAGGAAACTAACAACTATGAACTAGGTTTACAGCATATGAAATACATTTGGCAACAACATGCACTTTGAGAGTGCAGACAGCCCAATTTTCATCAATTAATATATTCTGTAGACATACCCTCATCCGCGCTCTTTTCCTGAAAGCTGATCTGTCCAGTTTTGGAGTTGATGTCAGCAGGCCAGGGAAGCTAGGGTCGATATTCTTCTCTTGATCATCTTCGGGACGGTGTGAGCCAAGACATCCAGGGGGTTTAGCTCGCTCGTCTGCGGGAACAAACTGCCGCCATTGCTTGCCGTGCTACCGAGGTCCTTTGTCCCTGAATTGCTCACACACTCCGGCAGATTCAATGGGGGTCTGGCGGCAGATTTCTTTGACTTTATGGTTGGAAATGCATCTGCTTTGAGTGTCGCAGGATATCCACACATTCTTGCCATCTCTGTCGTAGCATAGCTTTCGTCGGTAAAGTGTGCGGAACAAACGTCCAATTTCTTGCCACTTTGGCATCTTTGGGCCACTGGTGCAACTTGAATCCCGTCCCTGTTCGTGTTGTTACACCCTCCGACAACACACCGACGAGGCATGATGTCTCCAAGGTTACGGAAAACAGTCGAAAAAACGGAAAATAACAGAGCTGATTCGACTCGGTGTTTGAGAAAATGGCGGATTGCTTCCCGATGTGACTGTCATCGAATAATAGAAAGGCATTTAATTCGCCAAAATTCACCCATTTAGAGTTCGGAAATCGGTTAAAAAAATATTTGGTCTTTTTTCTGCAACATCAAGGTATATATTGACGCTTACATAGGTCTGGTGATAATGTTCCCCTTTAAATGTGCCATATGTAGTAATTTGCTGGTTAGAGGGATAGGTTTAGAGAGAGCGTTAGAGAGGTTAGAGGTTAGGGTTAGAGGTTAGGGTTGGAGAGGTTAGAGTTGGAGAGGGTTAGAGGTTAGGGTTAGAGAGAGAGTGAGAGAGGTTAGAGGTTAGGGTTAGAGGGTTAGAGTAGAGTTAGGGTTAGAGGTTAGAGTTAGAGAGGATTAGAGGTTAGGGTTAGAGAGAGAGTGAGAGAGGTTAGAGGTTAGGCTTAGGGTTAGCGGTTAGAGGGTTAGGGTTAGAGTTGGGGTTAGAGAGGTTAGAGGTTAGAGTTAGAGAGGGTTAGAGTTAGAGGGTTAGGGTTACTTTTAACCCGAACCCTAACCCTCTAACCCTATCCCTAACGTGGCACTTGAACTGAATGTGGCAGTGTGTCATAGTTATGACGATCAGCTGGACAAAGAAAATACTAGTATTACTAATCCAGAATCCTCGCGGTCAATATTCGGTATACATCCCTATCCCTGCCACTTTTTGCTAGATTTGCCAGGTAAATCCAAGAGATGATCATCCTACCAAACAAAATGATTTAATTTACCTGTGAATGTGCTTCACATCCTTCATTTCTTCCTCCTTGTCGTCCAACTGCTGCTTCAGCTCCTCCTTGCGCAGGCTGAGGTGTTCCACACGTTCCATCAGGTCGGACATCCGGGACGTTTCCTCCTCGAGCTGCAGCTGGAAGGTCTTCTGGGCCTGTGCTTTTTCGTCTCGCAGCCTGCGGACCAGCTGATCGTGCTCCTGCAGGGTCTACACAGCAAGGTATGTTACGTTGAAGAGGTTTGCACTGTTGGCGTCACTTCCTCTACCTCTTTGAGCTTGCGGATGGTTTGGGTTTGATCCTCTATGATTTTGCTTTTGATTCGGAGGGAGTCGTCGCTCTTCTCGTTCTTATTCTTCTGCGCCTCCAGCTCAGCGCCCAGCACCTCGACTCTGGACTCCAAGCGGCCACGGTCCTGAGCCAGGGATGCTCCTGGTAAACATGTCCATACACAGGAAAGTCAATAATGACGTGCAGCAAAGATCTGTGTATCATACACAGACACACATGTTTATTTATATAGCCCTAAATCACAAGTGTCTCAAAGGGCTGCACAAGCCACAACGACTTCATACCTGCCAACTTTTGAAATCAGAAAAACCTAGTAGCCAGGGTCCAGGGGCCGCAGGCCCCGGTAGGTCCAGGACAAAGTCCTGGTGGGGGGTTCAGGCTTCGCCCCCCCGACGCAAAATGATTATTAGCATTCAGACAGGTTAAAATGTTGCTAAAACCATCACTTTTCTATCAGTCACAGTGACTTTTCAAAACAAAAATATTACAGCAAAAATCATATGGGTTGATTGACATGTTTATTCTGTAAGCTAACTTCAATAGTTTGAAATTATTTTGACAGTTAATGCCAGTTATCCTGTCAACCTTTCACAAGACTTCAATTTGTTAATTGAAAGTATAAACAGTATAAACACTTTTTACAGTAAACAAATGGTAAAACAGTACTAAACAATTCCATTAAAAAAAAAATTGGTGTCATTATTAACTTTCTGTCCAAGCTTGTATAATCTACTGCCTTGTTCAATTGTAAAAAATATTCTGTGCCTAAAATTCACATTTCTATCACAATTATCATACTGTAAACATGGTAAGCTAACTTCATTAAAATTAATAGTCCTGTCAATAGCATGGAATTACAATTCAAATGTAGTTTTTTTGTAAGCCTTTCAAAAGAATTCAAAATATGAAAAATTAATGAAAATTAATTGAAGCCATCAGACACTTGAAAAGTGGCACATCACATCTCTAATGTAATCATTTGAACTTTTCAACAGAAATAGCACTGCAAAAATATTAAGGACATACTTCTGTATTTTGGTAGTTATGCTGTCAACATTTAACAAGATTTCTTCAACTTGGACTTGAAAGCATAAATAGTATAAACACTTTTAACAGTATAACAGTACTAAACAATTCCAATAGATAACATTGGTGTCATTACCTTTTTGTGGCTAAAATACGAAAAACGTTGAAAGTTTTCCATTTGTATCACTAGCAACGGCATTAGACTTGTGTTCTTTTGTCCCAACGTGGTCTTTAACATCGCTAATTCCTCCGTGTCCGATCGAAAAATCTTGTCTACACAAGGTGCAATTCGCGTAGTTTTCACCCTTTTTGGAACGGATAATTATTCCCGGATAGGCTTTTGAATATTCTTCACGGAATGACTGCAGTTTTCTTTTCGGTTTAAAACTCGTTTGCGATTTTTCTCCGGCTGATTCCATGATCGTTCGCTCGTTTGGAAACAATGGCCTCGTGCTTGGCAGCGGTGCTATAAATAGCATCGCGCATATTTAAAAAAAATTTTTTTTTAATTAATGAAAAACCGTATTTTTTATCACTGCAACCGTAACCCGGAATAGGTTGATGAAAACCGTACTAATTACGGGAAAACCGGAGTAGTTGGCAGGTATGCGACTTCCTCGGTACAGAGCCCACATAAGGGCAAGGAAAAACTCACCCCAGTGGGACGTCGATGACCTAATAGAAACCTAAACATACTGTAACGTAGAAGGAATCATCAGAATCACTTTCAAAATATAATCAGTTGTCCCTTATCCTATTTCGAACATTTCCTGAAAGTTTCATCAAAATCCGCCCTTAAACTTTTAAGTTATGCAGCTAACAAACAAACAAACTAACGAACTAACTAAGACAAACCAACGGCAACGATTACATATACTTTTGGCATAGGTAATAATCAACCAAAGTTTGTCAGAATAATTGTATCTAAGTTATCCCAAAACTTTGTGTTGATATGAGTTCCCAGCGAGCAGACAAAAGCTGTCTTTGATCTTACCAAGGTTCAAGGGTTTTATTCGTCACATGCAGAGTACACCACAGTTTTTCCATGCTCTTCAGATATTGCGTACAGAAGAAGGCTTGTAAAACTCCACTGTGTACGATGGGAAGCGACATGAAGGTGTTCTGTTTCCTTCATGTATTGTAATCCACAGAAAGATTTTGTCTTGACCCGAGAACTACAAAGCGGAGAGGAAGCAGGGCCTGACTCCCCTCAAGGCACCTTTTCTTTGAACTGTTCTGTGACCGAGGGCAACGGCTGTTTACGACCTCTTCTTTGAACTGTTTTACAACCTTTTCTTTGAACTGTTTTGTAACGAAGGTGATGACTGTTTATGACCCCCCCTCCCTTAGAAACAGCTGTTGCCATGTAATCAGGGAAAGTCCAAATAAAAGGAGGCGTACAATCTTTCGTCGGAGCATAGTGACACTGTTCAAGGGTACATCCATCCATCCATCTTCTTCCGCTTATCCGAGGTCGGGTCGCGGGGGCAGCAGCCTAAGCAGGGAAGCCCAGACTTCCCTCTCCCCAGCCACTTCGTCCAGCTCCTCCTGGAGGATCTCGAGGCGTTCCCAGGCCAGCCGGAAGACATAGTCTTCCCAGCGTGTCCTGGGTCTTCCTCGTGGCCTCCTACCAGTCGGACGTGCCCTAAACACCTCCCTAGGGAGGCGTTCGGGTGGCATCCTGACCAGATGCCCGAACCACCTCATCTGGCTCCTCTCGATGTGGAGGAGCAGCGGCTTTACTTTGAGCTCCCCCCGGATGACAGAGCTTCTCACCCTATCTCTAAGGGAGAGCCCCGCCACCCGGCGGAGGAAACTCATTTGTACCCGTGATCTTGTCCTTTCGGTCATAACCCAAAGCTCATGACCATAGGTGAGGATGGGAACGTAGATCGACCGGTAAATTGAGAGCTTTGCCTTCCGGCTCAGCTCCTTCTTCACCACAACGGATCGATACAGCGTCCGCATTACTGAAGACGCCGCACCGATCCGCCTGTCGATCTCACCATCCACTCTTCCCTCACTCGTGAACAAGACTCCGAGGTACTTGAACTCCTCCACTTGGGGAAAGATCTCCTCCCCAACCCGGAGATGGCACTCTGTACCCTTTTCAAGGAAGAAGGAGGCGTGCAATCTTTTGGCAGAGCGTAATGCCACTGTACAAGGGTACAGATGTACGCGTTTCTCCTCACTGAGCCAAATTGAATTCTGTCTCTGTTTGATTCCTTGCTTCTTGTCTTGTTTAATAGATGCCATCAGTGTTTAAACCTGACAGTTTAATCTTTGAATGTTAAAAATTAAAATTCATTATGTTGTCGCATGTTTTTTTGTAAATGCAGGACTTGATAGTATTCTTGCAAATAAAAACATTTGAATTGTTTTGATTAATTTTTACTTCCTAAAATTCTGTTTAAAATATACACACAACTTATATTTAACTACAACCTTTTCCATTATTGTCTTAAACAACAAATCAAAGTTGAAGTTACCCATACTTGCCAACCTTGAGACCTCCGATTTCGGGAGGTGGGGGCGTGGTCGGGGGTGGGGCGGGGGGCGTGGTTGTGGGCGTGGTTAAGATATATATATATATATATATAAGAAATACTTGACTTTCAGTGAATTCTAGCTATATATATATATATATATATATATATAAATAAAATAAGTACTTGAATTATAGTGTTCATTTACAAACTACAACTCACAAACACTTTAGAGTTAGGCTCCACCATCAGAAAGTGTACTTAAACTTATAAAGATCACATGGATATTATTCAGTGAGTTGATTCACCAAAACTAACCTGTTATACAGGAGGAAAAAGCACACAGGACGTTTCAATTGTTCACAGACTGGTCGCGCTCATCAGAATGACAAGACACTTCCGGTCTGCAGGTGATAGCATTCAATTGGGAAGAAACGCCCTACTGCCCCCTACTGACCAATGTGAATACTGATAAATGTGTAATGACAGCTCCAAAAACGAATTCAAACCACAAAATAAAATAAATAAATCAACACAAAAATGTGACACATTATGGGTGGGTCACATATGCATGTACAGTAGATGGCAGTATTGTCCTGTTTAAAAGTGTCACAACATTGCTGTTTACGGCAGACGAACTGCTTTACGGTAGACGCTGTTGTTGTATGTTGTCAACACGTCACTCAGGTCCGCCTGAATTTCGGGAGTTTTTCGGGAGAAAATTTGTCCCGGGAGGTTTTCGGGAGAGGCGCTGAATTTCGGGAGTCTCCCGGAAAATCCGGGAGGGCTGGCAAGTATGAAGTTACCAAATATGGTTTCTCTTCTGGCAACATTATTAATGATTTTTTTTTTCTCCTAGATGACAAAATTAGATGAGGCTGATACACAAAGATTCTAAAGCTGACAGATTATTTTATCTGTTGCAGATTCCTCACATAAAGATACAAAATCAAGCATTGAGCAGTGTTGATGTACATGTGTAAAGTGTGTTACAACAATATCACCGATCGAGACTCTAGTCCCACGATCACAAAATCTTGTGTGAAAAAACCTGATCTAACAAAATCGAAGACGAAAGATAAGGCAATCACCATAGCAACGACCGGAAAAACAGGCAATTTAGAAGAGGACGTAACGAGGAGAGGGAATGAAGATGGTCTTTGGCTTTTGGAGTATTTTTTGACAGAAAAATCCTGCACTAAAAAAATAAATAAATAAAAAGACTGTGGAAAGAATCATGGAGATGGTGTAAACACAGACTATCATCTACGGAATGAGTTATTACCAGAGGTGGGTAGAGTAGCCAGAAATTGTACTCAAGTAAGAGTACTGTTACTTTAGAGATTTATTACTCAAGTAAAAGTAAGGAGTAGTCACCCAAATATTTACTTGAGTAAAAGTAAAAAGTATGTTGTAAAAAAACTACTCAAGTACTGAGTAACTGATGAGTAACATACACACACATATCATATATATATATACATATATATATATATATATATATATATATATATATATATATATATATATACATATATATATATATATATATATATATATATATATATATATATATATATATATATATATATATATATATATACACATACATTGATATATACAGTATATAATTTATATTTATTTTTTTGCCGTTTTTGTTTACATGTTAATAGTGTTTTAATGAATATACATGCATGTTTAACACATATAGATTCCTTTCTTTCATGAAGACAAGAATATAAGTTGGTGTATTACCTGATTCTGATGACTTGCATTGATTGTAATCAGACAGTAGTGCTGATAACGTCCACGTTTTCAAATGGAGGAGAAAAAAAGTTCCTCCTTTCTGTCTAATACCACATGAAAGTGGTTGGTTTTTGGCATCTTATATGTCCAGCTTCCATATTCGTTTTTATACACTTTACAGGAAACACATTGGCGGCAAACTCCGTAGCTTGCTAGCTTGTTTGCGCAGGCTTTCGGGGACTCTTATTTTGAAAGCGCAGGCGCGAATCGCGCGATGGAGCGGCACTTTTATTGTGAAGACAGGAACTGTGCAGTCAGTCTTTAGGCTTTTGACGGGATGTACGGTTGAAATAAAAAATGGTCTTTTTTCCTTCACACTTTTGATTGATTGATTGGAACTTGTATTAGTAGATTGCACAGTACAGTACATATTCCGTACAATTGACCACTAAATGGTAACACCCCAATAAGTTTTTCAACTTGTTTAAGTCAGGTCATGTGACCCCTGGCTCTGTTTGATTGGTCCAACGTCACCAGTGACTGCATCTGATTGGTGGAACGGAGTGAACGTCACCAGTGACTGTATTTGTTGAAACGCAGGCACTATGAAGGTCTGTCTGACAGACCAAAACAAACAAAGCGTGCATTAACAGATCGATAAAAATTAGTAGCGAGTAGCGAGCTGAATGTAGATAAAAGTAGCGGAGTAAAAGTAGCGTTTCTTCTCTATAAATATACTCAAGTAAAAGTAAAAGTATGTTGCATTAAAACTACTCTTAGAAGTACAATTTATCCCAAAAGTTACTCAAGTAGATGTAACGGAGTAAATGTAGCGCGTTACTACCCACCTCTGGTTATTACGTTCTCAACATAATGGCTTTTTTTGCTTCATGATTGGTCTTGAACTGTGAAAAGATGATGGCCTGATAATAATATCGGACAAGCTTTACTCCTTTTTGGACTTGTTGAATTGGTGAATGTAAGTGTACTTTTTTTTCAGCATGTTGCAGATGTCAGAATAATTGTATCTAAGTTATCACAATACTTTGTGTTGAAAAGAGTTCCTGGCGAGAAGTCAAAACATGTCTTTGAACCTACCAAGAAGAAGGCTTGTAAAACTCCACCGTGTAGGGGGGCAAGCAACATGAAGGTGTTCTGTTCTGTTTCATGTATTGTAATCAACAGAAAGATATTGTTTTAACCCAAAAACTACAAAATGGAGAGAAGGCAGGATCTGGCCAAGTTCCAGACACCTTTTTTAAACTCTTTTACGACCTCTTTCTTGAACCGACCTTTTCTGTTGAACTGTTTTGTAATCAAAGGCAATGGCTGTTTACGACCCCATCCCTTTGGAAGCAGCTGTTGCCATGTGGTCAGGGAAGGTCCAAATAAAAGAAGGAGGCGTGCAATCTTTTGGCAGAGCGTAATGCCACTGTACAAGGGTACAGATGTACACGTTTCTCCTCACTGAGCCAAATTTAATTCTGTCTCTGTTTGATTCTTTGCTTCTTGTCCTGTTTATTAGATGTCATCAGTGTTTGAACCTGACAGCAGATAAATACGATTAATTGATTGGCTACTTTCTTTACCATGTCACAATTCACAGAGCGATGATTTAGGCAGCGGCGGCCCACAGACATGAAGAGTTTCGGTTGTCGGACCCGACCCGTTTTGGAGCAATTTATCGAGACAACTACCGTATTTTCCGCACTATTAGCCGCACCTAAAAAACACAAATTTACTCAAAAGCTGACAGTGCGGCTTATAACCCGGTGCGCTTTATATATGGATTAATATTAAGATTCATTTTCATAAAGTTTCGGTCTCGCAACTACGGTAAACAGCCGCCATCTTTTTTCCCCGTAGAAGAGGAAGTGCTTCTTCTTCTACGCAAGCAACCGCCAAGGTAAGCACCCGCCCCCATAGAAGAGGAAGCGCTTCTTCTTCTACTGTAAGCAACCACCCGCCCGCGTAGAAGAAGAAGAAGCGCGCGGATATTACGTTTCATTTCCTTTGTGTGTTTACATCTGTAAAGACCACAAAATGGCTCCTACTAAGCGACAGGTTTCCGGTTCATGAAAAGACGCAATCTCTCCATCCGCACACGGACTACTATTTCACAGCAACTGCCTAAAGACTTTCAAGAAAAGCTGGCTACTTTCCGTGCATATTGTAAAAACAAGATAGCTGAAAAAAAGATCCGGCCAGAGAACATTATCAACATGGACGAGGTTCCACTGACTTTTGATATTCCTGTGAACCGCACTGTGGATACAACGGGAGCACGTACGGTGAATATTCGCACCACAGGGAATGAGAAGTCATCCTTCACTGTGGTTCTAGCTTGCCATGCTAATGGCCAGAAACTTCC
This sequence comes from Nerophis lumbriciformis, assembly GCF_033978685.3. NCBI lineage: Eukaryota > Metazoa > Chordata > Actinopteri > Syngnathiformes > Syngnathidae > Nerophis > Nerophis lumbriciformis. The sequence goes on along the minus strand of NC_084566.2, from coordinate 39,792,129 downwards.
ACCCATGGTGATATTCAAAAGGAAGACCTTGCCAAAAGAGACCTTTCCAGCCGGCGTCATCATAAAAGCTAACTCGAAGGGATGGATGAAGAAAAGATGAGCGAGTGGTTAAGGTAAGTTTAAGTTTACGCGAAGAGGCCGGGTGGCTTTTTTCACGCAGCTCCGTCCATGTTGATATACGACTCCATGCGCGCCCACATCACGCTGGTTTTAATATATTATTAAAGTTTGACTGACCCATTTGACTGTTTTTTTGACATTCCTTTAGCGCAGTTAGATGCGGCTTACAACACGGGGCGGCTTATAGGTGGACAAAGTTTTGAAATATGCCGTTCATTGAAGGCGCGGCTTATAACCCAGGGCGCCTTATGGTGCGGAAAATACGGTACACGTTTCTCCTCACTGAGCCAAATTGAATTCTGTCTCTGTTTGATTCTTTGCTTCTTGTCCTGTTTATTAGATGTCATCAGTGTTTGAACCTGACAGCAGATAAATACGATTGATTGATTGGCTACTTTCTTTACCATGTCACAATTCACAGAGCGATGATTTAGGCAGCGGCGGCCCACAGACGTGAAGAGTTTCGGTTGTCGGACCCGACCCGTTTTGGAGCAATTTATCGGGACAACTAACTCTTAACACACGTCAGACCAAATGACGACCTTATAAGACGTAAGATGATCAGTTGTCTTTCAGAGGAAGGGGGAAACTCGGGATACAAACAGCCTGATTGTCTTTATGTGTGCTCATCAAGCCTTGGTGGAAATTTCTAGTTCTTTAAGTGGTTTTCCGAAAGGAAAAGAAGCCTGCACACTGCAAAAATTGAAATCCAAGCATACTTGCCAACCCTCCCGGATTTTCCGGGAGACTCCCGAAATTCAGCGCCTCTCCCGAAAACCTCCCGGGACAAATTTTCTCCCGAAAATCTCCCGAAATTCAGGCGAGAAATTCAAACAGCATACCTGCCCAATCACGTTATAACTGTAGAATGATGGAGGGCGAGTTCTTGGTTTCTTATGTGGGTTTATTGTTAGGCAGTTTCATTAACGTCCTCCGAGCGCGGCAACAACACACAACAACAGCAGTAACGTTTTTGTATACCGTAAAGCAGTTCGTCTGCCGTAAACAGCAATGTTGTGACACTCTTAAACAGGACAATACTGCCATCTAGTGCATTTGATGAGAGCACTTTTGTGCGTGCCACACAGCAATGCATCACAGAGAGGGTGTTCAGCATGGTTAGAAAAATAGTGACAGAGAATTGAAAAAGGATAGACAATTCAACCCTTAACTCAACAATGAGTAGATGAGTGTTATGTGTGTGTATATGTGTAAATAAATGAACACTGAAATTCAAGTATTTATTTTATATATATATATATATATATATATATATATATATATGTATATATATAATAAAATAAATATATATATATATATATACGTATATATATATACATATAATAAAATAAATATAAATATATATATAATAAAATAAATATATACGTATATATATATACATATAATAAAATAAACAAATATATACGTATATATATATATATATATATATATATAATAAAATAAATATATATATATATATATATATATACACATAATAAAATAAATATAAATATATACGTATATATATATATATATATATAGCTGGAATTCACTGAACGTCAAGTATTTCTTATATATATATATATATATATAAATATATGTATATATATACATATGAAATACTTGACTAGCTGTAAATATACTCCTCCCCTTTTAGCCACGCTCCCAACCACGCCCCCGTCCCACCCCGACCACGCCCACCCCCCTCCCCCCACCTCCCGAAATCGGAGGTCTCAAGGTTGGCAAGTATGAATCTAAGTAAGATGAAATATCTCAAATAAGGGTGATATTTGCTTATTTTCTGTCTGATAAGATAATTCTTCTCACTAAGCAGATTTTATGTTAGAGTGTTTTACTTGTTTTAAGGGTTTTGGTCCTAAATGATCTCAGTAAGATATTACAGCTTGTTGCGGAGATTTGATGACCTATATTGAGTAAAACATGCTTGAAACTAGAATATCAACTGTTGCAAAGCTGTGTCATCAACACTTACATGTATAAAACTACTTTTTTAAAGTAATAATTTCTTACTTCAAGCATGAAAAAAAAAAAAAATCAGCGCATATCATTATGTCAAGATAATGGCACAAGCATTTACTAATTCATATAATATATTATAATTTATTAATTCAAGAATATTTTTCAACATATTGAGCAATATGTTATTAGTGAGAATATACTTATTTTAAGGTATTTTGGGTTCATTGAGGTTAGCTAATTTTATTTGTTTAGGAAAGTTTAGACAAGCCGAATTTTCTTGTTCTATTGGCAGATAATTTTGCTTAGTTCAAATAAAATACCCCTCATTTTTTTCTTCTTTTTTTTTCTTGTTTTTGAACACTGACTTTTTGCAGTGCATACATTTACATTGCATCTCCATGCACATCTGCTAAATTGGAGGCTTCACGGAGCTCAATTGTGATTAAATTGAAAAAAATAATAATAATAATAATAATAAAATAAATGAAGCCAAACAGTAGCTGCTGTGTCCTTCATGCTGCTAGACAGGACAACAAATACAGTACAGACTATAGGAGCTGCACCATATGAATCCACCAGAGGAGCGACAGAAAGTAGCAATGTGCTTTTGCACTTCTCCCACCTTGCTGAGCGAGCTCTTGGCCCCAAAGCTTCCTCTCTGCCCTGAGGCCGTCTATGACAGACTCCTGCGCCGTAAGCTGAGATGACAGAGCCGCCTTTTCTTTTTTCAGCATCTCCAACTGAAGGCCGAGGCGGCGGTCCTGATCCAGTTCAGCTTCAAGAGCTTGAACGCGCTTCTGTCAGAAAGAGCGGCGTTGATTACATGAACGTTATGAAGTCATTACATAATTCAACGTTGTTGCCCTAGGGTAAACTGGGTATAACACATGGCACACCGACAAAGCTTAACCTATTGTTACTATAACAATCTACAAGGTTAATATAAGTTGCTTCTCTTTCTTCCCCTCCATTTATCTGCTTTCTTTTGTATCTCTAGTTATCATTACATATATGTATTGCTGCATTTGAACAACTGTATTGTTGATAACAGAGGTAAATTATTGGTATTGTTCATTATCAATAGCGCTATTTCTATTGGTATTTGTATTATTGTAGTGTAATAATGCTCATTGTCATTTCTGTAATATTATTTATTTCACTAATTGCTTCTTTGCTATCACTTTTACCATCATATTTGTACATGTCGTATTTGCTGATGTTGCTCTATTGTTGTTGCTGTTGTTGTTGTGTTTGCTGTTGTTGTTTTTGTCTCTCTGTCTTTTCCCCCTCTGTCTTCCTTTTTTTCTCTCCTGCTCCGGCCCGGCTGCACCAAATGATAATATAAATACATTTAATAAAGTCAAATACAAATAAGTATCCTGCACTTCTCTTTTGTAAAGTACAGGTAAAAGCCAGTAAATTAGAATATTTTGAAAAACTTGATTTATTTCAGTAATTGCATTCAAAAGGTGTAACTTGTACATTATATTTATTCATTGCACACAGACTGATGCATTCAAATGTTTATTTCATTTAATTTTGATGATTTGAAGTGGCAACAAATGAAAATCCAAAATTCCGTGTGTCACAAAATTAGAATATTACTTAAGGCTAATACAAAAAAGGGATTTTTAGAAATGTTGGCCAACTGAAAAGTATGAAAATGAAAAATATGAGCATGTACAATACTCAATACTTGGTTGGAGCTCCTTTTGCCTCAATTACTGCGTTAATGCGGCGTGGCATGGAGTCGATGAGTTTCTGGCACTGCTCAGGTGTTATGAGAGCCCAGGTTGCTCTGATAGTGGCCTTCAACTCTTCTGCGTTTTTGGGTCTGGCATTCTGCATCTTCCTTTTCACAATACCCCACAGATTTTCTATGGGGCTAAGGTCAGGGGAGTTGGCGGGCCAATTTAGAACAGAAATACCATGGTCCGTAAACCAGGCACGGGTAGATTTTGCGCTGTGTGCAGGCGCCAAGTCCTGTTGGAACTTGAAATCTCCATCTCCATAGAGCAGGTCAGCAGCAGGAAGCATGAAGTGCTCTAAAACTTGCTGGTAGACGGCTGCGTTGACCCTGGATCTCAGGAAACAGAGTGGACCGACACCAGCAGATGACATGGCACTGATGGTTTGGGTTGGTTTGGTTTGCATTTCCTTTGGAAATCGAGGTCCCAGAGTCTGGAGGAAGACAGGAGAGGCACAGGATCCACGTTGCCTGAAGTCTAGTGTAAAGTTTCCACCATCAGTGATGGTTTGGGGTGCCGCATTAACGCAGTAATTGAGGCAAAAGGAGCTCCAACCAAGTATTGAGTATTGTACATGCTCATATTTTTCATTTTCATACTTTTCAGTTGGCCAACATTTCTAAAAATCCCTTTTTTGTATTAGCCTTAAGTAATATTCTAATTTTGTGACACACGGAATTTTGGATTTTCATTTGTTGCCACTTCAAATCATCAAAATTAAATGAAATAAACATTTGAATGCATCAGTCTGTGTGCAATGAATAAATATAATGTATAAGTTACACCTTTTGAATGCAATTACTGAAATAAATCAAGTTTTTCAAAATATTCTAATTTACTGGCTTTTACCTGTATATGATTTGCCCTGAGAAACTGGACAGGACAAAAAATAAATAAATACATTTAAAAATAAAAATAAAAATAAAAAATAAAAAAAGAAGTTATTAGTTTTTAAAAATGATGTCATCATTCGATTTATTACCTTACGCTCAGTTGCTGCTTCTCTCTTTTCTTTTATGAGGTCTGAAATGCGGCTCTTCTGCTCCTTGACTATGGCTGTGAGATCCTGCACCATGGAGGCAGATTTCTTCTCCGTCAGCTGCGAGTCAGCCTGGGTCATTTTGAGCTCAGACAGCTGTGCAGTCAGATTGTCACAGGCCTTCCTCACCTGCAAGAACGTTAGATGAGTCCTCCAGAAGTAAATGCACTGCAAAAACTGAAATCTAAGTAAGATTAATTATCTCAAATAAAGGTGATATTTGCTCATTTTCTGTCTGATAAGATAATTCTTCTCACTAAGCAGATTTTATATTAGAGTGTTTTACTTGTTTTAAGTGTTTTGGTCCGAAATGATCTCAGTAAGATATTACAGCTTGTTGCTGAGATTTGATGACCTATATTGAGTAAAACATGCTTGACACTATTTTTGTCCAAATGTCCAAAACACACCCAGCAATAGTGCACAGGAAGGCTGGGAAGAAGAGGGGAAAAGGTGACCAAAATGGTCAAAAGTCCCAATTTTGTCCAAAATACCTCCCCGGGTTCTAGTCTCACGAGTCCCGCCGCCGGCCAGACAAGTCCCGGGATGCAAAAAAATGTCCAAAACGCACCTAGCAAAGTCCCACGGGAAGTTGGGGGAGAAAAGTGAGAAAAGTCTGCAAAAGTCCCCAAAAATGTTCAAAATACCTACCCAGGTTTGAGTCCCACAAGTCCCGCCGCTGGCTGCGCAAGTCCCGGGATGCCCAAAATGTCCATTACACACACAGCCGAGTCCCTCGGGGAGGGGGGATGAAAGTTGGAAAAGTAGGCAAAAGTCCCAAAAATGTTCAAAATACCGACCCAGGTTCGCGTCCCAGATGGAACTCGAACCCGATTGTGATTTTTGAACATTTTACCGACTTTTCTCAAATTTCTCCCCGCCTTCCCGTGGGACTTTGCTGGGCGCGTTTTGGACATTTTGGGCATCCCGGCCAGCTGGGACTCGAACTTGGGTAGGTATTTTGAACATTTTTGGGACTTTTGCCGACTTTTCCAACTTTTATCCCCCGTCCCTGTGGGACTCGGCTGGGTGTGTTATGGACATTTTGGGCATCCCAGGACTTGCGCGGCCATACATAAGATTTTATGTTAGAGTGTTTTACTTGTTTTAAGGGTTTTGGTCCTAAATGATCTCAGTAAGATATTACAGCTTGTTGCTGAGATTTGATGACCTATATTGAGTAAAACATGCTTGAAACTAGAATATCAACTGTTGCAAAGCTGTGTCATCAACTACTCAGTGGCCTTGTGGTTAGAGTGTCCGCCCTGAGATCGGTAGGTTGTGGGTTCAAACCCCGGCCGAGTCATACCAAAGACTATAAAAATGGGACCCATTACCTCCCTGCTTGGCACTCAGTATCAAGGGTTGGAATTGGGGGTTAAATCACCAAAAATGATTCCCGGGCGCGGCCACCGCTGCTGCCCACTGCTCCCCTCACCTCCCAGGGGGTGATCAAGGGTGATGGGTTAAATGCAGAGAATAATTTGGCCACACCTAGTGTGTGTGTGACAATCATTGGTACTTTAACTTTAACTTTAACACTCACAAGTATAAAACTACTTTTTTAAAGTAATAATTTCTTATTTCAAGCATGAAAAAAAAAATCATCTAATTTTGACACAATTGTGTCTCATAATTAAAACAGATGACAGCCAAATTGACTTTGCTGCTTTATTTTCAATGAAACAATAGAAAATACGTACTCATATTGTAGTAGAGTTGTTATTAGTGAGAATATACTTATTTTAAGTAGGGCTGCAACTAACGATTAATTTGATAATCGATTAATCTGTCGATTATTACTTCGATTAATCGATTAATAATCGGACAAAAGAGACAAACTACATTTCTATCCTTTCCAGTATTTTATTGGGGGAAAAAACAGAATACTGGCACCATACTTATTTTGATTATTGTTTCTCAGCTGTTTGTACATGTTGCAGTTTATAAATAAAGATTTATTAAAAAAAATAAAAATAAAATAAAATAAAATAATTAAAAATAAAATAATAATAATTGCCTCTGCGCATGCGCATAGCATAGATCCAACGAATCGATGACTAAATTAATCGCCAACTATTTTTATAATCGATTTTAATCGATTTAATCGATTAGTTGTTGCAGCCCTAGATCTCAGTAAGCTATTACAGCTTGTTGCTGAGATTTGATGACCTATATTGAGTAAAACATGCTTGAAACTAGAATATCAACTGTTGCAAAGCTGTGTCATCAACACTCACAAGTATAAAACTACTTTTTTTAAAGTAATCATTTCTTATTTCAAGCATGAAAAAAAAAAATCATCTAATTTTGACACAATTGTGTCTCATAATTAAAACAGATGACAGCCAAATTGACTTTGCTGTTTTATTTTCAATGAAACAATAGAAAATACGTACTCATATTGTAGTGCAGTTGTTATTAGTGAGAATATACTTATTTTAAGTAGGGCTGCAACTAACGATTAATTTGATGATCGATTAATCTGTCGATTATTACTTCGATTAATCGATTAATAATCGGACAAAAGAGACAAACTACATTTCTATCCTTTCCAGTATTTTATTGGAGAAAAAAAACAGAATACTTATATACCATACTTATTTTGATTATTGTTTCTCAGCTGTTTGTACATGTTGCAGTTTATAAATAAAGATTTATTTAAAAAAAATAAAAATAAAATAAAAATAAAATACAATTATTAAAAATAAAATAATAATAATTGCCTCTGCGCATGCGCATAGCATAGATCCAACGAATCGATGACTAAATTAATCGCCAACTATTTTTATAATCGATTTTAATCGATTTAATCGATTAGTTGTTGCAGCCCTAGATCTCAGTAAGATATTACAGCTTGTTGCTGAGATTTGATGACCTATATTGAGTAAAACATGCTTGGAACTAGAATATCAAGTGTTGCAAAGCTGTGTCATCAACACTCACAAGTATAAAACTACTTTTTTTAAAGTAATAATTTCTTATTTCAAGCATGAAAAAAAAAATCATCTAATTTTGACACAATTGTGTCTCATAATTAAAACAGATGACAGCCAAATTGACTTTGCTGCTTTATTTTCAATGAAACAATAGAAAATACGTACTCATATTATGTAGTACAGTTGTTATTAGTGAGAATATACTTATTTTAAGTAGGGCTGCAACTAACGATTAATTTGATGATCGATTAATCTGTCGATTATTACTTCGATTAATCGATTAATAATCGGACAAAAGAGACAAACTACATTTCTATCCTTTCCAGTATTTTATTGGAAAAAAAACAGCATACTGGCACCATACTTATTTTGATTATTGTTTCTCAGCTGTTTGTACATGTTGCAGTTTATAAATAAAGATTTATTAAAAAAAATAAAAATAAAATAAAAATATTAAAAATAAAATAATAATTGCCTCTGCGCATGCGCATAGATCCAACGAATCGATGACTAAATTAATCGCCAACTATTTTTTATAATCGATTTTAATCGATTTAATCGATTAGTTGTTGCAGCCCTAGATCTCAGTAAGATATTACAGCTTGTTGCTGAGATTTGATGACCTATATTGAGTAAAACATGCTTGAAACTAGAATATCAAGTGTTGCAAAGCTGTGTCATCAACACTCACAAGTATAAAACTACTTTTTTTAAAGTAATAATTTCTTATTTCAAGCATGAAAAAAAAAATCATCTAATTTTGACACAATTGTGTCTCATAATTAAAACAGATGACAGCCAAATTGACTTTGCTGCTTTATTTTCAATGAAACAATAGAAAATACGTACTCATATTGTAGTACAGTTGTTATTAGTGAGAATATACTTATTTTAAGTAGGGCTGCAACTAACGATTAATTTGATGATCGATTAATCTGTCGATTATTATTTCGATTAATAATCGGACAAAAGAGACAAACTACATTTCTATCCTTTCCAGTATTTTATTGGAAAAAAAAACCAGAATACTTATATACCATACTTATTTTGATTATTGTTTCTCAGCTGTTTGTACATGTTGCAGTTTATAAATAAAGATTTACCGTATTTTCCGCACTATTAGCCGCACCTAAAAACCACAAATTTACTCAAAAGCTGACAGTGCGGCTTATAACCCGGTGCGCTTTATATATGGATTAATATTAAGATTCATTTTCATAAAGTTTCGGTCTCGTAACTACGGTAAACAGCCGCCATCTTTTTTCCCCGTAGAAGAGGAAGTGCTTCTTCTTCTACGCAAGCAACCGCCAAGGTAAGCACCCGCCCCCATAGAACAGGAAGCGCTTCTTCTTCTACTGTAAGCAACCACCCGCCCGCGTAGAAGAAGAAGAAGCGCGCGGATATTACGTTTCATTTCCTTTGTGTGTTTACATCTGTAAAGACCACAAAATGGCTCCTACTAAGCGACAGGTTTCCGGTTCATGAAAAGACGCAATCTCTCCATCCGCACACGGACTACTATTTCACAGCAACTGCCTAAAGACTTTCAAGAAAAGCTGGCTACTTTCCGTGCATATTGTAAAAACAAGATAGCTGAAAAAAAGATCCGGCCAGAGAACATTATCAACATGGACGAGGTTCCACTGACTTTTGATATTCCTGTGAACCGCACTGTGGATACAACGGGAGCACGTACGGTGAATATTCGCACCACAGGGAATGAGAAGTCGTCCTTCACTGTGGTTCTAGCTTGCCATGCTAATGGCCAGAAACTTCCACCCATGGTGATATTCAAAAGGAAGACCTTGCCAAAAGAGACCTTTCCAGCCGGCGTCATCATAAAAGCTAACTCGAAGGGATGGATGGATGAAGAAAAGATGAGCGAGTGGTTAAGGTAAGTTTACGCGAAGAGGCCGGGTGGCTTTTTTCACGCAGCTCCGTCCATGTTGATATACGACTCCATGCGCGCCCACATCACGCTGGTTTTTAATATATTATTAAAGTTTGACTGACCTATCTGACTGTTTTTTTGACATTCCTTTAGCGCAGTTAGATGCGGCTTACAACACGGGGCGGCTTATAGGTGGACAAAGTTTTGAAATATGCCGTTCATTGAAGGCGCGGCTTATAACCCAGGGCGCCTTATGGTGTGGAAAATACGGTATTTAAAAAAAATAAAAATAAAATAAAATAAAATACAATTATTAAAAATAAAATAATAATAATTGCCTCTGCGCATGCGCATAGCATAGATCCAACGAATCGATGACTAACTTAATCGCCAACTATTTTTATAATCGATTTTAATCGATTTAATCGATTAGTTGTTGCAGCCCTAATTTTAAGGTATTTTTGGGTTCATTGAGGTTAGCTAATTTTACTTGTTTTGGAAAGTCTTGACAAGCCAAATTTTCTTGTTCTATTGGCAGATAATTTTGCTTAGTTCAAATGAAATACCCCTCATTTTAGTATTTTTGTTTCTTGTTTTTGAACACTGACTTTTTGCAGTGTGCTACCTGCTTGGACCATCTTATCGATCAACGACGAGGAAAACACAGGACTCCAGCGAGCAAATATAATACAACAGGAGTTAGGGAGTTATTTGTGTGGCAGACCTCGGAGAAGCGTGACGCCTCGATGGTGAGCGCCATGCGGAATTCATCCTCCAAGGCTGCATACGCCTTCTTGCTTTCCTCCACCGCCTCCTTCAGCTCAGACTCCCTCCGACTGTGTTTTTGGACCTGAGACGCCACTTCTTGCGCCACCGCCGCAAGGAACTCAACCCCGCCCGGCTGCAGCCGCATCTCCAGCTGCTTCCTACGGACAGAGCGATTAGCGTGGTGTATTATGCAACTACTGTAAATGCTCTGGATCTGTAACTAAGAGTACAGCCCAATACGTCTCTCCTCATTGAGCCAAATTGAACTCTGTCTCTGCATGATTCCTTGCTTCTTCGCTGTTTAATAGATGTCATCAGTGATTGAACCTGACAACTTGCACTTGCCCATCTCATGCATGTAATTTGGCTTTGCTGTGGGCTTCCCCCAACACACCACTATGCGCGTACCACACACTAGCTGATGGTGCGCGATAAATTCTGACTGGACAGCACAGGTAGCCTACTTTAGTTCTGTATTGTAGTTACGTTATATAGCGTCCTCAAAAATCTAAATATTTAAAAGCAGGACTGAAGTTTATGCATGTTTTAAGTAAACTTTGTTTCAAAATCATATTGCTTTTATGAGATTTTTAGACATTCTAAGGCCTTAAATTCAAATGGTTGGATTTAAGACTTTTTACGACCCTGCGGATACTGAGTATTTTATATCGAAATGTCTTTTTAAAAGGCATGTTACATTAAGCAATCGAGTGGACTCTCACTATTATGTCAGATCCACTATGGACTGGACTCTCACTATTATGTTAGATCCACTATGGACTGGACTCTCACTACTATGTTAGATCTACTATGGACTGGACTCTCACAATATTATGTTAGATCCACTATGGACTGGACTCTCACACTATTATGTTAGATCCACTATGGACTGGACTCTCACTACTATGTTAGATCTACTATGGACTGGACTCTCACAATATTATGTTAGATCCACTATGGACTGGACTCTCACACTATTATGTTAGATCCACTATGGACTGGACTCTCACACTATTATGTTAGATCCACTATGGACTGGACTCTCACACTATTATGTTAGATCCACTATGGACTAGACTCTCACACTATTATGTTAGATCCACTATGGACTGGACTCTCACTATTATGTTAGATCCACTATGGACGGGACTCTCACAATATTAAGTTAGATCCACGATGGACTGGACTCTCACACTATTATGTTAGATCCACTATGGACTGGACTCTCACTATTATGTTAGATCCACGATGGACTGGACTCTCACAATATTATGTTAGATCCACTATGGACTGGACTCTCGCACTATTATGTTAGATCCACTATGGACTGGACTCTCACACTATTATGTTAGATCCACTATGGACTGGACTCTCACAATATTATGTTAGATCCACTATGGACTGGACTCTCACTATTATGTTGGATCCACTATGAACTGGACTCTCACTATTATGTTAGATCCACTATGGACTGGACTCTCACTATTATGTCAGATCTACTATGGACTGGACTCTCACAATATTAAGTTAGATCCACGATGGACTGGACTCTCACTATTATGTTAGATCCACTATGGACTGGACTCTCACACTATTATGTTAGATCCACTATGGACTGGACTCTCACAATATTATGTTAGATCCACTATGGACTGGACTTTCACTATTATGTTAGATCCACTATGCACTGGACTCTCACACTATTATGTTAGATCCACTATGGACTGGACTCTCACAATATTAAGTTAGATCCACTATGGACTGGACTCTCACACTATTATGTTAGATCCACTATGGACTGGACTCTCACACTATTATGTTAGATCCACTATGGACTGGACTCTCACACTATTATGTTAGATCCACCATGGACTGGACTCTCACAATATTATGTTAGATTCACTATGGACTGGACTCTCACAATATTAAGTTAGATCCACTATGGACTGGACTCTCACAATATTATGTTAGATCCACTATGGACTGGACTCTCACACTATTATGTTAGATCCACTATGGACTGGACTCTCACACTATTATGTTAGATCCACCATGGACTGGACTCTCACAATATTATGTTAGATCCACTATGGACTGGACTCTCACACTATTATGTTAGATCCACTATGGACTGGACTCTCACTATTATGTTAGATCCACTCAACGTCCATTGCAGGGGGTCCCCACATCTGCGGTCCCCTCCAAGGTTTCTCATTGTCCCATTGGGTTGAGTTTTTCCTTGCCCTAATGTGGGATCTGAGCCGAGGATGTCGTTGTGGCTTGTGCAGCCCTTTGAGACACTTGTGATTTAGGGCTATATACTGTAAGTAAAGGTTGATTGATTGAAACATTGAAGCATGTTAAAATTGTGATGTGATTTTATAGGCTCTATAACTCATTTACAATTTCAATTAATTTCAATGGAAAACATGATTTGAGTTACGAGCTCCGTCAGAAAAACCAATCAGCAGAGGTACCACTGTAATTCAATATGTACACAGTACTAACAAAACAAAAAAACTAATAAAATATATATATATATATATATATATATATATATATATATTGCTTTACGAATATTTTATTTGATCAATTTGTGAATTCTCTGGCATTTGTTGGGCAGATGTTTAGAAGATGAATGTTTAAAAGACTAAAATATATAGAAAGTACATTGCACACAATACATAACGGAATAAAGACATTGACCCATGCTGATGAAAACAAACTTTTAACAGTAAAACATTAATTCGGATAGGCCAAAATTATAATTTTGTAAATGCCTGCTGACTGACCCTGGCAGACCGGAAGCAGGGCGAAGGAGAAGGAGACAGAATGATCCCAGAGGAGTGAGTACCTGTGCTCTTGTTCTCGGTTTGCCAGCAGTTCCTGCAGCTGCTGTACTTTGTCAGTGTGCTGGGACACGCTGGCCCTCTGAATGTGTAACTCCCGCTTCAGGGCCGATACCTTGTTCTCCAGCTCCTGGTGCCGCTTCATCTGAAAGAAGAGGGAGGGGCCACAGCCAATCATTCATGGGAGCCTGCCACATTCACCAGCCTCTCTGCTGGAAACCCTTTTGGAGGATTAGAGGATTCCCACAGGCGTTCAGTCTTTCGACAATCTCTTAAGTCTAAGGATATCTTCATTAGTCCAAGGCAGGGAATTCCCGCAGCGCCTAAACTAAAGTCTTAAGAAGCTGCTCCGCTTAGTTCTGCCTCTGTCAGTACGTCGCTGCAGCACCCAGCATTGTCCCACCCATGCATTATTGACCTACAATTAACAACAAAGTTATTTCACTTTACCTTTTTGTGTGTTAATTGAGCAGTGTTGAAGCAGCAAAAAAGGACATTATGTGAAATGAAGAGTTTCCTGAAGCTGTCTCTGATAGTTGATTAGAGATGCGCGGATAGGCAATTATTTCATCCGCAACCGCATCAGAAAGTCGTCAACCATCCGCCATCCACCCGATGTAACATTTGATCAGAACCGCACCCGCCCGCCATCCGCCCGCACCCGCCCGTTGTTATATATCTAATATAGACGATGCAAGGCATTAGTGAGGTTATAAAGCTTTTGCCTGTTAAAGAAAGGAGACTGATCCAATGCAGCACAGACATTCACGTGCCACGCTGTCACGACCCAGACGCACACCAGTGCGCAATCATATGGGAGCCGCACTGAGCGCACCTCCAAGCGCGTCTCGCTGCCGGCGACGGCCGGGTATGGGCCCGACGCTCCAGCGCCATCCATTTTCAGGGCTAGTTGATTCGGCAGGTGGGTTGTTACACACTCCTTAGCGGGTTCCGACGTCCATGGCCACCGTCCTGCTGTCTATATCAACCAGGGTGAGCCCCACCCCTTTCGTGAGCGCACTGCGCGCGGAGTGACCCCTGTTACGCGCCCCCGGCAACAGGGGTGGCGGGCAGGTAAGCTGCGCGGGCCGAGGGCGCGGAGTGACCCCTGTTACGAGCCCCCGGCCACGGGGGTGGCGGGCAGGTAAGCTGCTTACCTGCTGCGCGTGACGCCGGCCGCGGCGAAGGCGGACGAGGCGGGGTGTCGGTGCGGTGGTGACCCTGGACGTGCGTCGGGCCCTTCTCGCGGATCGCCTCAGCTACGGCTCCCGGTGGGGCCCTCTCGGGGGAAGGGGCCTCGGTCCCGGACCCCGGCGAGGCGTCGGAGGCCTTCTCCGCTCCGTAAAAGTGTCCATCTCTTTTTTTTTTTTTCTTCTGTTGTGGCATATGCAGCAGGTGCCTGCTCGTTTTTCGTATGTGGGTAACAACATTTAACTATGTATATATATTTCCGAATTGGTTTAACTGCCACCCGCCTGAATCTATTTAAAATCGAATTTTTTTTTATTTCAACCGCCCGACCCGCCCCGACCCGCGGATAAAATCTAATTTTTTTAAATTTCATCCGCCCGATCCGCGGATAATCCGCGGACTCCGCGGTTGTGCCCGCAAACCGCGCATCTCTATAGTTGATATAATAATGTAACTGCATCATAAAGCCTACGTGAACTCCATGGTGTTCAGGGATGAATAGTCTCTCCTATTGCTATTGTACTATTTTTTCAGCTATAGTTACATTAATCATTAGTAATGTAGCAGCCTAGTTTTGAATGGCAGGGTCCCTGCTATCACATGTTGATAAAAATATAACATTTACATATTAAAAATCAACTACAGGCTTCCCAAATGCTGTAATAAATTAAGCATGATGAGTTGAACAGCTGAGATAGGCTCCAGCACCCCCCGCGACCTTGAACGGGACAAGCGGTAGAAAATGGATGGAGTTGAACATATGTCAGCATGTGGCCCCACTTTTAACTCTTTTTTTCAAACGCTTACTTACAGTAAGTCATTATTTTGACTTACTAAATTACTAAGTCAAAATATTGACTTACTAAGTCATAATAATGACATACCGTATTTTCCGCACCATAAGCCGCCCTGGGTTATAAGCCGCGCCTTCAATGAACGGCATATTTCAAAACTTTGTCCACCTATAAGCCGCCCCGTGTTATAAGCCGCATCTAACTGCGCTAAAGGGAATGTCAAAAAAACAGTCAGATAGGTCAGTCAAACTTTAATAATATATTAAAAACCAGCGTGATGTGGGCGCGCATGGAGTCGTATATCAACATGGACGGAGCTGCGTGAAAAAAGCCACCCGGCCTCTTCGCGTAAACTTACCTTAACCACTCGCTCATCTTTTCTTCATCCATCCATCCCTTCGAGTTAGCTTTTATGATGACGCCGGCTGAAAAGGTCTCTTTTGGCAAGGTCTTCCTTTTGAATATCACCATGGGTGGAAGTTTCTGGCCATTAGCATGGCAAGCTAGAACCACAGTGAAGGATGACTTCTCATTCCCTGTGGTGCGAATATTCACCGTACGTGCTCCCGTTGTATCCACAGTGCGGTTCACAGGAATATCAAAAGTCAGTGGAACCTCGCCCATGTTGATAATGTTCTCTGGCCGGATCTTTTTTTCAGCTATCTTGTTTTTACAATATGCACGGAAAGTAGCCAGCTTTTCTTGAAAGTCTTTAGGCAGTTGCTGTGAAATAGTAGTCCGTGTGCGGATGGAGAGATTGCGTCTTTTCATGAACCGGAAACCTGTCGCTTAGTAGGAGCCATTTTGTGGTCTTTACAGATGTAAACACACAAAGGAAATGAAACATAATATCCGCGCGCTTCTTCTTCTTCTACGGGGGCGGGTGGTTGCTTACAGTAGAAGAAGAAGCGCTTCCTCTTCTATGGGGGCGGGTGCTTACCTTGGCGGTTGCTTGCCGTAGAAGAAGAAGCGCTTCCGCTTCTACGGGGAAAAAAGATGGCGGCTGTTTACCGTAGTTGCGAGACCTAAACTTTATGAAAATGAATCTTAATATTAATCCATATATAAAGCGCACCGGGTTATAAGCCGCACTGTCAGCTTTTGAGTAAATTTGTGGTTTTTAGGTGCGGCTAATAGTGCGGAAAATACGGTACTTAGTTTCTCAGGTAACTAGGACTGTTTTGTTTTTACTTTTACGGAAAAAATACCGAGATATATATAGTATATCGCCATTCGGCGTGGCGCAGTGGAACAATGGCCGTGCGCGACCCGAGGGTCCCTGGTTCAATCCCCACCTAGTACCAACCTCGTCATGTCCGTTGTGTCCTGAGCAAGACACTTCACCCTTGCTCCTGATGGCTGCTGGTTAGCGCCTTGCATGGCAGCTCCCTCCATCAGTGTGTGAATGTGTGTGTGAATGGGTAAATGTGGAAGTAGTGTCAAAAGCGCTTTGAGTACCTTGAAGGTAGAAAAGCACTATACAAGTACAACCCATTCAGCAAGTGGAGCGGAAAACACAACCAAAAATTGTAGGCGTCTTCACGCGACGAAGCCGGCCTACTTCACCGCAGTCTGTAGTCTATTGCCCCCCAGGCTGTGGTGGCAGCAACGAGGTGGGGACGTGATGGCGACAGGCCGAGTTACACCGATCCTTACACCCACCCACCCCCTTCCCCGGTCTGTCTGCTGGAGAGACACCACCTTAACTAACACATTTTCTGGGGGGAAACACTGCAAGGGCACACTTTTTTCTGAGTAGACAAGTTGGATTTAATAGGAGCCACCTGATCCGGAATTGTTACACTGATTGTTAAAACAGTGAATGAGATCATCCACATACCTGCCAACTTTTGAAATCAGAAAAACCTAGTAGCCAGGGGCCGCAGGCCCCGGTAGGTCCAGGACAAAGTCCTGGTGGGGGGTTCAGGCTTCGCCCCCCCGACACAAAATGATTATTAGCATTCAGACAGGTTAAAATGTTGCTAAAACCATCACTTTTCTATCAGTCACAGTGACTTTTCAAAACAAAAATATTACAGCAAAAATCATATGGGTTGATTGACATGTTTATTCTGTAAGCTAACTTCAATAGTTTGAAATTATTTTGACAGTTAATGCCAGTTATCCTGTCAACCTTTCACAAGACTTCAATTTGTTCATTGAAAGTATAAACAGTATAAACACTTTTTACAGTAAACAAATGGTAAAACAGTACTAAACAATTCCATTGGTGTCATTATTAACTTTCTGTCCAAGCTTGTATAATCTACTGCCTTGTTCAATTGTAAAAAATATTCTGTGCCTAAAATTCACATTTCTATCACAATTATCATACTGTAAACATGGTAAGCTAACTTCATTAAAATTAATAGTCCTGTCAATAGCATGGAATTACAATTCAAATGTAGTTTTTTTGTAAGCCTTTCAAAAGAATTCAAAATATGAAAAATTAATGAAAATTAATTGAAGCCATCAGACACTTGAAAAGTGGCACATCACATCTCTAATGTAATCATTTGAACTTTTCAACAGAAATAGCACTGCAAAAATATTAAGGACATACTTCTGTATTTTGGTAGTTATGCTGTCAACATTTAACAAGATTTCTTCAACTTGGACTTGAAAGCATAAATAGTATAAACACTTTTAACAGTACTAAACAATTCCAATAGATAACATTGGTGTCATTACCTTTTTGTGGCTAAAATCCGAAAAACGTTGAAAGTTTTCCACTTGTATCGCTAGCAACGGCATTAGACTTGTGTCTTTTTGTCCCAACGTGGTCTTTTACATCACTAATTCCTCCGTGTCCGATCGAAAAATCGTGTCTGCGCAAGGTGCAATTCGCGTAGTTTTCACCCTTTTTGGAACGGATAATTATTCCCGGATAGGCTTTTGAATATTCTTCACGGAATGACTGCAGTTTTCTTTTCGGTTTAAGACTCGTTTGCGATTTTTCTCCGGCTGATTCCATGATCGCTCGCTCGTTTGGAAACAATGGCCTCGTGCTTGGCAGCGGTGCTATAAATAGCCTCGCGCATTTTTAAAAAATATTTTTTTTTAATGAATGAAAAACCGTATTTTTTATCACTGCAACCGTAACCCGGAATAGGTTGATGAAAACCGTACTAATTACGGGAAAACCGGAGTAGTTGGCAGGTATGCATCCACATCGAGACAGTTCATAACTAAAATAGGCTCAAACATATCAGAAAATCTGTCTGCGGTTATAGCAGTGAGAACACGCCTCTGAGACCTTTTGAAGGCTTGGGCTCAGGACTAAAGTGCAGATCAAACAAAACAAGACTATGATCACATATGTGGGCATCATTTACAGACAAGTTTAAAATGCATAAGCCAAGCGTAAAAACTAAATCTAAAATATGGCCTTTTTGGTGAGTGGTGGTAGTATGTGTACCTCTTCAGCCTGCTGGCGAGCTCGGTGCGCTTCTCCAGCGGAGATGGTCTCCTTCAGTTTGAGTATTGATTGTTTCTGCTTCTCCTCCGCGCTGCGGCCCTGTTGCAGCTTCTGAGTCAAAGATCGACACCTGCCTTGCAGCTCCTCTACACGCATCTGCAGTTCACAGCGTCCCGATTGCTCCTTCAGCAGAACATCTTTTAGCCTGCATGAACACATCAAACCACCTCATGCACTGCAAAAACTGAAATCTAAGTAAGATGAAATATCTCAAATAAGGGTGATATTTGCTTATTTTCTGTCTGATAAGATAATTCTTCTCACCAAGCAGATTTTATGTTAGAGTGTTTTACTTGTTCTAAGGGTTTTGGATGATCTCAGTAAGATATTACAGCTTGTAGCTGAGATTTTATGATCTATATTGCAGAGGTGGGACCAAGTCATTGTTTTGCAAGTCACAAGTAAGTCTCAAGTCTTTGCCCTCAAGTCCGAGTCAAGTCCCGAGTCAAGACAGGCAAGCCCCGAGTCAAGTCCAAAGTCAAGACTGGAAAGTCTCAAGTCAAGTCCTAAGTCCTGCATTTTGAGTTTCGAGTCCTTTCAAGTCCTTTTAACCACAGACTAATATATTAACACAGATTGTGTATGCTTTTCAAACGCTGTATTTATTTATTAAAACAAGTGCATTTTAAATTGCAGGAAAGAAAATTGTGCTGACATTGCACTTTATAATAGCACTATTAACCAGTCATTTTAAACATTAACTCATTCCTTTACAGAACAAACACATTGAAAAATAAAGTGCAAATGTACTTATTTGTACAAAAGTGTTAACATTGAAAAAACATGACATATACGTGAACATAACAAAAAAGTTGTACTTTTTATATGTCAGGGCCCTATGCTGCATTGCATTTGCAAAAGACCAAATTAGCCAAGAGTCTGTCAGTCATTTGTGCACGATGGGGGCGTAGTATGATGCCACCATGGCTGAAAACTCGCTCCACTGGAGCACTGGAGGCAGGCACTGCCAAGACTCTCATGGCCACTCGGAACAGTGAAGGAAGAGTCTTCATGTTCAATGCCCAGAACAAAAGGGGGGAGAGAGTTGTTTTGGGTTGGTGCACTACTTGTAAGTGTATCTTGTGTTTTTTATGTTGATTTAATTAAAAAAAGAGAAAAAAAAAAATTATTTCTTGTGCGGCCCGATACCAATCGATCCACGGACCAGTACCGGGCCGCGGCCCGGTGGTTGGGGACCACTGAGGTAAACAACCAACAGTATGTCAGAAAGCTAGCTAAAACGGTACACATATTCATAATATAGTATACATTTTAACTGACCTTTATTTTACTATTTTTGTCTTTTTTTAGGTGGCTAAAATACGCGGTGCTGCTGACCGCCGTCTAACGTTACGTGTGATATATTGACTAACGTAACCCTGCTTAAAAAAAATCACTGAACAAAAAGTATGAATAAGGTAGTGAACTGCAACAGATTCCTGTGTTTGCAATAACGTTATAACGTTAGCAGTGAGTTTACAGCCTCACTGATTTAACTACACAGCAAATAAAAGTCACGTTACTTAGCCAATAAACGTTATCTTACATTCAAAACTTACCGTTCTTTGTGCAACTTCAAATGCCGGACGAAGTTGGAAGTTGTTGCCTCTCCATCAGTCATTTTCGAACCGCATGTGTTGCATACTGCAAACCGTTTTGTGTTGACCACCTCGTAATTTTTATACCCAAACGAAATTATTTTAGGTATCATTTTTTGTTCACTGGCGTGTGGTTTGGACATGTCTTCTTCGTTGGTTGTCCTGCAATTTGATTGGATGAATGCTGTGTGATGAAAACAAAGTAGATCTAATTTGATTGGCTGTTGTACTGACAGCACACCAGCTGACACACGCAACGCTGATAGACAAGTACACGATGAAAAATACGGAGCGCTCCCGAATAACTTTTTCATCTTTGGGTTTTGGGGAAAGTAGCAAGTCATGTCAATTCAAAAGGCTCAAGTCCAAGTGAAGTCACAAGTCATTGATGTTAAAGTCTAAGTCGAGTTGCAAGTCTTTTTACATTTTGTCAAGTCGAGTCTAAAGTCATCAAATTCATGACTCGAGTCTGACTCGAGTCCAAGTCATGTGACTCGAGTCCACATCTCTGCTATATTGAGTAAAACATGCTTGAAACTAGAATATCAAGTGTTGCAAAGCTGTGTCATCAACACTCACAAGTAGAAAACTGCTCTTTCAAAGTAATAATTTCTTATTTCAAGCATGAAAAAAAAATCATGACTTTGACACAATTGTGTCTCGTAATTAAAACAGATGACAGCCAAATGGACTTTGCTGTTTTATTTTCAATGAAACAATAGAAAACACGTACTCATATAGTAGTACAGTTGGCACAGTACAGTAAACTGACAGTTAATATTTAAACATTTAACATGTGACATTTCTAACTATTTTCTAACAAATAGTCCATGCACAGAAGACAATAAGACGGACTGTCTTATTGTGGCAGTTCGCTCCCTGTATGATCAGTGTCAGAGCTTGGTCCGCATTGCCGGCAGTAAGTCGGACACGTTTCCAGTGAGGGTTGGACTCCGCCAAGGCTGCCCTTTGTCACCCATTCTGTTCATAACCTTTATGGACAGAATTTCTAGGCGCAGTCAAGGCGTTGAGGGGATCTGGTTTGGTGGCTGCAGGATTAGGTCACTGCTATTTGCAGATGATGTGGTCCTGATGGCTTCCTCCGGCCAAGATCTTCAGCTCTCACTGGATCGGTTCGCAGCCGAGTGTGAAGCGACTGGAATGGGAATCAGCACCTCCAAGTCCGAGTCCATGGTTCTCTCCCGGAAAAGGGTGGAGTGCCATCTCCGGGTTGGGGAGGAGATCTTGCCCCAAGTGGAGGAGTTCAAGTACCTCGGAGTCTTGTTCACGAGTGGGGGAAGAGTGGATCGTGAGATCGACAGGCGGATCGGTGCGGCGTCTTCAGTAATGCGGACGCTGTATCGATCCGTTGTGGTGAAGAAGGAGCTGAGCCGGAAGGCAAAGCTCTCGATTTACCGGTCGATCTACGTTCCCATCCTCACCTATGGTCATGAGCTTTGGGTCATGACCGAAAGGACAAGATCACGGGTACAAGCGGCCGAAATGAGTTTCCTCCGCCGAGTGGCGGGGCTCTCCCTTAGAGATAGGGTGAGAAGCTCTGTCATTCGGGGGGAGCTCAAAGTAAAGCCGCTGCTCCTCCACATCGAGAGGAGCCAGATGAGGTGGTTCGGGCATCTGGTCAGGATGCCACCCGAACGCCTCCCTAGGAAGGTGTTTCGGGCACGTCCGACCGGTAGGAGGCCACGGGGAAGACCCAGGACACGCTGGGAAGACTATCTCTCCCGGCTGGCCTGGGAACGCCTCGGGATCCCCCGGGAGGAGCTGGACGAAGTGGCTGGGGAGAGGGAAGTCTGGGCTTCCCTGCTTAAGCTGCTGCCCCCGCGACCCGACCTCGGATAAGCGGAAGAAGATGGATGGATGGATGGATAGTCCATGCACATTCAGATAAATTCTTCAAAATTACAATTTTGGCCGGGGGGCCGGGCTGTATATATGCGCACTAATTGACTGAAAGAGCACGCACTTGGGGCGATGATGTCATGTTATCCATGGAAAAATGCATTTTTAGACCATATGATTTGCCTGAGCGGCTAGGAGACCCCGAGAGTAACAAGCGCTTGCCTTGTTGCCTTTCCATTAAGAACAATAAATTAGTTTTTAGTATAAGTAAATGTAATGCCGAGCGCATATCATTATGTCAACATAATGGCACTAGCATTTACTTCATTTAAGAATATTTTTCAACATATTGAGCAAAAAGGTCTCTTTTTTTTTTTTTCTACCAAGAAAAGTGCACTTGTTATTCGTGAGAATATACTTTTTTTAAGGTATTTTGGGGTTCATTGAGGTTAGCTAATTTGACTTGTTTTGGAAAGTCTTGACAAGTCAAATTTTCTTGTTCTATTGGCAGATAATTTTGCTTAGTTCAAATAAAATACCCCTAATTTGTGTTTTGTTTTTTCTTGTTTTTGAACACTGACGGGGTTTGAACTCACAACTAGAGATGTCCGATAATGGCTTTTTTTGCCGATATTCCGATATTGTCCAACTCTTGATTACCGATATCAAGCGATACCGATATATACAGTGGTGGAATTAACACATTATTATGCCTACTTTTGTTGTGATGCTCCGCTGGATGCATTAAACAATGTAACAAGGTTTTCCAAAAATAAATCAACTCAAGTTATGGGAAAAAATACAAACATGGCACTGCCATATTTATTATTGAAGTCACAAAGTGCATTATTTTTTTTTAACATGCCTCAAAACAGCAGCTTGGAATTTTGGGACATGCTCTCCCTGAGAGAGCATGAGGAGGTTGAGGTGGGCGGGGTTGGGGGGGAGGGGGGCGGAGTTGAGGTTTAGGGGGTAGCGGGGGTTGTATATTGCAGCGTCCCGGAAGAGTTAGTGCTGCAAGGGGTTCTGGGTATTTGTTCTGTTTATGTTGTGTTGTGTTTGTCATTCTTGTTTGATGTGGGTTCACAGTGTGGCGCATATTTGTAACAGTGTTTAAGTTGTTTATACGGCCACCCTCAGTGTGACCTGTATGGCTGTTGACCAAGTATGCCTTGTATTCACTTGTGTGTGTGAAAAGCTGTAGATATTATGTGATTGGGCCGGCAAGGAAAGGCAGTGCCTTTAAGGTTTATTGGCGCTCTGTACTTCTCCCTCAGCCGTGTACACAGCGGCGTTTTAAAAAGTCATACATTTTACTTTTTGAAACCGATACCGATCATTTTGAAACCGATACCTATAATTTCCGATATTATATTTTAAAGCATTTATCGGCCGATATTATCGGGCATCTTTAGTTGGTACCTTTGTGTATTTGGGACCCTCATGAGTCCTGAAAATGTGATATCAAACTATAGCGGCATGTAAGAGATATTTATAAAAAAAATATTACCTTCTACCAAACTTGCTCCAAATGAGCCATTTGAAATTCAAGATTTAAGGGACGTTATTTTCCCTTCGTTACGTCAGCGGATACTGCCATTTATGGTCGAGATTTAACGTAAGAGCTTTACCATGAATTGATTAACGTGGACCCCGACTTAAACAAGGGCGGGGGGGCGTGGTTAAGATATATATACATATATATGTAAGAAATACTTGACTTTCAGTGAATTCTAGCTATATATTTTCTTTTTTTATTACATATATATATATATATATATATATATATATATATATAAATAAAAGAAATAGTTGAATTTCAGTGTTCATTTACACATATAGACACACATAACACTCATCTACTCATTGTTGAGTTAAGGGTTGAATTGTCCATCCTTGTTCTATTCTCTGTCACTATTTCAGAACACACACATTATACAAATATACATTATAAAATCAATAAGAAAACGGGAACTCTAATTTGGGAGTCTGAATTAGGATCAGAAGTTCCTATATAAACATTGCGCACTCACGTCGCCTTTTTGTATTGATTACTGCAGCTGTGCACTGGATTCATTCACAAATACAAACTACAACTCACAAACACTTTAGAGTTAGGCTCCACCATCAGAATGTGTACTTAAACTTATAAAGATCACATGGATATTCTTCAGTGAGTTGATTCACCAAAACTAACCTGTTATACAGGAGGAAAAAGCACACAGGACGTTTCAAACCTACTCAGTGGCCTAGTGGTTAGAGTGTCCGCCCTGAGATCGGTAGGTTGTGGGTTCAAACCCCGGCCGAGTCATACCAAAGACTATAAAAATGGGACCCATTACCTCCCTGCTTGGCACTCAGTATCAAGGGTTGGAATTGGGGGTTAAATCACCAAAAATGATTCCCGGGCGCGGCCACCGCTGCTGCCCACTGCTCCCCTCACCTCCCAGGGGGTGATCAAGGGTGATGGGTTAAATGCAGAGAATAATTTCGCCACACCTAGTGTGTGTGTGACAATCATTGGTACTTTAACTTTAACTTTTCAATTCTTCACAGACTGGTCGCGCTCATCAGAATGACAAGACACTTCCGGTCTGCAGGTGATAGCATTCAATTGGGAAGAAACGCCCTACTGCCCCCTACTGACCAATGTGAATACTGATAAATGTGTAATGACAGCTCCAAAAACGAATTCAAACCACAAAATAAAATAAATAAATCAACACAAAAATGTGACACATTATGGGTGGGTCACATATGCATGTACAGTAGATGGCAGTATTGTCCTGTTTAAAAGTGTCACAACATTGCTGTTTACGGCAGACGAACTGCTTTACGGTAGACGGAAACTTGACTGCTGTTGTTGTGTGTTGTTACCGCGCTGGGAGGACGTTAATGAAACTGCCTAACAATAAACCCACATAAGAAACCAAGAACTCGCCCTCGATCATTAGCTGTTTAAATTGTGGGAAAGCGGACATGTGAACAGGCTGTCAACACGTCACTCAGGTCCGCCTGAATTTCGGGAGATTTTCGGGAGAAAATTTGTCCCGGGAGGTTTTCGGGAGAGGCGCTGAATTTCGTGAGTCTCCCGGAAAATCCGGGAGGGTTGGCAAGTATGCCATCGCATGTTATGTAGATCACAAGGTGTTTGTTTTAAATGTAGAAAAACAATTCTAATATGTCCTCTTTAAGTAAAATATGAGTCTGTTTAAGGTAAAACTCGAGTTAGTTTAACGCAATACACAAGTTTGTTTGAAGTAATAGATTAGGTAATGCTGGTCTTTGTACCTGTCTGTGGTGTGCATGGCCATGCTCTGCAGGTCTTTCTCCTCACTGACTTTGGTCTTAAGGCACTTTAGCTCCTCTGTGAGTTTAGTGACGGCCTGCTCGGCCTTCCATCGCCTCTCTCTTTCCTGGTCACGCTCCTCCACAATAGCCTAGAGTACGTAACACATGGAATGGGGTCAAAAAAAAGGCCTCCTTGCCACCATTGATTTTTTTTCCTGCCATTGTGCACCCTGTAAGTTTCCTCCTCGTTGAACTTGGATTTCACATTGCTTGGTGCACTCAGTGAGACGCTTCCTGCTGGCCTTGGTGCATCTGTGCCTCCTTTGGTTGTGGAAGAACACCTCCTGGGTCTAACAGCAGACTTTGAACTCTTCTGTTTGGGATTCTCCTGATCGCTGCAGACAGAACCACAATTGTTTTGCTGCCCAACAGTCCATAAAACAGGTGTTATATCAGCTTGATGGCCAGTCCAAATTTGAATTGAGTAATTATTTGCTTTTTGATGGGGACATAAAAAGTTAAATTACCAACGCTGGCATCTTCAAGGGAAACTCCAGTTTTATGCACTTTTATTTTTTTTAATTTAGGCTATCATTCACAATCCCTATGTGAGACAAACACAGAGATGTCTTTCTTTTTTTAATGCATTCCAAATCGTAAATAAATGCATACCTGCCAACTTTTGAAATCAGAAAAACCTAGCATTCAGACAGGGTAAAATGTTGCTAAAACCATCACTTTTCTATCAGTCACAGTGACTTTTCAAAACAAAAATATTATAGCAAAAATCATATGGGTTGATTGACATGTTTATTCTGTAAGATAACTTCAATAGTTTGAAATTATTTTGACAGTTAATGCCAGTTATCCTGTCAACCTTTCACAAGACTTCAATTTGTTAATTGAAAGTATAAACACTTTTTACAGTAAACAAATGGTAAAACAGTACTAAACAATTCCATTAAAAAAAATAATTGGTGTCATTATTAACTTTCTGTCCAAGCTTGTATAATCTACTGCCTTGTTCAATTGTAAAAAATATTCTGTGCCTAAAATTCACATTTCTATCACAATTATCATACTGTAAACATGGTAAGCTAACTTCATTAAAATTAATAGTCCTGTCAATAGCATGTAATTACAATTCAAATGTA
The DNA here is from genome assembly GCF_033978685.3 of Nerophis lumbriciformis. NCBI lineage: Eukaryota > Metazoa > Chordata > Actinopteri > Syngnathiformes > Syngnathidae > Nerophis > Nerophis lumbriciformis. Next base: position 39,765,429 of record NC_084566.2, on the reverse strand, counting down.
GTTTTTTTGTAAGCCTTTCAAAAGAATTCAAAATATGAAAAATTAATGAAAATTAATTTAAGCCATCAGACACTTGAAAAGTGGCACATCACATCTCTAATGTAATCATTTGAACTTTTCAACAGAAATAGCACTGCAAAAATATTAAGGACATACTTCTGTATTTTGGTAGTTATGCTGTCAACATTTAACAAGATTTCTTCAACTTGGACTTGAAAGCATAAATAGTATAAACACTTTTAACAGTATGTCGTGCTGTGAAATACAGCCGACAGGATTGCGCACCAAACACGAAGCAAGGCCAAAGCGCATGCGGTGCAGGAGAACAAAGGACTTCTTTCATTTAAGGTTTGTGATAAACCATCAAACTCATTCGTTAAAAGGACTCTATAGTAATATAAAGCAAATTTTTCTGGACATTATCATGCAAGAAAAGTTTATTTTTGGGACCGCGATCACCGCGTAATGATTTTTAAAGGTTGCATTACAAACATTTAACTGTCCCATGTGATCAGCCAGTGCGATTGGAAGTCCATGCTCAATTATTGCCTCCGTAAATAAAACTTCGGCATTTATCACATCCAAAGAATCTGTTTGGGCGACGAAAAACGTTGAAAGTTTTCCACTTGTATCGCTAGCAACGGCATTAGACTTGTGTTTTTTTGTCCCAACGTGGTCTTTTACATCGCTAATTCCTCCGTGTCCGATCGAAAAATCTTGTCTGCACAAGGTGCAATTCGCGTAGTTTTCACCCTTTTTTTTTTTTTAATTAATGAAAAACCGTATTTTTTATCACTGCACCCGTAACCCGGAATAGGTTGATGAAAACCGTACGAATTACGGGAAAACCGGAGTAGTTGGCAGGTACGTCAATGGGAGAAAGAGAACAGAGATTTATTTAAAAAGGTAGCAAAGGAAATGGAGAATGCCATCTTAATTCGGACTCCCAAACAAAAAAGGAATGAGATGCAAAAGAATAAAGCAGGTATTAAATGGCAAATAATAAAGCGTACCCAAACCCCTTCACTCTGCATTTGTGCACTTCAAACTGATCAACAATATCTCTGCATTCCGCACAACTGGCAGGATAGTCCAGAACAATAGCAACCTTCATCTGGAAAAATATTTTCTTTCGGATTTAAAACTCTTTCCATCGATCCAAAGAGCCTTATGAATGAACTACGAGACGTTCGAAAGTTCCATAATTCTCTGTCTAAAATGTATTCGAAACAACTCCTGCCGGTCTTTCTTTGCTTCGGACCTGCATCCGCTCCGATACATTCTTGGTAGAAACGTCATGTTCGTAGCACAATATTATATCATTTCTTGTTTAACATCAGCATAACCATTAGAGACCTGATATTTGTATTCTATGCCAATATTACGGCGGACATTTTTACTTGTAAGGAGCCGCAGATGCCTGGTGTGGAGTCACAGGTCAACTGGAATAGCAATACATTGAGCCGTGCTAAAAGGAAATAAGCGTCCCCCAGTGTACGGGAGGCACACAATGTATGATCAATAGTCGCATTAAGAGTGTGCTAAACACTCGGACTTCACATGTACAGGTAAAAGCCAGTAAATTAGAATATTTTGAAAAACTTGATTTATTTCAGTAATTGCATTCAAAAGGTGTAACTTGTACATTATATTTATTCATTGCACACAGACTGATGCATTCAAATGTTTATTTCATTTAATTTTGATGATTTGAAGTGGCAACAAATGAAAATCCAAAATTCCGTGTGTCACAAAATTAGAATATTACTTAAGGCTAATACAAAAAAGGGATTTTTAGAAATGTTGGCCAACTGAAAAGTATGAAAATGAAAAATATGAGCATGTACAATACTCAATACTTGGTTGGAGCTCCTTTTGGCTCAATTACTGCGTTAATGCGGCGTGGCATGGAGTCGATGAGTTTCTGGCACTGCTCAGGTGTTATGAGAGCCCAGGTTGCTCTGATAGTGGCCTTCAACTCTTCTGCGTTTTTGGGTCTGGCATTTTGCATCTTCCTTTTCACAATACCCCACAGATTTTCTATGGGGCTAAGGTCAGGGGAGTTGGCGGGCCAATTTAGAACAGAAATACCATGGTCCGTAGACCAGGCACGGGTAGATTTTGCGCTGTGTGCAGGCGCCAAGTCCTGTTGGAACTTGAAATCTCCATCTCCATAGAGCAGGTCAGCAGCAGGAAGCATGAAGTGCTCTAAAACTTGCTGGTAGACGGCTGCGTTGACCCTGGATCTCAGGAAACAGAGTGGACTGACACCAGCAGATGACATGGCACCCCAAACCATCATTGATGGTGGAAACTTTACACTAGACTTCAGGCAACGTGGATCCTGTGCCTCTCCTGTCTTCCTCCAGACTCTGGGACCTCGATTTCCAAAGGAAATCTGCTGGTGTCGGTCCACTCTGTTTCCTGAGATCCAGGGTCAACGCAGCCGTCTACCAGCAAGTTTTAGAGCACTTCATGCTTCCTGCTGCTGACCTGCTCTATGGAGATGGAGATTTCAAGTTCCAACAGGACTTGGCGCCTGCACACAGCGCAAAATCTACCCGTGCCTGGTTTACGGACCATGGTATTTCTGTTCTAAATTGGCCCGCCAACTCCCCTGACCTTAGCCCCATAGACAATCTGTGGGGTATTGTGAAAAGGAAGATGCAGAATGCCAGACCCAAAAACGCAGAAGAGTTGAAGGCCACTATCAGAGCAACCTGGGCTCTCATAACACCTGAGCAGTGCCAGAAACTCATCGACTCCATGCCACGCCGCATTAACGCAGTAATTGAGGCAAAAGGAGCTCCAACCAAGTATTGAGTATTGTACATGCTCATATTTTTCATTTTCATACTTTTCAGTTGGCCAACATTTCTAAAAATCCCTTTTTTGTATTAGCCTTAAGTAATATTCTAATTTTGTGACACACGGAATTTTGGATTTTCATTTGTTGCCACTTCAAATCATCAAAATTAAATGAAATAAACATTTGAATGCATCAGTCTGTGTGCAATGAATAAATATAATGTACAAGTTACACCTTTTGAATGCAATTACTGAAATAAATCAAGTTTTTCAAAATATTCTAATTTACTGGCTTTTACCTGTATATCTCGATATTTTGCCTTAGCCTTGAATGAACACTTGATGCATATAATCACAGCAGTATGATGATTCTATGTGTTTTGATTGATTGATTGAGACTTTTATTAGTAGGTTGCACAGTGAAGTACATATTCCGTACAATTGACCACTAAATGGTAACACCCCAATAAGTTTTTCAACTTGTTTAAGTCGGGGTCCACTTAAATTGATTCATGATACAGATATATACTATCAGATATATACCGTACTATCATAATAATACAGTCATCACACAAGATAATCACATTGAATTATTTACATTATTTATAATCCAGGGTGTGGAGGGGGGCGCCTGATGTAAGTGTCAAAAAGACAGCCAAAAGAGTTTGATATGAGAATGAATCTAAAGTTAAAATATAGGGTAGAAACGCACCCATTTGCAGGAAATGTAGTCTTGATTTTCAACATTTTCTTTCAAGGCTTGCATGTCTACATTAAAACATTCTTCTTCATACTGCATTAATATATGCTACTTTTAAACTTTCATGCAGAGAAGGAAATCACAACCTAAAAAATCACTAATTTTTTCATACGGTGTTGATGTGGAAATTTTTGCCTCTGCATTTTGATGGTGTGGACGTGTGGCACCGAATGGAGATAAGCGTCTCGACAGACGTCACAATATTTGAACAATGATGACGAAAACTGTTGTCTCTGTCGTGTCCGTGTGTCGAAAATTGTTATGCGCTTATTTTTTTATTTGATTTTGTGCGTGGCATAGATTTGCCGTGCGCAGAGGACGCTTGAGCAGGCGCGCACCTTAGCGGCTGCGCTAGCATCACAGCTAACGTTAGCCATGCTGCTACGTCTCTGCTGGGAGAGGACGTATACGTATGTGACGTATGACGTGACAGTATGTGACGTATGACGTGACAGTATGTGACGTGTGACGTGACAGTGTGTGACGTGTGTAAGAAGGTGCGCTCGCTGTCTGTGAGAGGGAGACACAGGAAAGAGTGAGAAGAGCCTGTCGTGTAATGCCAGCAGCTAAAAGCAACTGCGTGAGAATTGTGGATGTGTTGAAGGTGTGCTGGAAAATGCGGAACGGAAATTAGGGAGCAGCAGAAAAGTGGAATGTATTATTTAAATAGGTGCGTTGGAAAACAAACTGGATCTGGATCGGCATTTTCCCATGCCTTGCCGATACGCAATTTTTGGCAAATATCGGCAGCCGATCCGATCCAAATATCGGATCGGGACATCCCTAGCAAGAAGAAAATATAATTTAACCAAAATAACAAATCACCTGTCAAATCTCCTTGCTGCACTTTTGCGATATTTTAGGATGGCCGTGCGTCCAAAGTTTTCCTTCCCGCTGTCACACTCACTCTCTGATGTGCGGTCCGTGTCCTTCTTGGCCTTGTGTACTTTTTCTCTTGGGGGACCAGAATTGTGCCTTGCAGAAGCCTGAGTAGAATGCGGCAAAATTACTAACAATAATAATAATAATAATAATCATAAATCATTACATTACATTGCTGTTAAATCATAGAAATACTTGGAAAAAATTACATTTATTATCCAAAGACATGCAACTGGTTGATTGGCAACACTAAATGGTCCCTAGTGTGTGAATGTGAGTGTGAATGTTGTCTGTCTATCTGTGTTGACCCTGTGATGAGGTGGCCACTTGTCCAGGGTGTACCCCGCCTTCCGCCTGAATGCAGCTGAGATCCAGCACCCCCCGCAACCCAAAAAGGGACAAGCGGTAGAAAATGGATGGATGGGATAATACATTTTCAGTATGCTTTATTAAGCACACACATGCAGGTTCCATTCATGTAAGCAATTGTGGATCGTTGCACTTTAAACGCCTACAGCAATTCCATCTACAAACCCCGTTTCCATATGAGTTGGGAAATTGCGTTAGATGTAAATATAAACGGAATACAATGATTTGCAAATCATTTTCAACTCATATCTAGTTGAATATGCTACAAAGACAACATATTTGATGTTCAAACTGATAACAACATTTTTTTTTGCAAATAATCATTAACTTTAGAATTTGATGCCAGCAACACGTGACAAAGAAGTTGGGAAAGGTGGCAATAAATACTGATAAAGTTGAGGAATGCTCATCAAACACTTATTTGGAACATCCCACAGATGAACAGGCTAATTGGGAACAGGTGGGTGCCATGATTGGGTATAAAAGTAGATTCCATTAAATGCTCAGTCATTCACAAACAAGGATGAGGCGAGGGTCACCACTTTGTCAACAAATGCGTGAGCAAATTGTTGAACAGTTTAAGAAAAAACTTTCTCAACCAGCTATTGCAAGGAATTTAGGGATTTCACCATCTACGCTCCGTAATATCATCAAAGGGTTCCGAGAATCTGGAGAAATCACTGCACGTAAGCAGCTAAGCCCGTGACCTTCGATCCCTCAGGCTGTACTGCATCAACAAGTGACATCGGTGTGTAAAGGATATCACCACATGGGCTCAGGAACACTTCAGAAACCCACTGTCAGTAACTACAGTTGGTCGCTACATCTGTAAGTGCAAGTTAAAACTCTCCTATGCAAGGCGAAAACCGTTTATCAACAACACCCAGAAACGCCGTCGGCTTCGCTGGGCCTGAGCTCATCTAAGATGGACTGATACAAAGTGGAAAAGTGTTCTGTGGTCTGACGAGTCCACATTTCAAATTGTTTTTGGAAACTGTGGACGTCGTGTCCTCTGGACCAAAGAGGAAAAGAACCATCCGGATTGTTATAGGCGCAAAGTTGAAAAGCCAGCATCTGTGATGGTATGGGGGTGTATTAGTGCCCAAGACATGGGTAACTTACACATCTGTGAAGGTGCAATTAATGCTGAAAGGTACATACAGGTTTTGGAGCAACATATGTTGCCATCCAAGCAACGTTACCATGGACGCCCCTGCTTATTTCAGCAAGACAATGCCAAGCCACGTGTTACATCAACGTGGCTTCATAGTAAAAGAGTGCGGGTACTAGACTGGCCTGCCTGTAGTCCAGACCTGTCTCCCATTGAAAATGTGAGGCGCATTACGAAGCCTAAAATAGCACAACGGAGACCCCCGGACTGTTGAACAACTTAAGCTGTACATCAAGCAAGAATGGGAAAGAATTCCACCTGAGAAGCTTCAAAAATGTGTCTCCTCAGTTCCCAAACGTTTACTGAGTGTTGTTAAAAGGAAAGGCCATGTAACACAGTGGTGAACATGCCCTTTCCCAACTACTTTGGCACGTGTTGCAGCCATGAAATTCTAAGTTAATTATTATTTGCAAAAAAAAAAATAAAGTTTATGAGTTTGAACATCAAATATGTTGTCTTTGTAGCATATTCAATTGAATATGGGTTGAAAATGATTTGCAAATCATTGTATTCCGTTTATATTTACATCTAACACAATTTCCCAACTCATATGGAAACGGGGTTTGTACAAGGATCAAGTCTCCATGTATATCACCAACATATGAAATGAAGTGAAGTGAATTACATTTATATAGCGCTTTTCTCTAGTGACTCAAAGCGCTTTTACATAGTGAAAGCCAATATCTAAGTTACATTTAAATCAGTGTGGGTGGCACTGGGAGCAGGTGGGTAAAGTGTCTTGCCCAAGGACACGACGGCAGTGACTAGGATGGCAGAAGCGGGGATCGAACCTGGAACCCTCAAGTTGCTGGCACGGCCGCTCTACCAACTGATCTATACTGCATCGATGAGCGCGACGATTTGTCACGTTGTCGATGGGAAAATGCATGTTTAGACTATATGATACGCCTGAACAGCGAGGAGACACCGAGAGTAACAAACGGTGGAAAATGGATTAGAAAGGACAGACTTAAAACAAAAAATAACTTGGGACTTCCCGCCGGCCGGATTTTGAACGCTGGCAGGTCGCACCCGGCCCGCGGGCCATAGTTTGGGGACCCCTGCACTGGACAACATATATTACTTATCAAAGTATATACAGTGGGGCAAAAAAATATTTAGTCAGCCACCAATTGTGCAAGTTCTCCCACTTAAAATGATGACAGAGGTCTGTAATTTTTGTCATGACTTGATCTTGGGTGTTTGCTTTTCCGGGATGCAACGGAAAGTTGGCACGGGCGAGACGGGAATGAAGGTACATGATTTATTTAAACTATCAAAAAAAAGAATAAACGAAAAGCGCGCACAAGGGCGGAAGTACAAAACTTGACTATAAACACAAAACTTGCACAAGGGCAGAAACTATGAACAATTAAACAAAACTTGCAAACTATGGCTTGAATAAAGAAAACTTACTTGGCATGGACAAAAAAGGAGCAGCGTGAACGATGGTCATCGAAAGAATGGACAGAGCATAAATGTGGTGAGGTCGTCAGAAAGACAAACTGAAAAACACTGAACTTAAATACTAGACATGATTAACGAAAACAGGTGCGTGACTCAAGACGTGAAACAGGTGCGTGACATGACAGGTGAAAACTAATGGGTTGCTATGGTGACAATCAAGAGTGCACAATGAGTCCAAACGTGGAACAGGTGAAACTAATGGGGTAATCATGGAAACAAGACAAGGGAGTGAAAAGCCAGAAACTAAACAAAACATGACTTAAAACAAAACATGATTACACAGACATGACAATTTTCATCATAGGTACACTTCAACTGTGAGAGACAGAATGTGAAAAAAAAAATCTGGGAATTCACATTGTAGGATTTTTAAAGCATGTATTTGTAAATTATGGTGGAAAATAAGTATTTGGTCAATAACAAAAATTAAACTCAATACTTTGTAATATAACCTTTGTTGGCAATAACAGAGGTCAAACAATTACTATAGGTCTTTACCAGGTTTGCACACACAGTAGCTGGTATTTTGGCCCTTTCCTCCATGCAGATCTTCTCGAGAGCAGTGATGTTTTGGGGCTGTCGCCGAGCAACACGGACTTTCAACTCCCTCCACAGATTTTCTATGGGGTTGAGGTCTGGAGACTGGCTAGGCCACTCCAGGACTTTCAAATGCTTCCTACGGAGCCACTCCTTCGTTGCCCGGGCGGTGTGTTTGGGGTCATTGTCATGCTGGAAGACCCAGCCACGTTTCATCTTCAAAGCTCTCACTGATGGAAGGAGGTTTTGGCTCAAAATCTCACGATACAAGGCCCCATTCTTTCTTTCCTTAACACAGATCAGTCGGCCTGTCCCCTTAGCAGAAAAACGGCCCCAAAGCATGATGTTTCCACCCCCATGCTTCACAGTAGGTGTGGTGTTCTTGGGATGCAAATCAGTATTCTTCTTCCTCCAAACACGACGAGTTGAGTTTATACCAAAAAGTTCTATTTTGGTTTCATCTGACCACATGACATTCTCCCAGTCCTCTGCTGTATCATCCATGTGCTCTCTGGCAAACTTCAGACGGGCCTGGACATGCACTGGCTTAAGCAGGGGGACACGTCTGCCACTGCAGGATTTGATTTCCTGTTGGCGTAGTGTGTTACTGATGGTAACCTTTGTTACTTTGGTCCCAGCTCTCTGTAGGTCATTCACCAGGTCCCCCCGTGTGGTTCTGGGATTTTTGCTCACCGTTCTCATGATCATTTTGACCCCACGGGATGAGATCTTGCGTGGAGCCCCAGATCAAGGGAGATTATCAGTGGTCTTGTATGTCTTCCATTTTCTGATAATTGCTCCCACAGTTGATTTTTTTTCACACCAAGCTGCTTGCCTATTGTAGATTCACTCTTCACAGTCTGGTGCAGGTCTACAATTCTTTTCCTGGTGTCCTTCGACAGCTCTTTGGTCTTGGCCATAGTGGAGTTTGGAGTCTGACTGTTTGAGGCTGTGGACAGGTGTCTTTTATACAGATAACAAGTTCAAACAGGTGCCATTAATACAGGTAGCGAGTGGAGGACAGAAGAGCTTCTTAAAGAAGAAGTTACAGGTCTGTGAGAGCCAGAGATCTTCCTTGTTTGAAGTGACCAAATACTTATTTTCCACCATAATTTACAAATAAATTCTTTAAAATTCCTACAATGTGAATTCCTGGATTTCTTTTCACATTCTGTCTCTCACAGTTGAAGTGTACCTATGATGAAAATTACAGACCTCTGTCATTATTTTAAGTGGGAGAACTTGCACAATCGGTGGCTGACTAAATACTTTTTTGCCCCCCTGTACCTCGGTTTAAAGGTCACGGTTCGGTTCATTTTCGGTACAGTAAGAAAACAACAAAATATAAATTTTTGGGTTATTTATTTACCAAATTTGCAAAATCTTCCACCAAAAATATTTTTCTTAGTGGAATATTTGATGTGAAGTAATGGGAACCTTGGATAGGTCAATAATTCATAATAAAATTGATTTTGATTCAATATTATGTTTTGAGTGATGACAGCTTTGTTTTATTAGTCAACATTGCAACTTTTTCTAAATTACATTTAACCTTTAAGCTTTTTTATTTCACTTTTGTTATGTTTTTGTTTATTTTAATAGTATTTTTAGAATGTGCCGTGGGCCTTTAAAACATTAGCTGTGGGCCGCAAATGGCCTCCGGGGCACACTTTTGACACCCCTGCTATAGATAATAAAAAATTAAATGTGATAAATCTATGGATAAAAAGCAGAGCCTGGCGACGCATGCGCGTTTATCATAACTCTCTCTCTCTCTCTGTCTCTGCCCCTCCCTCACCAATGCTGCTGCGCCCACAATTTGTGTTGTGCCTCGGTGTGCATTGTTTACACAACGTACTTTACGCTACTTAATATGTCCGTGTGGAAAGTCGTTCGGTACACCTCCGAACCGAACCGAACCGGAACCCCTGTACCGAAAAGGTTCAATACAAATACACGTACCGTTACACCCCTAGCCATAAGACATACTTGCCAACCTTGAGACCTCCGATTTCGGGAGGTGGGGCGTGGTCGGGGGCGTGGTTGGGGGCGTGGCTAAGAGGGGAGGAGTATATTTACAGCTAGAATTCACCAAGTCAAGTATTTCATATATATATATACACAGTATATATATATATATATATATATATATATATATTTATATATAATAAAAATATATATATATATATATATATATAGCTAGAATTCACTGAAACTGAAGTATTTTCTTTTATATATATATATATATATATATATATACATATATATATATATATATATATATATATATATATATATATATATATATATATATATATATATATATATATATATATATATATATATATATATGTCTTAATAAGATTATCCAAAAAATAGTGCTCGAACCACGCCCCTACGCCAGCCTGTATCTACCCACTCTGTGCCCTATATAAAACATGGTATGTGAATGCTTCTATTAAAATCTCCTGATGATTGAGGGAACCCCTCATGAAACAGGCCTGTAGAGATGAAGTAGTCTTGTGATTTTTTCCCACACATACATACATATATATATATATATATATATATATATATATATATATATATATATATATATATATATATATATATTTATATATATATATATATATATATATATATAATATATATATATGTATATATATCTATATCAAGAGGGACAGAGACAGCGCACAGTGCATGTGGATCACATGTTACCATGGCGAGAAAACATGGAGAGACGGCCAGTTATCTAGTCTCCACCAGTTGCAGAAAATGTGCCATCAGTACAACTGGGCAGTGCTGTTTCAGTTCCATCATCAGGACCATCAGTGAGTCAGACACAAACTAGTCTCATCATTGTCCCAGATTCAAGGGCTGCTGAGTTGCCATCATCAGAACCCAGATCACCCACAACAAAAACCCCACCAGTGATCCGCAGTTACCCAGAAAGGTTTCGAGTACCACCAAAAAAAATGAATCTCTGAAGACAGTATAACAATCTTTGTTAAAGGTGTACAAATACTGTTTGTATAATAAGCATGTTATTGTTTACAAATGAGGGTTAAGAGTTCAGTACTAAAAAAAAAAAAAGAATGTGGCTTAAGTACAGTTTTTTAATTGAGCTGCTGCATTTTTTGGTTGGGTTGTTTATTTATTTTGAGTAACTTCCACATTTCTAAAATGGGAGGAATGTATTAGAGTGATCTATGTTTGTCTGTTGCCATCTCCTGGTGAATGTTGGCTATAGCATACTGGGGTTACTTTTTGGTTGGCCAACGATTTACGTGGTGTTGCGCACCTGACGTCAAGTGTGTTGAGTCTGTTCTGAAGTCTACAGTAAAGAGACGTACTTCATCACTTCGCCTGGTTATTGCCCCAACTCAATATATTACAACAACATTGCTGGGGCGTGGAGGGGGCGTGGCCTCCAGGTCCGCCTGAATTTCGGGAGAAAATTTGTCCCGGGAGGTTTTCGGGAGAGGCGCTGAATTTCGGGAGTCTCCCGGAAAATCCGGGAGGGTTGGCAAGTATGCCATAAGACTTTACAACGCACTTATGTGATTACTGTGGTCTCTTGTCTTAGTGTTTTGTTGTATTTTATCTATTATTTGTACATATTAGTGCGCAATATGTAGTATTTATTACAATTTTTTTGGTTTTTCATTACGCTTTTTATTTCTGTTACTGTATGTAAAAACATGCACTGCAACAATGGAATTTCTTCATTGTGGGAAAAATGTAAAAGTCTATCCTATTTATATTTTGGAACAAGTGTTTGAAACACAGCACCTGCAGAATGAGGCGCGACACCTGCTGTTCCAGTTTCTTGACCCGTTCTTCATTAAGTGCTTGGTCAGCATCGTAGAAGCGGACCTGCTGGGCGTGCTTCTCCTTGGGGAGCGCCGCTTCAGGAGCAACGCTTTGTTGAAAGCTGGCCAGAACCTTGTTGATGCCTGGTGTGGTCAGAAGGGCGTCCTACAAAAGAAAAAAAAAGCATTTATAAATCTGTATTACTATATTATTCCTTCATTACAATGACACACGACAAAATAAAACAAGTCCAAAGTCTGAAATCACCACATCACTGTGACTAGCGTCTGAGCAGAGGAGGTCCACGTAGTTCTCCAGCCCAGGAATGTCAAACGGACTGTCAGCCTGGGAGTGCGACGGATTTCCCAGCCTATCCAGGCCATCCAGAAATGACACTTGCGGTAACGACCGCATGACAATCTCCCGGTAGCCTGCACAAAAACATCCCAAAGCAGACAAGGATTCATTCTCAGCATGTCTTTTGCTTTGTCTTTGGGGTTTGGTAAAGATACAAAAAGACGGACTGAGACGACATTGTGTAAAATATGTGCTCACATACACGTCACATACTGTCACGACACGTCACACACTGTCACGTCATACGTCACATACGTATACGTCCTCCCCGAGCAGAGAGGTAGCAGCATGGCTAACGTTAGCTGTGATGCTAGCGCAGCCGTGCGACCAACGCGCCCTCTAAGGTGCTCGCCTGTGCAATTGCGCACTGTTTAAGCGTCCTCTGCGCATAGCAAATCTATGCCACGCACAAAATCTAATAAAAAAATAAGCGCATAACAATTTTCAACACGCCGACACGACAGAGAAAACAGTTTTCGTCATCATTGTTCAAATATTGTGACGTCTGTCGAGACGCTTATCTCCATTCGGTGCCACACGCCCACACCATCAAAATGCTGAGGCAAAAATTTCCACATCAACACCGTATGAAAAAATTCGTGATTTTTTTAGTTGTGATTTCCTTCTCTGCATGAAAGTTTAAAAGTAGCATATATTAATGCAGTATGAAGAAGAATGTTTTAATGTAGACATGCAAGCCTTGAAAGAAAATGTTGAAAACCAAGACTACATTTCCTGCAAATGGGTGCATTTCTACCCTATATTTTAACTTTAGATTGATTCTCATATCAAACTCTTTTGGCTGTCTTTTTGACACTTACATCAGGCGCCCCCCTCCACACCCTGGATTATAAATAATGTAAATAATTCAATGTGATTATCTTGTGTGATGACTGTATTATGATGATAGTATATATCTGATAGTATATATCTGTATCATGAATCAATTTAAGTGGACCCCGACTTAAACAAGTTGAAAAACTTATTGGGGTGTTATCATTTAGTGGTCAATTGTACGGAATATGTACTTCACTGTGCAACCTACTAATAAAAGTCTCAATCAATCAATCAAAACACATAGAATCATCATTCTGCTGTGATTATATGCATCAAGTGTTCATTCAAGGCTAAGGCAAAATATCGAGATATATATCGTGTATCGCAATATGGCCTTAAAATATCGCAATATTAAAAAAAGGTCATATCGCCCAGCCCTAGTTCAATGATGCCATTTCTGTTTGTCATGTATAATTTTGTCTATTTTGTGTTTATCCTTGAATAAACAGGTCAGTTTCTTGCTACCAACCATTGTGTATTATTCAAACTCCCCTAATTCAGCTGGCTAGTTGTTATCAAGAGTACTAAAACCCTTTTCAACATGATTCTGACAACTAAGTAGGCTAAATAACTTTAAACTTTAATACATGCTCGGATAGGCCAGTATCGGTCAGTATTGGTATCGGTCAGTATCGGTATCGGATCGGAAATGCAAAAAACAATATCGGTATCGGATCGGAAGTGCAAAAACCTGGATCGGGACATCCCTAGTAATAATCACAGTTTTACGATTATTATGTATTGATCGATGTCACAATGAAACATGTGTAAAATCACATCAACATTCCTTAGAGATTTTAATGTATTATTTATTACTGTCAGATATAACAGAAATCAATTAACAACATTACAAAAAAATTACAAAATAAAATATTATAAAACATTCACATACACACATTAAGTAATAACTGTATTAAAGTTAAAGTTAAAGTACCAATGATTATCACACACACATGAGGTGTGGCGAAATTATTCTCTGCATTTGACCCATCACCCTTGATCATAGTACTATAAAACCTAAAAAAAACTTGTGTGAAATAAACTCATATGTTATTGTCATCAACTATCACACATATATATATATATAAATACACATATGATAGTTGATGCTGGTCAATTTTTTAGGGCATCACGTCAAATGACGAGGGCGGTCGCGGCAATTGCCTTGGTTGCCGTGGTTACATTCGAGCCCTGCTAGCATGTCTCTCGATAGGTGCGGATAAGCGCCTGCAACGCTGGTGTAACTTTGTTATGGAAGTCTTATTGTCACGGCGGGGGGGTCGCAGTTTACTGCAGGGTCCGTTCCCCCGGGATGCAGACGGACTACTCCGGACAAGACGTGCAGGTAGGAACAGGATTTATTCTTCGAAATCAAACAAGTACCAAAAACAGAAAACAAGCCAGAGTGAAAACGTGCCGATCGCACAGGACGCTAAGGCTACCACTTAGCATAGGCTAGAAGATAAGGAATACTCACGTAACACGTTGCGTGTAGCAAACAGTGAAGTGAAGTGTGAAGTGAATTACATTTATATAGCGCTTTTTCTCAAGTGACTCAAAGCGCTTTACATAGTGAAAGCCAATATCTAAGTTACATTTAAACCAGTGTGGGTGGCACTGGGAGCAGGTGGGTAAAGTGTCTTGCCCAAGGACACAACGGCAGTGACTAGGATGGCGGAAGCGGGGATCGAACCTGCAACCCTCAAGTTGCTGGCACGGCCGCTCTACCAACCGAGCTATAGCGCCCCAACAATGAAGCCCCAACAATGAAGCCAGGCCGTCTGACCGTCAAAGGCAGGCTTAAATAATGCCTCTAAGAAAAATATTTTTGGTGGAAGATTTTGCAAATTTGGTAAATAAATAACCCAAAAATTTATATTTTGTTGTTTTCTTACTGTACCGAAAATGAACCGAACCGTGACCTTTAAACCGAGGTACGTACCGAACCGAACTTTTTGTGTACCGTTACACCCCTACTTATGGCTGTCAGTAAAAAGGACCTGTGATAACGCTCCTTGTTGCACTGTAGACCAATGGTCCCCAACCTTTTTTGCACCACGGACCAGTTTAATGTAGGCATTATTTTCAGGGAGCGGCTTTCCACGTGTGCCAGATAAATACAGCAAAATAAGTGCATGAAAAATACAACTGACTACAACGCTGAAATTAGTGTTTCTTTGCAATGAGATGCTCATTAATGTGCTCATAATATGTTATATATATATATATATATATACTTTGATAAGTAATACAGGTAAAAGCCAGTAAATTAGAATATTTTGAAAAACTTGATTTATTTCAGTAATTGCATTCAAAAGGTGTAACTTGTACATTATATTTATTCATTGCACACAGACTGATGCATTCAAATGTTTATTTCATTTAATTTTGATGATTTGAAGTGGCAACAAATGAAAATCAAAAATTCCGTGTGTCACAAAATTAGAATATTACTTAAGGCTAATACAAAAAAGGGATATTTAGAAATGTTGGCCAACTGAAAAGTATGAAAATGAAAAATATGAGCATGTACAATACTCAATACTTGGTTGGAGCTCCTTTTGCCTCAATTACTGCGTTAATGCGGAGTGGCATGGAGTCGATGAGTTTCTGGCACTGCTCAGGTGTTATGAGAGCCCAGGTTGCTCTGATAGTGGCCTTCAACTCTTCTGCGATTTTGGGTCTGGCATTCTGCATCTTCCTTTTCACAATACCCCACAGATTTTCTATGGGGCTAAGGTCAGGGGAGTTGGCGGGCCAATTTAGAACAGAAATACCATGGTCCGTAAACCAGGCACGGGTAGATTTTGCGCTGTGTGCAGGCGCCAATTCCTGTTGGAACTTGAAATCTCCATCTCCATAGAGCAGGTCAGCAGCAGGAAGCATGAAGTGCTCTAAAACTTGCTGGTAGACGGCTGCGTTGACCCTGGATCTCAGGAAACAGAGTGGACCGACACCAGCAGATGACATGGCACCCCAAACCATCACTGATGGTGGAAACTTTACACTAGACTTCAGGCAACGTGGATCCTGTGCCTCTCCTGTCTTCCTCCAGACTCTGGGACCTCGATTTCCAAAGGAAATGCAAAATTTGCTTTCGTCAGAAAACATGACTTTGGACCACTCAGCAGCAGTCCAGCTCTTTTTTTCCTTAGCCCAGGTGAGACACTTTGCGCGCTGTTTCTTGGTCAACAGTGGCTTGACACGAGGTATGCGGCAGTTGAAACCCATGTCTTTCAAGCGTCTCTTGGTGGTGGATCTTGAAGCACTGACTCCAGCAGCTGTCCACTCCTTCTGAATCTTCCCCACATTTTTGAATGGGTTTTTTTTCACAATCTTGACCAGGGCGCGGTGATCCCTATCGCTTGTACACTTTTTCTGACCACAGTTTTTCCTTCCCTTTGCCTCTCCATTAATGTGTTTGGACACAGAGCTCTGAGAACAGCCAGCCTCTTCAGCAATAACCTTTTGTGTCTTTCCCTCCTTGTGCAATGTGTCGATGGTTGCCTTTTGGACAGCTGTCAAATCTGAAGTCTTCCCCATGTTTGTGTAGGCTTCAGATCTGGACTGAGAGACCATTTAAAGCCCTTTGCAGGTGTTTTGAGTTAATCAGCTGATTAGTTTGTGGCACCAGGTGTCTTCAAAATTTAACCCTTACACAATATTCTAATTTTGTGACACACGGAATTTTGGATTTTCATTTGTTTCCACTTCAAATCATCAAAATTAAATGAAATAAACATTTGAATGCATCAGTCTGTGTGCAAATAAATAAATATAATGTACAAGTTAAACCTTTTGAATGCAATTACTGAAATAAATCAAGTTTTTCAAAATATTCTAATTTACTGGCTTTTACCTGTATATATAAATACACATATGATAGTTGATGCTGGTAAATTTTTAGGGCATCACGTCAAATGACGAGGGCGGTTGCGGCAATTGCCTTGGTTGCCGTGGTTACATTCGAGCCCTGCTAGCATGTCTCTCGATAGGTGTGGATAAGCGCCTGCAACGCTGGTGTAACTTTGTTATGGAAGTCTTATTGTCACGGCGGAGGGGTCGCAGTTTACTGCAGGGTCCGTTCCCCCGGGATGCAGACGGACCACTCCGGACAAGACGTGCAGGTAGGAACATGATTTATTCTTCGAAATCAAACAAGTACCAAAAACAGAAAACAAGCCAGAGTGAAAACGTGCCGATCGCACAGGACGCTAAGGCTACCACTTAGCATAGGCTAGAAGACAAGGAATACTCACGTAACACGTTGCGTGTAGCAAACAATGAAGCCAGGCCGTCTGACCGTCAAAGGCAGGCTTAAATAATGCCTCTGATTAATGTTGTTGTATTGCCCATATCTAAAGTTGTATTTAATGACAGTCAGTGCCTCACCTGGTGCCCTACACAGTGGGTTATCTTTGCCGTCTCGGCTCAAAAGGACCTCTCCCAAGGCGCGCAATCCCAGCAGGCACTGCAGGAGGTGGTCGATGCTGCCCAGGTGGTTGCTATAGAGACTGAGGTACTTCAATTTGCTTCCTGGGCCATGAAGATGCAACAAACCTGGTAAACACAAACTGTAAGAAGTAGCACTACCAAATGTGGCAATTAGGTCTGAACATAGTCGCTCCTTAACTCACCAGTGAGGTCATTTATCTGATTGAAGGATAAATCTAATCTGGTTAACCTCACAAGGCCGTTCAGTCCTGTGGTGGAGAAGAAAAGTTAACAAACGCAAACCTTCTCAACAGGGCACAGGCAACAACACTAAGGGGTGAGGCTCACCCTCAACCTTCTTAATCGTGTTACAAGATAAATTCAAAGTCCTCAGAGACGTGAGAGTGCTTAGACCCTCAATCTTTGAGATACAGTTGGAGGAGAGGTCCAAGTGTCTCAGGAGCCATGCCGAGTGCAGGCCCTCGATCCTCGGGATGTTGTTGCAGTGCAGCGTGAGTGATGTCACGGAGGGATGCAAGGGAACCACCAGCAAACTAGAAGACAGGGAGAGACATCTTTATAATTCTCCTGACATCATCCTACTGTATCATGCATTTCTTTGATTACAACAGAGTTATCTAAATAGTTAAAGTGAAGTTAAAGTACCAATGATAGTCACACACACACACACACACACACACACACACACACTAGGTGTGGTGAAATTTGTCCTCTGCATTTGCAAGTGAGCAGAGGTAATGTCGCCAGGCTGACTTCCTGGCGACAATGGGCTTAAATAATATAGACATGATTGACAACAGGTGCGTGAGTGCAAAACGTGAAACAGGTTAAACTAATGGTCGCTATGGTGACAAAACAAACAAGAGTGCACAAAGAGTCCAAAAACAAAACCGAACATAACTAAAACAAAAAATATGATCACACAGACATGACAGAAATGACTGCTGTCATTTGATTATAATAATAAAACATCCATCCATCCATCCATTTTCTACTGCTTGTCCCTTTTGGTGTCATTAACTTGGTATTTAGTCAGGTTTGGGACAGGTGTGCTGCTGCTATGGCCACAATGTGCACATCTAAGTTAAAGTACCAATGATAGTCACACACACACTAGGTGTGGTGAAATTTGTCCTCCTGCATTTGACCCATCCCCTTGCTCACCCTCTGGGAGGCGAGGGGAGCAGTGAGCAGCAGCGGTGGCCACGCCCGGGAATCATTTTTGGTGATTTAACCCCCAATTCCAACCCATGATGCTGAGTGCCAAGCAGGGAGGCAATGGCTCCCATTTTTAATATAGTCTTTGGTATGACTCGGCTACTGTGTCACTCATTTCAATTGCCAGTATTTTTTTTAGCTGGTGCATTACGTACTTACCTAGGAGGAAGAAAATGTATCTCCCACCAATTGTGTTTTATTTAGACAAGATCACAATGATTGAGTTAGTTTACAATGTGTCCCTGTTAATGATAGATAGATAGATAGATAGATAGATAGATAGATAGATAGATAGATAGATAGATAGATAGATAGATAGATAGATAGATAGTACTTTATTGATTCCTTCAGGAAAATTTAAATTCCAGCAGCAGTGTACAAAATTGAGATCGAATTTAAAAAGTAAAAAGTAAATAATGGGGGTATAAATGGAAACAAAATAGAAAAATAATACAATAGAATAAAAATAAAAAGCAACAATGGGAATAAAAATATAACAGTAAAATAAGAATATAACATGATATAATGTACATTATCTCAAATAACTAAAGTATCAAAAGAATCAATATTTTGATTTGAGAATCAATATCAGAGCATAAAGATCTGGTATCGACGGTATTGATATTTTAGTATTAATCCGCACATCCTAATCCATATCGCCCATACCTACTCAGTATCAGTAGCGGTAAGTACACAGGAACACATGTGTACTTTCTACCTTTAGTCAGTAGAAGTATTAAATATACAAGAACACGTGTACAGAGATAACGGGAGGCTCGGAGATGAAAAAGTTGTGGACAGGAATGAAACAAAAAAAGGAGTTGTCAGCGGCATCACCAAAATGATTCCCGAGCACGGCCACCGCTGCTGCTCACTGCTCCCCTCACCTCCCAGGGGGTGGAACAAGGGATGGGTCAAGTGTAAGGCTGCAGCTAACGATTATTTTTCTATCGATTAATCTATAGATTATTTTTTTCGATTAATCGGTTAATCTATAGATTATTTTTTCGATTAATCTATAGATTATTTTTCCTTTTACCGATTTTTTTTTTATTTAAAATGAAGATGAAAAAATAAATGTCCGCCAGTTTTTTTCAAAAGGCATGGCTTTCATTTACAAAAAAAAAAAGTATGGCCACTCAGTCAACATTGACAACAACATGACAAAATATTCTGTAACAAAGTAAACATTTAAAACTTTTCACATTTAACAAAATTAAAAGTAGCTTATTTGCTTTTTAATGTGCAAATATAAAAGTAAACATCCAGTGCAAATCTTAATATTCTGCAATAGTATAAGCATTTCAAAAGTAAAAGTATTGCTTATTTTGCTTTAAAATGTGCAAAAATAAAGATAAACATCCAATACAAGAAAGTGCAAAACGGAAATATTCTGTAACAACAGTGTAATCATTTCAACAAAAGTAAAAGTATTGCTTATTTGCTAAAATGTGCAAAAATAAAGATAAATATCCAATACAAAAAAGTGCAAAACGGAAATATTCTGTAACAACAGTGTAAACATTTCAACAAAAGCAAAAGTATTGCTTATTTTGCTTTAAAATGTGCAAAAATAAAGATAAACATCCAATACAAGAAAGTGCAAAACGAAATATTCTGTAACAACAGTGTAAACATTTCAACAAAAGTAAAAGTATTGCTTATTTTGCTTAATAACACAACAATGATAGTATGATTAAAGTGAAAGTTAATTGTTGGTTTGTACATAGTATATGTAACTGTTAATGTTGTAAAATGTATTTGCACAACTAATTAACGTTAGCGTTTGTGACACGTCTTGTGCCGTGGGGTTCTTTCAGGACCGACAGACTGAACGCCAGACGGCTTTGCCAGGTTTACAATCTTTTAATTTTACACAAAGTCTTTTCTCTTCCAACTCTTTTCTCTTTCTTTCCTCGCTTTTTAGCTCCTCTTCCTCGCTCCTCTGTCTCTGGCTCTCCTCCTCTCTCGCTCCACGTCAGCTTCACTCTGGCTCCTTCCAGTCTCTCTTCCCTCTCTCTCTGCTGCTCCCCTTTTCTTCAGCGAGAGGAGATTGGATGATCGCGCACCTGGGCACGATTGCGGCGTCGCTCCCGGCGCGCCCCACCTTGCCGCTCGCTCGCTGGTCCCGCCTCTCCCACAGCGTTAAAGAGGAGCGCGTCTTTGTAAACACTGAACAGGCACGCCAAACGCGCCTCTCAGAGCGAAACGGTGTTTTACTTTATGAATTTACAACGCAGATACAAATGACACATTCATGTTTTTGTGTAATGATGACAACGTATACTCACGCGGACGATTGACTAGTTGATGGTGATGGCAAGAACGCTGTCGGGGGTTTTCTTTTCAAATGTTCGTTCATAGCCGTTGTGCTGCTATGATAGGCCATTTCCGCTCGACACAGTGTGCATACAACAACATTATTAGGCAGTTTATTGAAATACTCCCACACTTTTGACGACTTTTGGCGTGCTTTTTTCCCCTCGCTCACACCGCTCGCATCGTCTGCTTTGCGCTCCGCCATGACGGTAGTGTGATGTAAATATGCGACGCGTCGACGCACAAAAACGGCGTCGACGTATTTACGTAGCCGATGACTTCGACTACGTCGACGCGTCGTTTCTGCCTTAGTCAAGTACAGAGAGTAATTTCACCACACCTAGTGTGTGTGTGACTATCAGGGGTACTTGACTTAATATACAGTATTAAAAATGTAACTCACACTGTTACATACATAAATAAATAAATAAATAAATATCTAGTTCTCAATAGTAATTAAATCCAGGGCAGGGGGCTCAAGGGAATGTCTGTTGGAGTCATTACACAAAAGCTGTTTTGCAGAGTGCAATCCCTTGATCAAGGAGTGTGGATGTAACGATAACAGGTACAAATGATAAAAAACTAGCCCACCGCTAATCGCTAACAAACAGCTAGCACCGCTAATAGCTAGCTAGCTTAAATGCTAAAATGAATACAAGCGACATTAACATCTTTCTGCATTAAAAAAAAGACATACCCCAAATCTAAACTTGTATAAACTCATTGCTGAATGAACAACTAAGAAATGTGTACGTTCAATGGAGTGGAAAAGATTAATTTTCTTAAATAAAACTTTGTTAAGATTTCATTTTATGCATAAGTAGCCTACTTTTTGAGCACATTCAACGTCTATCCATTTTTTTTTTACCGCTTGTCCCTTTCGGGGTCGATGGAGCCTATCCAGCCTATCCGTGCGGAGTTCCTCAGGGTTCGGTTCTTGGCCCTGGACTCTTTAGTATTTACATGCTGCCGCTAGGCGACATCATACGCAAATACGGTGTTAGCTTTCATTGTTATGCTGATGACAGCCAACTCTACATGCCCCTAAAGCTGACCAACACGCCGGATTGTAGTCAGCTGGAGGCGTGTCTTAATGAAATTAAACAATGGATGTCCGCTAACTTCTTGCAACTCAACGCCAAGAAAACGGAAATGCTGATTATCGGTCCTGCTAAACACCCACATTTATTTAATAATACCACCTTAACATTTGACAACCAAACAATTACACAAGGCGAATCAGTAAAGAATCTGGGTATTATTTTCGACCCAACTCTCTCCTTTGAATCACACATTAAGAGTGTTACTAAAACGGCCTTCTTTCATCTCCGTAATATCGCTAAAATTCGTTCTATTTTATCCACTAGCGACGCTGAGATCATTATTCATGCGTTCGTTACGTCTCGTCTCGATTACTGTAACGTATTATTTTCGGGTCTCCCTATGTCTAGCATTAAAAGACTACAATTGGTACAAAATGCGGCTGCTAGACTTTTGACAAGAACAAGAAAGTTTGATCATATTACGCCTATACTGGCTCACCTGCACTGGCTTCCTGTGCACTTAAGAAGTGACTTTAAGGTTTTACTACTTACGTATAAAATACTACACGGTCTAGCTCCGTCCTATCTTGTCGATTGCATTGTACCATATGTCCCGGCAAGAAATCTGCGTTCAAAGAACTCCGGCTTATTAGTGATTCCCAGAGCCCAAAAAAAGTCTGCGGGCTATAGAGCGTTTTCTATTGGGGCTCCAGTACTATGGAATGCCCTCCCGGTAACAATTAGAGATGCTACCTCAGTAGAAGCATTTAAGTCCCATCTTAAAACTCATTTGTATACTCTAGCCTTTAAATAGACCCCCTGTTAGACCAGTTGATCTGCCGTTTCTTTTCTTTTCTCCTCTGCTCCCCTATTCCTTGTGGAGGGGGGGGGGGCACAGGTCCGGTGGCCATGGATGAAGTGCTGGCTGTCCAGAGTCGGGACCCGGGGTGGACCGCTCGCCTGTGCATCGGCTGGGAACATCTCTGCGCTGCTGACCCGTCTCCGCTCGGGATGGTGTCCTGCTGGCCCCACTATGGACTGGACTCTTACTATTATGT
Organism: Nerophis lumbriciformis; assembly: GCF_033978685.3. Classification (NCBI taxonomy): domain Eukaryota; kingdom Metazoa; phylum Chordata; class Actinopteri; order Syngnathiformes; family Syngnathidae; genus Nerophis; species Nerophis lumbriciformis. The sequence goes on along the minus strand of NC_084566.2, from coordinate 39,742,335 downwards.
TAGATCCACTATGGACTGGACTCTCACTATTATGTTAGATCCACTATGGACTGGACTCTCACTATTATGTTAGATCCACTATGGACTGGACTCTCACTATTATGTTAGATCCACTATGGACTGGACTCTCACTATTATGTTAGATCCACTATGGACTGGACTCTCACTATTATGTTAGATCCACTATGGACTGGACTCTCACTATTATGTTAGATCCACTATGGACTGGACTCTCACGATTATGTTAGATCCACTATGGACTGGACTCTCACTATTATGTTAGATCCACTATGGACTGGACTCTCACTATTATGTTAGATCCACTATGGACTGGACTCTCACTATTATGTTAGATCCACTATGGACTGGACTCTCACTATTATGTTAGATCCACTATGGACTGGACTCTTACTATTATGTTAGATCCACTATGGACTGGACTCTCACTATTATGTTAGATCCACTATGGACTGGACTCTCACTATTATGTTAGATCCACTATGGACTGGACTCTCACTATTATGTTAGATCCACTATGGACTGGACTCTCACTATTATGTTAGATCCACTATGGACTGGACTCTCACTATTATGTTAGATCCACTATGGACTGGACTCTTACTATTATGTTAGATCCACTATGGACTGGACTCTCACTATTATGTTAGATCCACTATGGACTGGACTCTTACTATTATGTTAGATCCACTATGGACTGGACTCTTACTATTATGTTAGATCCACTATGGACTGGACTCTCACTATTATGTTAGATCCACTATGGACTGGACTCTCACTATTATGTTAGATCCACTATGGACTGGACTCTCACTATTATGTTAGATCCACTATGGACTGGACTCTCACTATTATGTTAGATCCACTATGGACTGGACTCTCACTATTGTGTTAGATCCACTATGGACTGGACTCTCACTATTATGTTAGATCCACTATGGACTGGACTCTTACTATTATGTTAGATCCACTATGGACTGGACTCTCACTATTATGTTAGATCCACTATGGACTGGACTCTCACTATTATGTTAGATCCACCATGGACTGGACTCTCACTATTATGTTGGATCCACTATGGACTGGACTCTCACTATTATGTTAGATTCACTATGGACTGGACTCTCACTATTATGTTAGATCCACTATGGACTGGACTCTTACTATTATGTTAGATCCACTATGGACTGGACTCTCACTATTATGTTAGATCCACTATGGACTGGACTCTTACTATTATGTTAGATCCACTATGGACTGGACTCTCACTATTATGTTAGATCCACTATGGACTGGACTCTTACTATTATGTTAGATCCACTATGGACTGGACTCTTACTATTATGTTAGATCCACTATGGACTGGACTCTCACTATTATGTTAGATCCACTATGGACTGGACTCTTACTATTATGTTAGATCCACTATGGACTGGACTCTTACTATTATGTTAGATCCACTATGGACTGGACTCTCACTATTATGTTAGATCCACTATGGACTGGACTCTCACTATTATGTTAGATCCACTATGGACTGGACTCTCACTATTATGTTAGATCCACTATGGACTGGACTCTCACTATTATGTTAGATCCACTATGGACTGGACTCTTACTATTATGTTAGATCCACTATGGACTGGACTCTCACTATTATGTTAGATCCACTATGGACTGGACTCTCACTATTATGTTAGATCCACTATGGACTGGACTCTCACTATTATGTTAGATCCACTATGGACTGGACTCTCACTATTATGTTAGATCCACTATGGACTGGACTCTCACTATTATGTTAGATCCACTATGGACTGGACTCTCACTATTATGTTAGATCCACTATGGACTGGACTCTTACTATTATGTTAGATCCACTATGGACTGGACTCTCACTATTATGTTATATCCACTATGGACTGGACTCTCACTATTATGTTATATCCACTATGGACTGGACTCTCACTATTATGTTAGATCCACTATGGACTGGACTCTCTGTGTTACCCACATATGCGGTCCTCTCCAAGGTTTCTCATAGTCATTCACATCGACGTCCCACTGGGGTGAGTTTTTCCTTGCCCTTATGTGGGCTTTGTACCGAGGATGTCGTTGTGGCTTGTGCAGCCCTTTGAGACACTTGTGATTTAGGGCTATATAAATAAACATTGATTGATTGATTGGTTGATATCCCAGTTGCATTCGGGCGGAAAAGCGGGGTACGCCCTGGACAAGTCGCCACCAATAATATAATAATATTAAATAATATTAATAGTGATAAAAGTGATCATTTTGGTTACAATAACCGTGATATGAAATATTCATAACGTTAAAGCCATATTTAGTAGAGAGGAAGGTCACAATAGTGGCCTAGTGGTTAGAGTGTCCGCCCTGAGATCGGTAGGTTGTGGGTTCAAACCCCGGCCGAGTCATACCAAAGACTATAAAAATGGGACCCATTACCTCCCTGCTTGGCACTCAGTATCAAGGGTTGGAATTGGGGGTTAAATCACCAAAAATGATTCCCGGGCGCGGCCACCGCTGCTGCCCACTGCTCCCCTCACCTCCCAGGGGGTGATCAAGGGTGATGGGTTAAATGCAGAGAATAATTTCGCCACACCTAGTGTGTGTGTGACTATCATTGGTACTTTAACTTTAACTTTAATTAGAAAAATAACATATTAAGTTTTATTAAGTGTTGTCGCTTTATAATATAGATTGTACAACGACAGAAGATGACGAGTGTAGAGAGACAGAACTGTACTTACCTTGAAATATTCTGATCGATAAAACTGATTTCCTTTTCTTCCATAACAAATCGTGACTGAAATGCAAAAAGAAAAGATGCATCCAACTTCAAACAACAGCGATTTAGTTGAAAAGCATGCAGTTTTGGGGGGAAAGTTGAAAGAGCGTCAAAATACGGTGCAATCTTCTTACCAGTGGTGTAAATAAATCTGCCTTCTCGTCTGAGAAAAAGCAGATTTAATGATTTATTCCCATAATGAAGACTGGACGTTGAATGTTGTCTTTAGTGTTGTCGCTACACGATGGGAACCGGAAAACATGAGCAGCCACACGCATGCGCGAAGTTAACGTCACTTCCTGGACTTGCGATTTTTTTTTTCTACTACGTTATGTTCTGGGATATGTTTTGTATAAATAATATACATACTATAATATAATATAATATAAATAATATACCGAGGAGTAAAAAGGAACAATAAGACAAAATGACTCTTCTGTCATACATTTTCATAACATGGTCACTACCATAGACATCTTATAAGTAGACGCAGCATTAGCCGCTGTAATGCGAGAAATTCGGCCGCCATCTTGAAGTGGTGATGAGGAGCAGGCGCGCGGCCTAAACTGACAGTTGGCAGGTAGAAAACAAAGATGCCGGGCTGGTGTTCAGAAATAGGAATCGGGGGATTACTTTTCACAAGCAAGATTCAACATTAACATACTATTGGATGTATTTTGTGAAAAGAATATTACCACAGAGTTGAGAAGGCACAAAGATCTTCAATAGTACTGAAATCGGAGCCAAGGCTGCCCTTTGTCACCGATTCTGTTCATAACTTTTATGGACAGAATTTCTAGGCGCAGTCAAGGCGTTGAGGGGATCTGGTTTGGTGGCTGCAGGATTAGGTCTCTGCTTTTTGCAGATGATGTGGTCCTGATGGCTTCATCTGGCCAGGATCTTCAGCTCTCACTGGATCGGTTCACAGCCGAGTGTGAAGCGACTGGGATGAGAATCAGCACCTCCAAGTCCTAGTCCATGGTTCTCGCCTGGAAAAGGGTGGAATACCGTCTCCGGGTTGGGGAGGAGATCTTGCCCAAGTGGAGGAGTTCAAGTACCTAGGAGTCTTGTTCACGAGTGAGGGAAGAGTGGATGGTGAGATCGACAGGCAGATCGGTGCGGCGTCTTCAGTAATGCGGACGCTGTATCGATCCGTTGTGGTGAAGAAGGAGCTGAGCCGGAAGGCAAAGCTCTCAATTTACCGGTCGATCTACGTTCCCATCCTCACCTATGGTCATGAGCTTTGGGTTATGACCGAAAGGACAAGATCACGGGTACAAGCGGCCGAAATGAGTTTCCTCCGCCGGGTGGCGGGGCTCTCCCTTAGAGATAGGGTGAGAAGCTCTGTCATCCGGGGGGAGCTCAAAGTAAAGCCACTGCTCCTCCACATGGAGAAGAGCAAGATGAGGTGGTTCGAGCATCTGGTCAGGATGCCACCCGATCGCCTCCCTCGGGAGGTGTTTAGGGCACGTCCGACCGGTAGGAGGCCACGGGGAAGACCCAGGACACGTTGGGAAGACTATCTCTCCCGGCTGGCCTGGGAACGCCTCGGGATCCCCCGGGAAGAGCTGGACGAAGTGGCTGGGGAGAGGAAAGTCTGGATGGATGGAAGTATACGTGGAGCATTAATTTCCTCACGACGTTCGTTTTTTCCCCCCCACTACATAACTGATTACTACTCACTGCAGACTTCATGAGAGCCAACAAACATAATAAAACATCACTTACTGTATAAGGTCTGCTGTCATTAAGATGCCGACTGATAGAATCTGGATATATTCCCGTTTTTAGATGAAGAATGGCTCATAATCCGCACGAAGAAAAGGGGTGTGAAACCAAGCGTCTTTTCGTGTCGTTCTCGCCATTTCTGGGTCTAAATTGGCTGTCAAAGTGTACCAACTTGTCGGAATACGTCCTTGTTCTTCTACTTTGCAGGTGAGAGGCGTGTCCTGTTATCTACAATAAAGTTTGACCAGCAAAGGAAGCACCTTACCACTTGACCGTGTCAACGTAGCTAGGGATCACGGCGTCGCTATAAATAGTTTGTCTGCGTTAGCGCTTTTAATAACAATATCACTAACACTTGGTTAATATTCAAGTCACCAAATGTAAATGGAGTATTGTTGGTGCTTTTTTTTATTGGGTTTTATGGGCGGAATAGAGGACCTCTCATTGGCCACGCTGTAAGCGGAATTTTATATACATTTATATACAAGTTAGAATGCCTTAAGAAAAATAAATCGGGAAAAAAGTGCAGCTTTTCTTTAAATCCATACATTTTTGTTTTGGCGGTGAGAATTCAAACTTCCTTAGCTCACACAGAAAAGCATCTGATGGGCTCTCTTTTGTAACAAATTCACTGCCCCTCTTTCACATGGATGCTGTTAATGTTAGAATAACGATGTATATATTGTCATCATAACTTTATGCTTAAGGGCCGTTGCAATAAAGTATTGTCAATTGTGCTGAAGTGGTAAATCCAAAAGATGGCCAGCCTCTTTATCAGTGTTGTGTCCAGACTCGGCCTGCTGACTGCCAAGGCCAAACATCGAGTACCGGGACGCAGACAAAGCAGAGACTGGACGATAGCACCACTGTCAACATATTTGCATTTTTGTATAATCATATATTTGTTACGGCTCAGGCTCCTGCCAACGCCGCTCATCCGTCTGTGCGCACCTCGGGACACGCCCACGGGTGCGCGCGTCCCCGCCCTGCAGCAGCCACCAGCTGCAATCACTCGCTGGCAATCTTCACACCTGGAACTGATGAGGGCGAGCTGGTTAAAAGACCAGTGGACCCTAGGATCGGGGCGGGAACTTAGCTTTCTCATGGTGTACCGTAAGCAACAAGCTGTATGCTATATTCGTGTTTCCTCTCCGTGCCTTGATTTGTCCCTTGTCTTCTCCCGTGTCCCCGCAGTACCCTCCGTCGCCTGGAAAGTGAGCTGTGCGTCTCATTTTCCCCTGGATCTCCCTCTGGACTCTGACTGCTTCCTTCGTTCCTCGACCTCTTGCTCGCCCCTGGATTCCGACGCCTCTCTCTCGCCCCGGATAACCTGCCTGCCCCATGGACTTCCTCGTATCTCGTTCAACACGTTGGTAACACTCACTTCAGTTAACTACACACATAGTCTTACACCACACACTCTTGTATTCTAGTTCACACTCCATTTCCTTAGTTTAGTAGTATTGTTTATTGTTATTTATATATATATATATATATATATATATATATATATATATATATATATATATATATATATATATATATATATATATATATATATATGTTGACTATATATATATATATATATATATATATATATATATATATATATATATATATATATATAATAATTGTATATACTGCCCCCTGGTGTCTGTTTGCCGTCGCCGTCACCTCCCCTTAGTCCAAACCATAACAATATTGTGTCTAACTGGAGTTGTCGAGATTACCCCCCTTCCCTCAGCGTCAGTGATGTAATAGGGACCTTCCTAATAAATAGAGGAGACACGCGGGCTGGACTTTTAGAACGTAGTTTGGATCTGTAACTAGAATACAGCCCGAAACACGTGTCTCCTCATGAGATAAATTTAACTCTGCCTCTGCATGATTCCTTGCTTCTTGTCTGATTATTAGATGTCATCAGTGTTTGTACCTGACAGTTAAAGAGCTGTGAGTGAATATATTCCAGAGTTGTCCCACCCATCTACTAGAGCAGTGTTTTTATCTAATTTCCCCTATTTGGGTAAAAGTATTTTTTGCAAATAGTCCGCAAATGATGTGTTGTTGTTGTTGAGTGTCGGTGCTGTCTAGAGCTTGGCAGAGTAACCGTGTAATACTCTTTCATACCAATAGGTGGCAGCAGGTAGCTAATTGCTTTGTAGATGTCGGAAACAGCGGGAGGCAGGGTGCAGGTAAAAAGGTATCTAATACTTAAACCAAAAATGAACAAAAGGTGAGTGCCCCTAAGACAGGGGTCGGCAACCTTTACCAGCCAAAGAACCATTTTGATCAGCTTCACAAATTATAGAAAACAATGGGAGCCGCAACAATTTTTAAATTTTAAATGAAATAACACTGCATACAAAGTTGTTGTTTTTTTTGCTTTATGCTATGTATAAACCAGGGGTCTCAGACACGATGCCCATACCTTTTTATGGAATTTTTAAGCTGGTGCGGCACGCGGGTTTTAAATAAATAGCGGTTGTCAGCGTCATGCGTGCCGTGATGGTACAGTATATAGCGCCCACTACATTTAGCGTGCCTGATCAGCCACATGTTGAATGGAGCTTTCGCTTACTCACGTAGGTGACAGCAAGGCATACTTACTCAACAACCACACAGGTTACACTGACGGTCGCGGTATAAAAAAAACTTTAACACTCTTACTAATAATGCGCCACACTGTGAACCCACACCAAACAAGAATGACAAACACATTTCGGGAGAACATCTGCACCGTAACACAACAGGACAAATACCCAGAATCCCATGCAGCCCTAACTCTTCCGGGCTACATTATACACCCCCGCTACCAAACCCCGCCCACCTCAACCGATGCACAGAGAGGGGGGCGGGTGGTTGATGTGTGAGGGAGCAGGCTTGGAGTGGGGGCGGAGTTTGATGGTAGCAGGGGTGTATAATGTAGCCCGGAAGAGTCAGGGCTGCATGGGATTCTGGGTGTTTGTTCTGTTGTGTTTATGTTGTGTTAAGGTGCAGATGTTCTCCCGAAATGTGTTTGTCATTCTTGTTTGGTTTTGGTTCAAAGTGTGGCGCATTATTAGTAAGAGTGTTAAAGTTGTATTATATGGTCACCGTCAGTGTAACCTGTGTGGCTATTGACTAAGTATGCCTTGCTGTCAAGTGCGTGTGCTAGCAGAAGATGTATGTTGTATAACAAGTGTTGGGCTGGCACGTCGTTACTGCAGATTGTAGAGAGCGCCACATGTTGTACCATCATGGCACGCCCTTATTATAGCTATAAGGGTGAAAATCGGTGAATATTAATCCCGGGAGTTTTCTGCGAGAGGCACTGAAATCCGGAAGTCTCACGGGAAAATTGGGGGGTTCAGCAAGTAAGCTGCTGAGCCGCATCAGAGTGATCAAAGAGCCGCGGGTTGCCGACCCCTGGCCTAAGAAAAGGCATTGATGCTTAGGGAAGGCTATGCGGAACAAAACTAAAACTGAACTGGCTGCAAAGTAAACAAAAACAGAATGCTGGACGACAGCAAAGACTTACTGTGGAGCAAAGACGGCGTCCACAAAGTACATCCGAACATGACATGACAATCAACAATGTCCCCACAAAGAAGGATAAAAACAACTAAAATCTTCTTGATTGCTGAAACAAAGTAGATGCGGGAAATATCGCTCAAAGGAAAACATGAAACTGCTACAGGAAAATACCAAAAAAAGAGAAAAAGCCATTAAAATAGGAGCGCAAGACAAGAAGTAAAACACTACACACAGGAAAACAGCAAAAAAGTCCAAATAAGTCAGGGTGTGATGTGACAGGTGGTGACAGTACACCTACTTTGAGACAAGAGCTATCGTGAAGCATGCTTGGTTATGCTTTAAAGTCATATCCAACAATTGCAATAACAACTTTTTTTTTTTTACATCAACTGAGTTTCGTTTTTTTTAATGATGTCTGCTGGTGGTGTGCCTCCACATTTTTTCAACGCAAAAAATGTGCCTCGGCTCAAAAAAGGTTGAAAAACAAACATGATTGGAGTTCCTTTCTGTCAACATTTTCATCTGGTTTCTACTTGTTAACTAAAATGTCAGTTACTTACTTGTGTTGTCGTCTTAGTCAACGCGCCTTTGTTTTGATTAGTTATCGTAAAAAAACAAAAACAAACCCAAATAAAATTAAAGCTGCAAGCAGCATTGGTCGGGCCCGCGTATTTGGCAGGTGCTAGTCCTAAATGTCCCAATACTTTTGTCCAGTGATAGTCATAAGTGTCCCAATACTTTTGTCTACTTTTAGTCTGAAGTGTCCCAAGACTTTTGTCTAGTGTACCTACCTTGTCTGCATTGTGTGGGCACATTGGTGCTTCCTGCTTTTAAGCAGCCATCTTAAAAAAACAGCAGCGCAGCAGCATCAGCGCAGCGGGTCTTTGAAGGGTCATAAAATCAAAACCGGAGCAGTTAGAAAAAAAGCGCTTCTGTCATTGTACTCACAAGGGTTCAATCTCTCGAAGGCGAAACGACAAACGCGCTCAGAGGAGATCGTTTTTGAAGGAAGGTGTCCGGTTTTTACAAAAAATTTGTTTTGAAGGGGGAATAGCAAACTTCCTGTTGATTTTTGCTGGGGGTTGTCAATTTATGAAATGTAGGTCCAAGTGAGACCTACGGAGAGGTTTTTGTTTCATGTCTCTCTCCGACCTTCCCAGTGGGAGTTACAGGCAGTTTTGTCATTTTTTTTCTTCCGAGGAGCAGTTTTTTCTCCGTTTTATTCAAAAATTGCTGTAGAGCGCAATTTTTAAATCTGGGGTTAGGTTTTTTTCATTAGATCGCAATTTTTGCCAGTCCTGATGTGTGCGTTCAGTTTGGTGAGTTTTGAAGCATGTTAAGGGGGTCAAATTACAGCTCAAAGAGGCAAAAGTGACTGTTTTTAGTACTTTTTTGTCTTGAAGGGGGAATTGCCAACTTCCTGTTGATTTCTGCCCGATGATATACAATTATGAAAACTAGGTCTAAGTCAGACCTACATAGAGGTTTTTGTTTCATGTCTCTCTGACCTTCCTAGTGGGAGTTACAGGCAGTCTAGTTTTTTTTTCCTAGGGGGCGCTAGAGCGCAATTTTGAGTTTTGTGGTTCGTTTTTTTTTTTTTAAAAGGCAATTTTCGCAGGTCCTGATGTGTGGGTCAAATATGGTGAGTTTTGAAGAATGTTAAGTGGGTCAAATTACAGTTTAATGCGGCGGCGGAAGAATAAAGAATAAAACCTTACAAATTCAATAGGTCCTTATGGCCCATTGCATAAGGACTCCCTGTGGGAGTCCTTATGCAATGGGCCATGCGGGCCCTAATTAAAGCTGCAAGCACCATTGGTCGGGCCCGCGTATTTGGCAGGTGCTAGTCCTAAATGTCCCAATACTTTTGTCCAGTGATAGTCATAAGTGTCCCAATACTTTTGTCTACTTTTAGTCTGAAGTGTCCCAAGACTTTTGTCTAGTGTACCTACCTTGTCTGCATTGTGTGGGCACGTTGGTGCTTCCTGCTTTTAAGCAGCCATCTTAAAAAAACAGCAGCGCAGCAGCATCAGCGCAGCGGGTCTTTGAAGGGTCATAAAATCAAAACCGGAGCAGTTCGAAAAAAAGCGCTCCTGTCATTGTAATCACAAGGGTTCAATCTCTCGAAGGCGAAACGACAAACGCGCTCAGAGGAGATTGTTTTTGAAGGAAGGTGACCGGTTTTTACAAAAAATTTGTTTTGAAGGGGGAATAGCAAACTTCCTGTTGATTTTTGCTGGGGGTTGTCGATTTATGAAATGTAGGTCTAAGTGAGACCTACGGAGAGGTTTTTGTTTCATGTCTCTCCGACCTTCCCAGTGGGAGTTACAGGCAGTTTTGTCATTTTTTTCTTCCGAGGCGCAGTTTTTTCCTCCGTTTTATTCAAAAATTGCTGTAGAGCGCAATTTTTAAATCTGGGGTTAGGTTTTTTTATTAGATCGCAATTTTTGCCAGTCCTGATGTGTGCGTTCAGTTTGGTGAGTTTTGAAGCATGTTAAGAGGGTCAAATTACAGCTCAAAGAGGCAAAAGTGACTGTTTTTAGTACTTTTTTTGTCTTGAAGGGGGAATTGCCAACTTCCTGTTGATTTCTGCCCGATGATATACAATTATGAAAACTAGGTCTAAGTCAGACCTACATAGAGGTTTTTGTTTCATGTCTCTCCGACCTTCCTAGTGGGAGTTACAGGCAGTCTAGTTTTTTTTTCCTAGGGGGCGCTAGAGCGCAATTTTGAGTTTTGTGGTTCGTTTTTTTTTTAAAAAAGGCAATTTTCGCAGGTCCTGATGTGTGGGTCAAATATGGTGAGTTTTGAAGCATGTTAAGTGGGTCAAATTACAGTTTAATGCGGCGGCGGAAGAATAAAGAATACAACCTTACAAATTCAATAGGTCCTTATGGCCCATTGCATAAGGACTCCCTGTGGGAGTCCTTATGCAATGGGCCATGCGGGCCCTAATTAAAGCTGCAAGCACCATTTGTCGGGCCCGCGTATTTGGCAGGTGCTAGTCCTAAATGTCCCAATACTTTTGTCCAGTGATAGTCATAAGTGTCCCAATACTTTTGTCTACTTTTAGTCTGAAGTGTCCCAAGACTTTTGTCTAGTGTACCTACCTTGTCTGCATTGTGTGGGCACGTTGGTGCTTCCTGCTTTTAAGCAGCCATCTTAAAAAAAACAGCAGCGCAGCAGCATCAGCGCAGCGGGTTTTTGAAGGGTCATAAAATCAAAACCGGAGCAGTTAGAAAAAAAGCGCTTCCGTCATTGTAACCACAAGGGTACAATCTCTCTCCTGTGTTAGTTTGAAGGCGAAACGACAAACGCGCTCAGAGGAGATTGTTTTTGAAGGAAGGTGACCGTTTTTTACAATAAAATTGTTTTGAAGGGGGAATAGCAAACTTCCTGTTAATTTTTGCTGGGGGTTGTCAATTTATGAAATGTAGGTCTAAGTGAGACTTACGGAGAGGTTTTTGTTTCATGTCTCTCCGACCTTCCCAGTGGGAGTTACAGGCAGTTTTGTAATTTTTTTCTTCCGAGGAGCAGTTTTTTCTCCGTTTTATTCAAAAATTGCTGTTAGGTTTGGGGTTAGGTTTTTTTATTAGATCGCAATTTTTGCCAGTCCTGATGTGTGCGTTCAGTTTGGTGAGTTTTGAAGCGTGTTAAGGGGTTCAAATTACAGCTCAAAGAGGCAAAAGTGACTGTTTTTAGTACTTTTTTGTCTTGAAGGGGGAATTGCCAACTTCCTGTTGATTTCTGCCCGATGATATACAATTATGAAAACTAGGTCTAAGTCAGACCTACATACAGGTTTTTGTTTCATGTCTCTCCGATCTTCCTAGTGGGGAATATAGGGGGCGCTAAAGCGCAATCTTGAGTTTTGGGGTTCGTTTTTTTTTTTAAAAAGGTAATTTTCGCAGGTCCTGATGTGTGGGTCAAATATGGTGAGTTTTGAAGCATGTTAAGTGGGTCAAATTACAGTTTAATGTGGCGGCGTAAGAATAAAGAATAATAATAAAACCTTACAAATACAATAGGTCCTTATGTCCCATTGCATAAGGACTCCCAAAGGGAGTCCTTATACAATGGGCCATGCGGGCCCTAATAAAGAGCTTCGAGCCTGGCTGAGTGTGTGTGCAGGCCAGTTGACAGTTACATTTTTAGGGCCCGCATGGCCCATTGCATAAGGACTCCCTGTGGGAGTCCTTATGCAATGGGACATAAGGACCTATTGAATTTGTAAGGTTTTATTCTTTATTCTTCCGCCGCCACATTAAACTGTAATTTGACCCACTTAACATGCTTCAAAACTCACCATATTTGACCCACACATCAGGACCTGCGAAAATTGCCTTTTTAAAAAAAAAAAACGAACCACAAAACTCAAAATTGCGCTCTAGCGCCCCCTAGGAAAAAAAAAACCTAGACTGCCTGTAACTCCCACTAGGAAGGTCGGAGAGACATGAAACAAAAACCTCTCTGTAGGTCTGACTTAGACCTACATTTCATAATTGTACATTCTCGGGCTAAAATCGACAGGAAGTTGGCAATTCCCCCTTCAAGACAAAAAAGTACTAAAAACAGTAACTTTTGCCTCTTTGAGCTGTAATTTGACCCCCTTAACATGCTTCAAAACTCACCAAACTGAACGCACACAAGAGGACTGGCAAAAATTGTGATCTAATAAAAAAACCTAACCCCAAATCTCAAAATTGTGCTCTAGCGCAATTTTTTAATAAAACGCACAAAAAACTGCTCCTCGGATGAAAAAACTGACAAAACTGCCTGTAACTCCCACTGGGAAGGTCGGAGAGACATGAAACAAAAAACCTATATGTAGGTCTCACTTAGGCCTACATTTCATAAATCGACAACCCCCAGCAAAAATCAACAGGAAATTTGCTATTCCCCCTTCAAAACAAAATTTTTGTAAAAAACGGTCACCTTTCTTCAAAATCTATCTCCTCTGAGCGCGTTTGTCGTTTCGGCTTCAAACTAACACAGGAGAGAGATTAAACCCTTGTGTATAAAATAACAGAACAGCGTTTTAATACCTGCTCCGGTTTTGATTTTATGACCCTTCAAAAACCCGCTGCGCTGCTGTTTTTTTAAGATGGCTGCTTAAAAGCAGGAAGCACCAGCGTGCCCACACAATGCAGACAAGGTAGGTACACTAGACAAAAGTCTTGGGACACTTATGACTACCACCGGACAAAAGTATTGGGACACTTAGGCCGAAAACTGGACAAAAGTATTGGGACACTTAGGCCGAAAACTGGACAAAAGTATTGGGACACTTGGGACTACAACTTGACAAAAGTATTGGGACACTTATGACTACCACCGGACAAAAGTATTGGGACACTTAGGCCGAAAACTGGACAAAAGTATTGGGACACTTAGGCCGAAAACTGGACAAAAGTATTGGGACACTTGGGACTACAACTTGACAAAAGTATTGGGACACTTATGACTACCACCGGACAAAAGTATTGGGAGACTTAGGCCGAAAACTGGACAAAAGTATTGGGACACTTAGGCCGAAAACTGGACAAAAGTATTGGGACACTTGGGACTACAACTTGACAAAAGTATTGGGACACTTAGGACTACAACTTGCCAAAAGTATTGGGACACTTGGGACTAAAACTGGACAAAAGTATTGACACTTAGGACTAGCACCTGCCAAATACACGGGCCCGAACAACGCTGCTTGCAGCTTTAATTTTAAATAAAATGATACAAAATATAGTCATCTTGTCATTATCCTGTCAGCGACAAGAAGTCAAATAAACTGTGACATGAATACTGTGTGGGAAAGAGACAAGATGACAAAACACATCATAATCAAATATGTTCCTCTTACAGTACATTCATGTTTTAACGTACATTGTCTGTACAGCAAAGGAGGAGCCTGAGAAGTTACAATACCAACTGTCATGAAGTGTATTGTACTCCCAATTTAGCATGTGTGGATTGCTCCGTGCAGTCCAAAAATGTTCAAAACAAGCCGTTTTGGATGATGAGCGAGTGTCCTTTTTCTCCATCCTTCTTCGTTGCTGAGCTTTCATTTCAAACAATCCTTCTTCCTTCACCACAAACTGCTAACATCTTCTCCAGTCTTGGTCTTGAGCTGGGAAAAAAAAAGATCAGAAAGGTTGGTAAGCGCTGCTTTCGATACCGTCGATCATAATATTTTATTAGAGCGTATCAAAACACGTATTGGTATGTCAGACTTAGCTTTGTCGTGGTTTAACTCTTATCTTACTGACAGGATGCAATGCGTCTCCCATAATAATGTGACCTCGGACTATGTTAAGGTAACGTGCGGAGTTCCTCAGGGTTCGGTTCTTGGCCCTGCACTGCTAGGCGACATCATACGCAAATACGGTGTTAGCTTTCATTGTTATGCTGATGACAGCCAACTCTACATGCCCCTAAAGCTGACCAACACGCCGGATTGTAGTCAGCTGGAGGCGTGTCTTAATGAAATTAAACAATGGATGTCCGCTAACTTCTTGCAACTCAACGCCAAGAAAACGGAAATGCTGATTATCGGTCCTGCTAAACACCCACATTTATTTAATAATACCACCTTAACATTTGACAACCAAACAATTACACAAGGCGAATCAGTAAAGAATCTGGGTATTATCTTCCACCCAACTCTCTCCTTTGAATCACACATTAAGAGTGTTACTAAAACGGCCTTCTTTCATCTCCGTAATATCGCTAAAATTCGTTCTATTTTATCCACTAGCGACGCTGATATCATTATTCATGCGTTCGTTACGTCTCGTCTCGACTACTGTAACGTATTATTTTCGGGTCTCCCTATGTCTAGCATTAAAAGACTACAGTTGGTACAAAATGCGGCTGCTAGACTTTTGACAAGAACAAGAAAGTTTGATCATATTACGCCTATACTGGCTCACCTGCACTGGCTTCCTGTGCACTTAAGATGTGACTTTAAGGTTTTACTACTTACGTATAAAATACTACACGGTCTAGCTCCGTCCTATCTTCCATCCATCCATCCATCTTCTTCCGCTTATCCGAGGTCGGGTCGCCGGGGCAGCAGCTTAAGCAGGGAAGCCCAGACTTCCCTCTCCCCAGCCACTTCGTCCAGCTCCTCCCGGGGGATCCCGAGGCGTTCCCAGGCCAGCCGGGAGAGATAGTCTTCCCAGCGTGTCCTGGGTCTTCCCCGTGGCCTCCTACCGGTCGGACGTGCCCGAAACACCTACCTAGGGAGGCGTTCGGGTGGCATCCTGACCAGATGCCCGAACCACCTCATCTGGCTCCTCTCGATGTGGAGGAGCAGCGGCTTTACTTTGAGCTCCCCCCGGATGGCAGAGCTTCTCACCCTATCTCTAAGGGAGAGCCCCGCCACTCGGCGGAGGAAACTCATTTCGGCCGCTTGTACCCGTGATCTTGTCCTTTCGGTCATGACCATAGGTGAGGATGGGAACGTAGATCGACCGGTAAATCGAGAGCTTTGCCTTCCGGCTCAGCTCCTTCTTCACCACAACGGATCGATACAGCGTCCGCATTACTGAAGACGCCGCACCGATCCGCCTGTCGATCTCATGATCCACTCTTCCCCCACTCGTGAACAAGACTCCGAGGTACTTGAACTCCTCCACTTGGGGAAAGATCTCCTCCCCAACCCGGAGATGGCACTCCACCCTTTTCCGGGAGAGAACCATGGACTCGGACTTGGAGGTGCTGATTCCCATCCCAGTCGCTTCACACTCAGCTGCGAACCGATCCAGTGAGAGCTGAAGATCTTGGCCGGAGGAAGCCATCAGGACCACATCATCTGCAAATAGCAGTGACCTAATCCTGCAGCCACCAAACCAGATCCCCTCAACGCCTTGACTGCGCCTAGAAATTCTGTCCATAAAGGTTATGAACAGAATCGGTGACAAAGGGCAGCCTTGGCGGAGTCCAACCCTCACTGGAAACGTGTCCGACTTACTGCCGGCAATGCGGACCAAGCTCTGACACTGATTATACAGGGAGCGAACTGCCACAATAAGACAGTCCGTTACCCCATACTCTCTGAGCACTCCCCACAGGACTTCCCGGGGTACACGGTCGAATGCCTTCTCCAAGTCCACAAAGCACATGCAGACTGGTTGGGCAAACTCCCATGCACCCTCAAGGACCCTGCCGAGAGTATAGAGCTGGTCCACAGTTCCACGACCAGGACGAAAACCACACTGTTCCTCCTGAATCCGAGGTTCGACTATCCGGCGTAGCCTCCTCTCCAGTACACCTGAATAGACCTTAACGGGAAGGCTGAGGAGTGTGATCCCACGATAGTTGGAACACACCCTCCGGTTCCCCTTCTTAAAGAGAGGAACCACCACCCCGGTCTGCCAATCCAGAGGTACCGCCCCCGATGTCCACGCGATGTTGCAGAGTCCTATCTTGTCGATTGCATTGTACCATATGTCCCGGCAAGAAATCTGCGTTCAAAGAACTCCGGCTTATTAGTGATTCCCAGAGCCCAAAAAAAGTCTGCGGGCTATAGAGCGTTTTCTATTGGGGCTCCAGTACTATGGAATGCCCTCCCGGTAACAATTAGAGATGCTACCTCAGTAGAAGCATTTAAGTCCCATCTTAAAACTCATTTGTATACTCTAGCCTTTAAATAGCCCCCCTGTTAGACCAGTTGATCTGCAGTTTCTTTTCTTTTCTCCTCTGCTCCCCTATTCCTTGTGGAGGGGGGGGAACGGGTCCGGTGGCCATGGATGAAGTGCTGGCTGTCCAGAGTCGGGACCCGGGGTGGACCGCTCGCCTGTGCATCGACTGGGAACATCTCTGCGCTGCTGACCCGTCTCCGCTCGGGATGGTGTCCTGCTGGCCCCACTATGGACTGGACTCTTACTATTATGTTAGATCCACTATGGACTGGACTCTCACTATTATGTTAGATCCACTATGGACTGGACTCTCACTATTATGTTAGATCCACTATGGACTGGACTCTTACTATTATGTTGGATCCACTATGGACTGGACTCTCACTATTATGTTAGATCCACTATGGACTGGACTCTTACTAGTATGTTAGATCCACTATGGACTGGACTCTCACTATTATGTTAGATCCACTATGGACTGGACTCTTACTATTATGTTGGATCCACTATGGACTGGACTCTCACAATATTATGTCAGACCCACTCGACATCCATTGCTTTCGGTCTCCCCTAGAGGGGTGGGGGGTTACCCACATATGCGGTCCTCTCCAAGGTTTCTCATAGTCATTCCCATCGACGTCCCACTGGGGTGAGTTTTTCCTTGCCCTTATGTGGGCTTTGTACCGAGGATGTCGTTGTGGCTTGTGCAGCCCTTTGAGACACTTGTGATTTAGGGCTATATAAATAAACATTGATTGATTGATTGATTGGTATCACAACACTGCAATTCATAACTGTGAGCCTCAGCAACCACTGATTCATCTCAACATTAATTTAAGTTTATTAATGTTAACAATTCAGGTGAGAAGCCTCCCCACCACTAGTTGGCGCAGTGAATGCCACAGTGAACTCCATAAGATCTGACCAAAACACGCGTCTTATGCAGATCTGGGCAATTATTTTAAACCTTCTTGAGACATCAAAGAGGAAAAGTGTTAGAATAATTATGTATATACTGTATTATCACACTAACTTTAGTACACTTAAAGTCTGTTGCTTTAGTTACTTAGCTATTGTGTTCAAGTTAGACTTTTCTAATCTATGCAAGGACAAACTTCTTGTTTGAGGGGTGGCCTCAGCCACAAATGTTATCTTTGTTTTAGCCCGCTAACAGCCAAGGACTTCAACGACCTCAACGAAGATAAGATGACAACACGCAGACGAAGCAAGGACAAGGCCCCCAGCACATTCCGTCACGTATTGTGCGTACTGGACCTGCTTTGCATGATATATGTGACTACTCCTTTTAGAGGAAGCCTCAGCGATGTTGACTGTGGAACTCTGAATAAATAGAGAGACGCAGGAGCTGAACCTTAGAGCGCAGGGCGAGACTGTGACTAAGTGTGCAGCTCCATGCGTTCTCCTCATGAGCTAAATTGAACTCTGTGTCTGCATGATTCCTTGCTTCTTGTCTGATTAATAGATGTCATCAGTGTTTGAACCTGACAAAAAGTACCTTCCATATGAGGAGGTGTGAACAAGTGATGACATAAATCATGGTCCCAATACGTAAAACCATTGCATTTAATAGAGAATGTCTCATTTGCACCCCTGGTGGTGAAATCTATCAAAATTAGGGTGGTCCCAAAAAGGAAGGATTTTTCCAATTGACTATGTGTCAACATATGAAATAACAAGTGTGTAAAAAATTTGAAGTGCTCCCCCTCTGGTCAACATATGTAATAACAAGTGTGTGTAAGAAATAGAAATGCGCCCCTTTGACCAAAATTATCTAAAAAAAATAAAGTAAAAAATGTATATAGAGACATACTGTAATAACTTGAAGTAAATAATGAAGATTAAAAACCAATTACAAAAAAAATAAATAACTAAAAGCAGTCTTTTTCTCACAATGTGTTGACTTTTTTCTTATAAAATTGGGAACAATTTCTCATATTCCTTCTGTTTCTGTACTATTGCAATATTTTCTCGTAAAATTATTACTTTACTTTACTTTAATTTTTTTGTTGTTCTTGTAAAATAGTTTAAGTAAAATTGGTGGTGAAATCTATCAAAATGAGGGTGGTCCCAAAAAGGAGGGATTTTTCAAATTGACTGTGTGTCGGTTTTAAAAGTGCTCCCTCTCTGGTCAACATATGAAATAACAAGTGTGTGTAAAAAATTTGAAGTGCTCCCCCTCTGGCCAACATATGAAATAACAAGTGCGTGTAAGAAATTGATATATGCGCCCTTTGGCCAAAATTTATAAAAAATAAATAAAAAAATATGTATATAGAGACATACTGTAATAACTTGAAGTAAATCATGAAGATTAAAAACTAATTACAAAAAAAAAAGTCTTTTTCTCACAATGTGTCGACTTTTTTCTTATAAAATTGGGAACAATTTCTCATATTCTTTCTGTTTCTGTAATATTGCAATGTTTTCTCTTAAATTATTACTTTATGCAGAATTCTGACTTTTTACTGCAAAATGGTGACATTTGTCATGTAAAATTCTGATTTTTATCACAATATAGTCGATTTTGTTGTTGTTCTTGTAAAATAGTTTGAGTAAAATTGGTGGTGAAATCTATCAAAATGAGGGTGGTCCCAAAAAGCAGGGATTTTTCAAATTGACTGTGTGTCGCTTTTAAAAGTGCTCCCCATCTGGTCAACATATGAAATAACAAGTGTGTGTAAGAAATTGATATATGCCCCCTTAGGCCAAAATGTAATTAAAAAAAAAAAAAAAAAATGTATATAGAGACATACTGTAATAACTTGAAGTAAATCATGAAGATTAAAAAACAGTTACAAAAAACATAGTCTTTTTCTCATAATGTGTCGACTTTTTTCTTATAAAATTGGGAACAATTTCTCATATTCCTTCTGTTTCTGTAATATTGCAATGTTTTCTCGTACAATTATGACTTTATGCAAAATTCTGACTTTTTACTGCAAAATGGTGACATTTGTCATGTAAAATTCTGACCTTTATCACAATATAGCCAATTTTTTTTGTTGTTCTTATAAAATAGTTTGATTAAAATTATGACTTTTGTCATAATTTTACTAAGTAAAATTGACTTTTATCACAATATAGCCATTTTTTTTGTTGTTCTTGTAAAATAGTTTGAGTAAAATTGGTGGTGAAATCTATCAAAATGAGGGTGGTCCCAAAAAGGAGGGATTTTTCAAATTGACTGTGTGTCGCTTTTAAAAGTGCTCTCCTCTGGTCAACATATGAAATAACAAGTGTGTGTAAAAAATTTGAAGTGCTCCCCCTCTGGCCAACATATGAAATAACAAGTGCGTGTAAGAAATTGATATATGCCCCCTTTGGCCAAAATTTATTAAAAATAAAAAATAAAAAAAAATATGTATGTAGAGACATACTGAAATAACTTGAAGTAAATCATGAAGAATAAAAACTAATTACAAAAAAAATAGTATTTTTCTCACAATGTGTCGACTTTTTTCTTATGAAATTGGGAACAGTTTCTCATATTCCTTCTGTTTCTGTAATATTGCAATGTTTTCTCGTAAAATTATTACTTTATGCGGAATTCTGACTTTTTACTGCAAAATGGTGACATTTGTCTTGTAAAATTCTGACTTTTATCACAATATAGCCAATTTTTTTGTAAAATAGTTGGAGTAAAATTGGTGGTGAAATCTATCTAAATGAGGGTGGTCCCAAAAAGCAAGGATTTTTCAAATTGACTGTGTGTCGCTTTTAAAAGTGCTCCCCATCTGGTCAACATATGAAATAACAAGTGTGTGTAAAAAATTTGAAGTGCTCTCGTCTGGCCAACATATGAAATAACAAGTGTGTGTAAGAAATTGATATATGCCCCCTTTGGCCAAAATGTATCCAAAAAAAAAAAATTGGGAACAATTTCACATATTCTTTCTGTTTCTGTAATATTGCAATGTTTTCTCTTAAATTATTACTTTATGCGGAATTCTGACTTTTTACTGCAAAATGGTGACATTTGTCATATAAAATTCTGACTTTTATCACAATATAGTCAATTTTTTTGTTGTTCTTGTAAAATAGTTGGAGTAAAATTGGTGGTGAAATCTATCAAAATGAGGGTGGTCCCAAAAAGCAAGGATTTTTCAAATTGACTGTGTGTCTCTTTTAAAAGTGCTAACCCCTCTGGTCAACATATGAAATAACAAGTGTGTGTAAAAATTTGAAGTGCTCTCCTCTGGCCAACATATGAAATAACAAGTGTGTGTAAGAAATTGATATATGCCCCCTTTGGCCAAAATTTATAAAAAAAAAAAATTGGGAACAATTTCTCATATTCCTTCTGTTTCTGTAATATTGCAATATTTTCTCGTAAAATTATGACTATGCGAAATTCTGACTTTTTACTGCAAAATGGTGACATTTGTCATGTAAAATTCTGACTTTTATCACAATATAGCCAATTTTTTTTGTTGTTCTTGTGAAATAGTGACATTTATTGAGTAAAATTTCTATAATTATTATAATATTGCCAACATTTTTTATTTTTCTTATAAATAGTGACTTTTGTCAAGTAAAATTCCGACTCTTTTAATAAAATTGCCAACATTTTAAGCAATGTGTTGCTGCCATTAAATTCTAAGTAAATGATTTGCAAAAAAAACCAACATGAAATATCTTGTCTTTGCAGTCTATTCAATTGAATATAAGTTGAAAATGATTTTTTTCTTCCTTGGGAAAATGAACGCTCTGCGTTTGCATGTCTTTTCAATACTGACCTTGCGCTCAGTTGTCAATATCCGATAAGTGGTTCTCTATCTGCAATAAAAAAAAAGTGGAAAATAAAATATCAGAAAGGTAAAACACAATAATAAACATATAATACTGTTAAATTAAGACCTTCAAAAAAAAGAAGACAATTATCGTTGAGTTTTGACACATATCTTGCATTATTGTTCCCAATGATTTGAGCAGTTGGAACTCCTCCCACCATGTCGCCGGCGCCCTCGTCCTCAAAGAAGTGGTCGCCGCCGTCTGTCGTCTCGACGGTGTCCCCCGCCTCTCCTCCGCAGTGGTGCTCGGCTCTGTCGCCATAGTGACACTCGCACGCCGCCTGGTGTGTCCGCGGCATGTCTGGGTAAGGAAAGCGAGAGCGGCCGGCGTCACTTTGAGAATTGGATGGACATCATCGAGTCATCTTAGACTGAAATATGTGAAGCAGGGGTGTCAAAAAACACCAAAAATGTTTTCGATTTAATCGCGATTATTATTTGCTGCCATTCTTTGTCGATCAAACACATTTAAATTGATAACATGTGGGGGGATAAGACGGAGGGACAACAACAACAACAACAGCAACAACAACAAAAGAGCAACATAGGATATGTACAAATATGATAGTAAAAGTGATAGCAAAGAAGCAGTTAGTGAAATAAATAATAATAAAGAAATGACAATGAGCATTATTACACTACAAATGGATCAATACAAATACCAATAGAAATAGCGCTATTTATAATGAATAATACCAATAATGTATTTATATTATTCACATGTGAATAATGCTGTATGATAGACTGTATTTATATTATTCACATGTGAATAATGCTGTATAATAGACTGTATTTATATTATTCACATGTGAATAATGCTGTATAATAGACTGTATTTACATTATTCACATGTGAATAATGCTGTATAATAGACTGTATTTATATTATTCACATGTGAATAATGCTGTATAATAGACTGTATTTATGTTATTCACATGTGAATAATGCTGTATAATAGACTGTATTTATATTATTCACATGTGAATAATGCTGTATAATAGACTGTATTTATATTATTCACATGTGAATAATGCTGTATAATAGACTGTATTTATATTATTCACATGTGAATAATGCTGAATAATAGACTGCATTTATGTTATTCACATGTGAATAATGCTGTATAATAGACTGTATTTATGTTATTCACATGTGAATAATGCTGTATAATAGACTGTATTTATGTTATTCACATGTGAATAATGCTGTATAATAGACTGTATTTATATTATTCACATGTGAATAATGCTGTATAATAGACTGCATTTATGTTATTCACATGTGAATAATGCTGTATAATAGACTGTATTTATGTTATTCACATGTGAATAATGCTGTATAATAGACTGTATTTATGTTATTCACATGTGAATAATGCTGTATAATAGACTGTATTTATATTATTCACATGTGAATAATGCTGTATAATAGACTGTATTTATATTATTCACATGTGAATAATGCTGTATAATAGACTGTATTTATGTTATTCACATGTGAATAATGCTGTATAATAGACTGTATTTATGTTATTCACATGTGAATAATGCTGTATAATAGACTGTATTTATGTTATTCACATGCGAATAATGCTGTATAATAGACTGTATTTATGTTATTCACATGTGAATAATGCTGTATAATAGACTGTATTTATGTTATTCACATGTGAATAATGCTGTATAATAGACTGTATTTATGTTATTCACATGTGAATAATGCTGTATAATAGACTGTATTTATGTTATTCACATGTGAATAATGCTGTATAATAGACTGTACTTATATTATTCACATGTGAATAATGCTGTATAATAGACTGTATTTATATTATTCACATGTGAATAATGCTGTATAATAGACTGTATTTATGTTATTCACATGTGAATAATGCTGTATAATAGACTGTATTTATATTATTCACATGTGAATAATGCTGTATAATAGACTGTATTTATGTTATTCACATGTGAATAATGCTGTATAATAGACTGTATTTATGTTATTCACATGTGAATAATGCTGTATAATAGACTGTATTTATGTTATTCACATGTGAATAATGCTGTATAATAGACTGTATTTATGTTATTCACATGTGAATAATGCTGTATAATAGACTGTATTTATGTTATTCACATGTGAATAATGCTGTATAATATTTTGTATTTATATTATTCACATGTGAATAATGCTGTATAATAGACTGTATTTATATTATTCACATGTGAATAATGCTGTATAATAGACTGCATTTATGTTATTCACATGTGAATAATGCTCTATAACAGACTGTATTTATATTATTCACATGTGAATAATACTGTATAATAGACTGCATTTATGTTATTCACATGTGAATAATGCTGTATAATAGACTGTATTTATATTATTCACATGTGAATAATACTGTATAATAGACTGCATTTATGTTATTCACATGTGAATAATGCTGTATAATAGACTGTATTTATGTTATTCACATGTGAATAATGCTGTATAATAGACTGCATTTATGTTATTCACATGTGAATAATGCTGTATAATAGACTGTATTTATGTTATTCACATGTGAATAATGCTGTATAATAGACTGTATTTATGTTATTCACATGTGAATAATGCTGTATAATAGACTGTATTTATGTTATTCACATGTGAATAATGCTGTATAATAGACTGTATTTATGTTATTCACATGTGAATAATGCTGTATAATAGACTGTATTTATATTATTCACATGTGAATAATGCTGTATAATAAACTATTTATATTATTCACATGTGAATAATGCTGTATAATACTGTATTTATACTATTCACATGTGAATAATGCTGTATAATAGACTGTATTTATGTTATTCACATGTGAATAATGCTGTATAATAGACTGTATTTATATTATTCACATGTGAATAATGCTGTATAATAGACTGTATTTATATTATTCACATGTGAATAATGCTGTATAATAGACTGTATTTATATTATTCACATGTGAATAATGCTGTATAATAGACTGTATTTATGTTATTCACATGTGAATAATGCTGAATAATAGACTGTATTTATATTATTCACATGTGAATAATGCTGTATAATAGACTGTATTTATATTATTCACATGTGAATAATGCTGTATAATAGACTGTATTTATATTATTCACATGTGAATAATGCTGTATAATAGACTGTATTTACATTATTCACATGTGAATAATGCTGTATAATAGACTGTATTTATATTATTCACATGTGAATAATGCTGTATAATAGACTGTATTTATGTTATTCACATGTGAATAATGCTGTATAATAGACTGTATTTATATTATTCACATGTGAATAATGCTGTATAATAGACTGTATTTATATTATTCACATGTGAATAATGCTGTATAATAGACTGTATTTATATTATTCACATGTGAATAATGCTGAATAATAGACTGCATTTATGTTATTCACATGTGAATAATGCTGTATAATAGACTGTATTTATGTTATTCACATGTGAATAATGCTGTATAATAGACTGTATTTATGTTATTCACATGTGAATAATGCTGTATAATAGACTGTATTTATATTATTCACATGTGAATAATGCTGTATAATAGACTGCATTTATGTTATTCACATGTGAATAATGCTGTATAATAGACTGTATTTATGTTATTCACATGTGAATAATGCTGTATAATAGACTGTATTTATGTTATTCACATGTGAATAATGCTGTATAATAGACTGTATTTATATTATTCACATGTGAATAATGCTGTATAATAGACTGTATTTATATTATTCACATGTGAATAATGCTGTATAATAGACTGTATTTATGTTATTCACATGTGAATAATGCTGTATAATAGACTGTATTTATGTTATTCACATGTGAATAATGCTGTATAATAGACTGTATTTATGTTATTCACATGCGAATAATGCTGTATAATAGACTGTATTTATGTTATTCACATGTGAATAATGCTGTATAATAGACTGTATTTATGTTATTCACATGTGAATAATGCTGTATAATAGACTGTATTTATGTTATTCACATGTGAATAATGCTGTATAATAGACTGTATTTATGTTATTCACATGTGAATAATGCTGTATAATAGACTGTACTTATATTATTCACATGTGAATAATGCTGTATAATAGACTGTATTTATATTATTCACATGTGAATAATGCTGTATAATAGACTGTATTTATGTTATTCACATGTGAATAATGCTGTATAATAGACTGTATTTATATTATTCACATGTGAATAACGCTGTATAATAGACTGTATTTATGTTATTCACATGTGAATAATGCTGTATAATAGACTGTATTTATGTTATTCACATGTGAATAATGCTGTATAATAGACTGTATTTATGTTATTCACATGTGAATAATGCTGTATAATAGACTGTATTTATGTTATTCACATGTGAATAATGCTGTATAATAGACTGTATTTATGTTATTCACATGTGAATAATGCTGTATAATATTTTGTATTTATATTATTCACATGTGAATAATGCTGTATAATAGACTGTATTTATATTATTCACATGTGAATAATGCTGTATAATAGACTGCATTTATGTTATTCACATGTGAATAATGCTCTATAACAGACTGTATTTATATTATTCACATGTGAATAATACTGTATAATAGACTGCATTTATGTTATTCACATGTGAATAATGCTGTATAATAGACTGTATTTATGTTATTCACATGTGAATAATGCTGTATAATAGACTGCATTTATGTTATTCACATGTGAATAATGCTGTATAATAGACTGTATTTATGTTATTCACATGTGAATAATGCTGTATAATAGACTGTATTTATGTTATTCACATGTGAATAATGCTGTATAATAGACTGTATTTATGTTATTCACATGTGAATAATGCTGTATAATAGACTGTATTTATGTTATTCACATGTGAATAATGCTGTATAATAGACTGTATTTATATTATTCACATGTGAATAATGCTGTATAATAAACTATTTATATTATTCACATGTGAATAATGCTGTATAATACTGTATTTATACTATTCACATGTGAATAATGCTGTATAATAGACTGTATTTATGTTATTCACATGTGAATAATGCTGTATAATAGACTGTATTTATATTATTCACATGTGAATAATGCTGTATAATAGACTGTATTTATATTATTCACATGTGAATAATGCTGTATAATAGACTGTATTTATGTTATTCACATGTGAATAATGCTGTATAATAGACTGTATTTATATTATTCACATGTGAATAATGCTGTATAATAGACTGTATTTATATTATTCACATGTGAATAATGCTGTATAATAGACTGTATTTATATTATTCACATGTGAATAATGCTGTATAATAGACTGTATTTATGTTATTCACATGTGAATAATGCTGAATAATAGACTGTATTTATATTATTCACATGTGAATAATGCTGTATAATAGACTGTATTTATATTATTCACATGTGAATAATGCTGTATAATAGACTGTATTTATATTATTCACATGTGAATAATGCTGTATAATAGACTGTATTTATATTATTCACATGTGAATAATGCTGTATAATAGACTGTATTTATATTATTCACATGTGAATAATGCTGTATAATAGACTGTATTTATATTATTCACATGTGAATAATGCTGTATAATAGACTGTATTTATGTTATTCACATGTGAATAATGCTGTATAATAGACTGTATTTATGTTATTCACATGTGAATAATGCTGTATAATAGACTGTATTTATGTTATTCACATGTGAATAATGCTGTATAATAGACTGTATTTATGTTATTCACATGTGAATAATGCTGTATAATAGACTGTATTTATGTTATTCACATGTGAATAATGCTGTATGATAGACTGTATTTATGTTATTCACATGTGAATAATGCTGTATGATAGACTGTATTTATGTTATTCACATGTGAATAATGCTGTATGATAGACTGTATTTATGTTATTCACATGTGAATAATGCTGTATAATAGACTGTATTTATGTTATTCACATGTGAATAATGCTGTATAATAGACTGTACTTATATTATTCACATGTGAATAATGCTGTATAATAGACTGTATTTATATTATTCACATGTGAATAATGCTGTATAATAGACTGTATTTATGTTATTCACATGTGAATAATGCTGTATAATAGACTGTAATTATATTATTCACATGTGAATAATGCTGTATAATAGACTGTATTTATATTATTCACATGTGAATAATGCTGTATAATAGACTGTATTTATGTTATTCACACGTGAATAATGCTGTATAATAGACTGTATTTATATTATTCACATGTGAATAATGCTGTATAATAGACTGTATTTATATTATTCACATGTGAATAATGCTGTATAATAGACTGTATTTATGTTATTCACATGTGAATAATGCTGAATAATAGACTGTATTTATATTATTCACATGTGAATAATGCTGTATAATAGACTGTATTTATATTATTCACATGTGAATAATGCTGTATAATAGACTGTATTTATATTATTCACATGTGAATAATGCTGTATAATAGACTGTATTTATATTATTCACATGTGAATAATGCTGTATAATAGACTGTATTTATGTTATTCACATGTGAATAATGCTGTATAATAGACTGTATTTATGTTATTCACATGTGAATAATGCTGTATAATAGACTGTATTTATGTTATTCACATGTGAATAATGCTGTATAATAGACTGTATTTATGTTATTCACATGTGAATAATGCTGTATAATAGACTGTATTTATGTTATTCACATGTGAATAATGCTGTATAATAGACTGTATTTATGTTATTCACATGTGAATAATGCTGTATGATAGACTGTATTTATGTTATTCACATGTGAATAATGCTGTATGATAGACTGTATTTATGTTATTCACATGTGAATAATGCTGTATAATAGACTGTATTTATGTTATTCACATGTGAATAATGCTGTATAATAGACTGTACTTATATTATTCACATGTGAATAATGCTGTATAATAGACTGTATTTATATTATTCACATGTGAATAATGCTGTATAATAGACTGTATTTATGTTATTCACATGTGAATAATGCTGTATAATAGACTGTATTTATATTATTCACATGTGAATAATGCTGTATAATAGACTGTATTTATATTATTCACATGTGAATAATGCTGTATAATAGACTGTATTTATGTTATTCACACGTGAATAATGCTGTATAATAGACTGTATTTATATTATTCACATGTGAATAATGCTGTATAATAGACTGTATTTATGTTATTCACATGTGAATAATGCTGTATAATAGACTGTATTTATAGTATTCACATGTGAATAACATAAGTGTATATTGTAGCGTCCCAAATATATTTTTTTGTTTTAGTATGGTTTTTGTTTGAGGACAAATTTGACACAAAACTTCCTAATTGTTAGAACTAGCACTGTTTAATATGTTTGTGTGTATGCTTCACCGATGACACTATTTGATGAATTCTGCCTAGCAACAAGATACTTTTGACAAACACTTTCCTGTCTATTAATAATGATTAAATGTTAAATTAATACATAATTAAAACAACACAACTAATATTGTGTAAATACAATGAAATAAATAATGCATAATAAAATGCGGTATTAAGTTATATTATCAAGCATTGAGTTGCACAGCTATGTGAATCACTAAGCCGGCAATGGCTTGGTCTAATACGGGCGTCAGCAATCTGCGGCTCTTTAGCGCCGCCCTACTGGCTCCCTGGAGCATTTTTAAAAAAGGATTAAAAATGGAAAAAGATGGGGGGGAAATAATTGTTTTGTTTTAGTATGTTTTTTGTTTGAGCACAAACATGACACAAACCTTCCCAATTGTTAGAAGTACCACAGTTTAATATGTTTGTGTGTATGCTTCACTGATGACACCATTTGGCGAACATCGTTTTGTCCTACTAATTTCGGCGGTTCTTGAACTCACCATAGTGTGGACTATGACGCAACAGTTTGTTTACATGTAAAATATTCCACTCCTTTGTCTCATTTTGTCCACCAAACGTTTTGTACTGTACGTCAGGGGTGCTCATTACGTCGATCGCGAGCTACCGGTCGATCTCGGAGGGTGTGTCAGTCGATCACCAGCCAGGCATTAAAAAAATAGTCCTAAAAATGAGCGATCATAAATCTTCACTATGACGTCACTTTCGTCACTTGATTGACATTCACGGCACCCGAGGGTCTTCTGAGATGACGCTGGCTGATCATTAAAATTACCGACTGGAAGGCGAGAAACACTTTATTTCAACAGACTCTGGCGCCGTACCTGTCGTCAAAACTCCAAAGACCGACTGCACAGTTGTACAATAAAAGCGCTGCTTCATCCTGCCTGCGCTACCAAAATAAGAGTCTCAGAAAGCTGGCGTGCACAAGCTAGCAAGCTACGGAGTTTGCCGACAATGTATTTCTTGTAAAGTGTATACAAAGGAGTATGGAAGCTGGATAAATAAGATGCCAAAAACCAACCACTTTCATGTGGTATTGGACAGAAAGGAGGACTTTTTTTCTCCTCCATTCGAAAATGCGGACGTTATCAGCACCACTGTCTGATTCCAATCAATGCAAGTCATCAGAATCAGGTAATACACCAACTTATATTATTGTCTTCATGAAAGAAAGGAATCTATATGTGTTAAACATGCTTGTATTATCTTTAAACACTTTTAACTTATTAACAATATTAACTATATGTGTTAAACATGCTTGTATTATCTTTAAACACTTTTAACTTATTAACAATATTAACTATATGTGTTAAACATGATTGTATTATCATTAAACACCTTTAACTTGTTAACAATATTAACTATATGTGTTAAACATGCTTGTATTATCTTTAAACACCTTTAACTTGTTAACAATATTAACTATATGTGTTAAACATGCTTGTATTATCTTTAAACACCTTTAACTTGTTAACAATATTAACTATATGTGTTAAACATGCTTGTATTATCTTTAAACACCTTTAACTTGTTAACAATATTAACTATATGTATTAAACATACTTGTATTTTCATTAAACACCTTTAATTTATTAACAATATTAACTATATGTGTTAAACATGCTTGCATTATCTTTAAACACCTTTAACTTATTAACAATATTAACTATATGTGTTAAATATGCTTGTATTATCATTAAACACCTTTAACTTGTTAACAATATTAACTATATGTATTAAACATACTTGTATTTTCATTAAACACCTTTAATTTATTAACAATATTAACTATATGTGTTAAACATGCTTGCATTATCATTAAACACCTTTAACTTGTTAACAAAAACATATATTTCATAAATAAGTAAATATAAATTATATATATGAATGAGGTAGATCCCCACGACTTGATCAATTGAAAAGTAGCTCGCCTGCAGAAAAAGTGTGAGCACCCCTGCTGTGCGTGAATGCACAAAGGTGAGCTTTGTTGATGTTATTGACTTGTTGGAGTGCTAATCAGGCAATATTGGTCAGTGCATGACTGCAAGCTAATCAATGCTAACATGCTATTTACTAATGTTACTAATTTCCTAATGTTTTTTTAATGTAAAAATGTGTAGAATATTACATTTCAACATTTCTGTCAACGAAGATTTGCTTGAGCATGGGACACATAGTCATTTTGATAGTAGGCTATTATAGCTAGACCAGGGGTGCTCACACTTTTTCTGCAGGCGAGCTACTTTTCAATTGATCAAGTCGTGGGGATCTACCTCATTCATATATATAATTTATATTTACTTATTTATGAAATATATGTTTTTGTTAACAAGTTAAAGGTGTTTAATGATAATGCAAGCATGTTTAACACATATAGTTAATATTGTTAATACATTAAAGGTGTTTAATGATAATACAAGTATGTTTAATACATATAGTTAATATTGTTAACAAGTTAAAGGTGTTTAAAGATAATGCAAGCATTTTTAACACATATAGTTAATATTGTTAACAAGTTAAAGGTGGTTAAAAATAATACAAGCATGTTTAACACAAATAGTTAATATTGTTAACAACTTAAAGGTGGTTAAAGATAATACAAGCATGTTTAACACATATAGTTAATATTGTTAATAAGTTAAAAGTGTTTAAAGATAATGCAAGCATGTTTAACACATATAGTTAATATTGTTAACAAGTTAAAGGTGGTTAAAGATAATGCAAGCATGTTTAACACATATAGTTAATATTGTTAACAACTTAAAGGTGGTTAAAGATAATACAAGCATGTTTAACACATATAGTTAATATTGTTAATACATTAAAGGTGTTTAATGATAATACAAGTATGTTTAATACATATAGTTAATATTGTTAACAAGTTAAAGGTGTTTAAAGATAATGCAAGCATGTTTAACACATATAGTTAATATTGTTAACAAGTTAAAGGTGTTTAAAGATAATGCAAGCATGTTTAACACATATAGTTAATATTGTTAACAAGTTAAAGGTGTTTAAAGATAATGCAAGCATGTTTAACACATATAGTTAATATTGTTAATAAGTTAAAAGTGTTTAAAGATAATACAAGCATGTTTAACACATATAGATTCCTTTCTTTCATGAAGACAAGAATATAAGTTGGTGTATTACCTGATTCTGATGACTTGCATTGATTGGAATCAGACAGTGGTGCTGATAACGTCCGCATTTTCGAATGGAGGAGGAAAAAAGTCCTCCTTTCTGTCCAATACCACATGAAAGTGGTTGGTTTTTGGCATCTTATTTGTCCAGCTTCCGTACTCCTTTGTATACACTTTACAAGAAATACATTGTCGGCAAACTCCGTAGCTTGCTAGCTTGTGCACGCCAGCCTTCTGAGACTCTTATTTTGGTAGCGCAGGCAGGATGAAGCAGAGCTTTTATTGTGCAACTGTGCAGTCGGTCTTTGGAGTTTTGACGACAGGTACGGCGCCAGAGTCTGTTGAAATAAAGTGTTTCTCGCCTTCCGGTCGGTAATTTTAACGAGCTGGCAGGAGCCAGCGTCATCTCAGAAGACCCTCGGGTGCCGTGAATGTCAATCAAGTGACGAAAGTGACGTCATAGTGAAGATTTATGATCGCTCATTTTTAGGACTATTTTTTTAATGCCTGGCTGGTGATCGACTGACACACCCTCCGAGATCGACCGGTAGATCGCGATCGACGTAATGAGCACCCCTGAGCTAGACACTTACATCACGTGTTGCCTTCATTATAACACTTATATACGGCTTTTCATTTTTTTGCAGCTCCAGACAGACTTGTTTTTTGTATTTTTGGTCCAATATGGCTCTGTCAACATAATGGGTTGTCGACCCCTGCACTAGCAGATAGAACGTCCTTTGTCTTTGCCTTTTTTGATTGATTGATTTGTTTTAATCCTACCAGCGTCAGAGCGATGTTGCCTCTCAAACTTGTCCATCCTCCCCAGCAGGGAGTCGATCTTGGTCTTGATCTGCAACAGCTCCTTCTTGATGGTGAGCAGCTGGTCCGTCTTCACTGTGAGCGTACATGCACACACACACATTACCAGGGATTATGCATGTGGAAGTACCAGAGAAACACACTTGACTCATTCAATTCCATCACGGTGCTCTCTGAGGGAAATATCTGTCAATTTGCAAACATTGTAGGAATACGCAATTAACAGCAGAAACGGCTTCTTTTATGAACCAAAACACTTCATTAGAGCTTTGGAGGCAGGAGCTGGGTTCCTCATGCTGAAGTTTACATCTTATTCTTGTTGTTTTTTTTAGGTCTATATCTGAGCAGAGCACCTCAGAAGAAGAGCTGGATGTTGTTTCATGCAGACTATAAGGTAATATGAGTGGCCACAACTTTATTCAGTGTTTTTATTTGGGGCAAAAAGCAAAACAAAGCCTACTAAGATGTGTGTCTACTGTAAGCAGTATTGGGACTAACGTGTTACTGTAACGCCGTTACTTTCGGCGGTGAATAGTAATCTAACGAGTTATTTTTTATATTCAGTAACTCAGTTACCGTTACTACATGATGCGTTACTGCGTTATTTTACGCAATTTTTTATGTAGTATCGGCTAGAAACTGAGTAGATCTGAGTGTGTTTTATTGGAGCGCTGCGGAAGAGGCACGCCGCGCGCTGTCTGTGTGTATGTGTGTGTGTGTGTGGGAGGGGGCGTGTCTGTGTTTACTAACAAGACGTCATGGCGAAGCCCGAAGCCGAGTTTCTTAACATGGAGATATTCTCACAACTTTTGTTTTGTCGACCACAAAGAAAAGAACATTTTAGTTGAATGTATCAATCAATCAATCAATCAATCTTTATTTATATAGCCCTAAATCACAAGTGTCTCAAAGGGCTGCACAAGCCACAACGACATCCTCGGTACAAAGCCCACATACGGGTAAGGAAAACTCACCCCAGTGGGACGTCGATGTGAATGACTATGAGAAACCTTGGAGAGGGCCGCATATGTGGGTAACCCCCCCCCCCCCCTCTAGGGGAGACCGAAAGCAATGGATGTCGAGTGGGTCTGACATAATATTGTGAGAGTCCAGTCCATAGTGGATCCAACATAATAGTAAGAGTCCAGTCCATAGTGGGGCCAGCAGGACACCATCCCGAGCGGAGACGGGTCAGCAGCGTAGAGATGTTCCCAGCCGATGCACAGGCGAGCGGTCCACCCCGGGTCCCGACTCTGGACAGCCAGCACTTCATCCATGGCCACCGGACCTGTGCCCCCCCCCCCCAAGGAAAAGGGGAGCAGAGGAGAAAAGAAAAGAAACGGCAGATCAACTGGTCTAACAGGGGGGCTATTTAAAGGCTAGAGTATACAAATGAGTTTTAAGAATGTAAGTTGTGTCTTGGATCAAAGATCCTATCCTAGCAATTCAAATCTGCTGAAACAGCTACAAAAGCAACATGCTTCGACGAAGCTCGTGAAGAGAGACACACTTCACCTCCTAAGCAACAGCGGCTGGATTTTAACGAGGCACTGTGTTACGGCTCAGGCTCCTGCCAACGCCGCTCATCCGTCTGTGCGCACCTCGGGACACGCCCACGGGTGCGCACATCCAGGGACGCGCCGCGCGCGTCCCCGCCCTGCAGCAGCCACCAGCTGCAATCACTCGCTGGCAATCTTCACACCTGGAACTGATGAGGGCGAGCTGGTTAAAAGACCAGTGGACCCTAGGATCGGCGCGGGAACTTAGCTTTCTCATGGTGTACCGTAAGCAACAAGCTTTATTCTATATTCGTGTTTCCTCTCCGTGCCTTGATTTGTCCCTTGTCTTCTCCCGTGTCCCCGCAGTACCCTCCGTCGCCTGGAAAGTGAGCTGTGCGTCTCATTTTCCCCTGGATCTCCCTCTGGACTCTGACTGCTTCCTTCGTTCCTCGACCTCTTGCTCGCCCCTGGATTCCGACGCCTCTCTCTCGCCCCGGATAACCTGCCTGCCCCATGGACTTCCTCGTATCTCGTTCAACACGTTGGTAACACTCACTTCAGTTAACTACACACATAGTCTTACACCACACACTCTTGTATTCTAGTTCACACTCCATTTCCTTAGTTTAGTAGTATTGTTTATTATCATTTATATATATATATATATATATGTTGACTATATATATTTATATATAATAAATAATTGTATATACTGCACCCTGGTGTCTGTTTGCCGTCACCTCCTCTCAGTAAACACAACACACTGCGCACTAAAGGTACACACACTCTTTCAATTCTCTTATATACAGTTGCTCTTTCATTCTAGACTTCTAGAGTGTTTGATTATCACATCACTCTAAATGTGTAGACTATAAAGTTCACAAACATAAAGAGGGATGCTAGTGGGCCAGGCCAATCTTTCCTTATCTCTAAACTAAAACTGGGGAAATGTGTAGAGTGTTCTGGGCTTCAGACATGATTTTATTTCACAATTCCTTGAGAGAAAAAAACGCCTGGTTAGGCTTTGTGTATGTAGTGTGTGCCTTCCTTGGTTTACAGCTATGTTGTTATTATGCTGTTTGTTACTTATGTATGTTATGTTGCAGCAATTTAAATGAGTTTTGTCAATTTGTTCTGGCCTGAAACAAATTGGCCCTTTGAAACATATCTTTGTGTGTTGTATGTAGACCACATTGCTTAGCAGAGTTCAGTGATACAAATGCATGAACCAAAACACTTCATTAGGCACACCTGCATGGTGAAATGAGATGGGTCGGAAAGTCCTCCCTCGCAAGGATAATACATGTTTGGGTATTTAAAAGACTATGGAAAAAATACTATGAAATAGTGGGAAATGCGTGCAAACTAGCGGGAGTCACAAGGGACAGAAACGTTCCTTGCAGCCAAAATGCATCAATAAGATGTGACTTTAAGGTTTTACTAATTAGGTATAAAATACTACACGGTCTAGCTCCGTCCTATCTTGCTGATTGTATTGTACCATATGTCCCGGCAAGAAATCTGCGTTCTAAGAACTCCGGCTTATTAGTGATTCCCAGAGCCCCAAAAAAAGTTTGCGGGCTATAAAGCGTTTTTTATTGAGGCTCCAGTACTATGGAATGTTCTAGCAGTAACAATTAGAGATGCTACCTCAGTAGAAACATTTAAGTCCCATCTTAAAACTCATTTGTATACTCTAGCCTTTAAATAGACCCCCTTTTTAGACCAGTTGATCTGCCGTCTCTTTTTCTGCTCCATGTAGAGGTGGGGCAGAGATTCGGTGACCACAGATGAGGCGCTAGCTGTCCAAAGTCGGGACCCAGGGTGGACCACTCATCTGTGAATCATTTGAGGACGTCTCTGCACTGCTGACCTGTCTCCACTCAAGATGATCTCCTGCTGGCCCCACAATGGACTGGACTCTCACTATTATGTTAGATCCACTATGGACTGGACTCTCACACTATTATGTTAGATCCACTATGGACTGGACTCTCTCACTATTATGTTAGATCCACTATGGACTGGACTCTCACTATTATGTTAGATCCACTATGGACTGGACTCTCACTATTATGTTAGATCCACTATGGACTGGACTCTCACTATTATGTTAGATCCACTATGGACTGGACTCTCACACTATTATGTTAGATCCACTATGGACTGGACTCTCTCACTATTATGTTAGATCCACTATGGACTGGACTCTCACACTATTATGTTAGATCCACTATGGACTGGACTCTCACTATTATGTTAGATCCACTATGGACTGGACTCTCACACTATTATGTTAGATCCACTATGGACTGTACTCTCACTATTATGTTGGATCCACTATGGACTGGACTCTCACACTATTATGTTAGATCCACTATGGACTGGACTCTCACTATTATGTTAGATCCACTATAGACTGGACTCTCACTATTATGTTAGATCCACTATGGACTGGACTCTCACTATTATGTTAGATCCACTATGGACTGGACTCCCACTATTATGTTGGATCCACTATGGACTGAACTCTCACACTATTATGTTAGATCCACTATGGACTGGACTCTCACACTATTATGTTAGATCCACTATGGACCGGACTCTCACACTATTATGTTAGATCCACTATGGACTGGACTCTCACTATTATGTTAGATCCACTATGGACTGGACTCTCACTATTATGTTAGATCCACTATGGACTGGACTCTCACTATTATGTTTGATCCACTATGGACTGGACTCTCACTATTATGTTTGATCCACTGTGGACTGGACTCTCACTATTATGTTTGATCCACTATGGACTGGACTCTCACTATTATGTTAGATCCACTATGGACTGGACTCCCACTATTATGTTAGATCCACTATGGACTGAACTCTCACACTATTATGTTAGATCCACTATGGACTGGACTCTCACACTATTATGTTAGATCCACTATGGACCGGACTCTCACACTATTATGTTAGATCCACTATGGACAGGACTCTCACTATTATGTTAGATCCACTATGGACTGGACTCTCATACTATTATGTTAGATCCACTATGGACTGGACTCTCACACTATTATGTTAGATCCACTATTGACTGGACTCTCACTATTATGTTAGATCCACTATGGACTGGACTCTCACACTATTATATTAGATCCACTATGGACTGGACTCTCACACTAATATGTTAGATCCACTACGGACTGGACTCTCACACTATTATGTTAGATCCACTATGGACTGGACTCTCACACTATTATGTTAGATCCACTATGGACTGGACTCTCACTATTATGTTAGATCCACTATGGACTGGACTCTCACTATTATGTTAGATCCACTATGGACTGGACTCTCACACTATTATGTTAGATCCACTATGGACTGGACTCTCTCACTATTATGTTAGATCCACTATGGACTGGACTCTCTCACTATTATGTTAGATCCACTATGGACTGGACTCTCACAATATTATGTTAGATCCACTATGGACTGAACTCTCACACTATTATGTTCGATCCACTATGGACTGGACTCTCACACTATTATGTTAGATCCACTATGGACTGGACTCTCTCACTATTATGTTAGATCCACTATGGACTGGACTCTCTCACTATTATGTTAGATCCACTATGGACTGGACTCTCACAATATTATGTTAGATCC
Organism: Nerophis lumbriciformis; assembly: GCF_033978685.3. NCBI lineage: Eukaryota > Metazoa > Chordata > Actinopteri > Syngnathiformes > Syngnathidae > Nerophis > Nerophis lumbriciformis. The sequence continues at coordinate 39,704,094 of NC_084566.2, read as the reverse complement.
ACTATGGACTGGACTCTCACAATATTATGTTAGATCCACTATGGACTGGACTCTCACACTATTATGTTAGATCCACTATGGACTGGACTCTCTCACTATTATGTTAGATCCACTATGGACTGGACTCTCTCACTATTATGTTAGATCCACTATGGACTGGACTCTCTCACTATTATGTTAGATCCACTATGGACTGGACTCTCACAATATTATGTTAGATCCACTATGGACTGGACTCTCACACTACTATGTTAGATCCACTATGGACTGGACTCTCTCACTATTATGTTAGATCCACTATGGACTGGACTCTCACACTATTATGTTAGATCCACTATGGACTGGACTCTCACTATTATGTTAGATCCACTATGGACTGGACTCTCACTATTATGTTAGATCCACTATGGACTGGACTCTCACTATTATGTTTGATCCACTATGGACTGGACTCTCACTATTATGTTAGATCCACTATGGACTGGACTCTCACACTATTATGTTAGATCCACTATGGACTGGACTCTCACTATTATGTTAGATCCACTATGGACTGGACTCTCACACTATTATGTTAGATCCACTATGGACTGGACTCTCACTATTATGTTAGATCCACTAAGGACTGGACTCTCACTATTATGTTAGATCCACTATGGACTGGACTCTCACTATTATGTTTGATCCACTATGGACTGGACTCTCACTATTATGTTAGATCCACTATGGACTGGACTCTCACACTATTATGTTAGATCCACTATGGACCGGACTCTCACACTATTATGTTAGATCCACTATGGACTGGACTCTCTCACTATTATGTTAGATCCACTATGGACTGGACTCTCACACTATTATGTTAGATCCACTATGGACTGGACTCTCACTATTATGTTAGATCCACTATGGACTGGACTCTCACTATTATGTTAGATCCACTATGGACTGGACTCTCACTATTATGTTTGATCCACTATGGACTGGACTCTCACTATTATGTTAGATCCACTATGGACTGGACTCTCACACTATTATGTTAGATCCACTATGGACTGGACTCTCACTATTATGTTAGATCCACTATGGACTGGACTCTCACACTATTATGTTAGATCCACTATGGACTGGACTCTCACTATTATGTTAGATCCACTAAGGACTGGACTCTCACTATTATGTTAGATCCACTATGGACTGGACTCTCACTATTATGTTTGATCCACTATGGACTGGACTCTCACTATTATGTTAGATCCACTATGGACTGGACTCTCACACTATTATGTTAGATCCACTATGGACCGGACTCTCACACTATTATGTTAGATCCACTATGGACTGGACTCTCACTATTATGTTTGATCCACTATGGACTGGACTCTCACTATTATGTTAGATCCACTATGGACTGGACTCTCACACTATTATGTTAGATCCACTATGGACTGGACTCTCATACTATTATGTTAGATCCACTATGGACTGGACTCTCACACTATTATGTTAGATCCACTATGGACTGGACTCTCACTATTATGTTAGATCCACTATGGACTGAACTCTCACACTATTATGTTAGATCCACTATGGACTGGACTCTCACACTATTATGTTAGATCCACTATGGACTGGACTCTCACACTATTATGTTAGATCCACTATGGACTGGACTCTCACTATTATGTTAGATCCACTATGGACTGGACTCCCACTATTATGTTAGATCCACTATGGACTGAACTCTCACACTATTATGTTAGATCCACTATGGACTGAACTCTCACACTATTATGTTAGATCCACTATGGACTGGACTCTCTCACTATTATGTTAGATCCACTATGGACTGGACTCTCACTATTATGTTAGATCCACTATGGACTGGACTCTCACTATTATGTTAGATCCACTATGGACAGGACTCTCACTATTATGTTAGATCCACTATGGACTGGACTCTCATACTATTATGTTAGATCCACTATGGACTGGACTCTCACACTATTATGTTAGATCCACTATGGACTGGACTCTCACTATTATGTTAGATCCACTATGGACTAAACTCTCACACTATTATGTTAGATCCACTATGGACCGGACTCTCACACTATTATGTTAGATCCACTATGGACAGGACTCTCACTATAATGTTAGATCCACTATGGACTGGACTCTCATACTATTATGTTAGATCCACTATGGACTGAACTCTCACACTATTATGTTAGATCCACTATGGACTGGACTCTCACTATTATGTTAGATCCACTATGGACTGGACTCTCACTATTATGTTAGATCCACTATGGACTGGACTCTCACTATTATGTTTGATCCACTATGGACTGGACTCTCACTATTATGTTAGATCCACTATGGACTGGACTCTCACACTATTATGTTAGATCCACTATGGACTGGACTCTCACTATTATGTTAGATCCACTATGGACTGGACTCTCACACTATTATGTTAGATCCACTATAGACTGGACTCTCACTATTATGTTAGATCCACTATGGACTGGACTCTCACTATTATGTTAGATCCACTATGGACTGGACTCTCACAATATTATACCTTCATCCAGCAGATGAAGGCATGGTTTGACCTTGGCGGAAGGACAGAAACTGGTTTCACTTAAGCAAACCTTCTTTAACATCCCATAATACCAATTAATAAATATGATGTATTAGGATTGTACAGTATACGGGTATTAGTATAGTACCGCGATACTAACGAATCATATTCGGTAAAATACCGCCTGGTTTACGAGCAGAGGAGCATGTTCGGCAGCGCACAATCACGGAGTGTGTAGACAGACATCCACTGTAATGATACCAAGTACAGTAGCGTATCTAGTCGATACTACTATGATTACGTCGATATTTTCTGGCAACACAAAATCTTCTTTCGTTATTTTAAAATGTATATTATGTTTATAAAGTCAGTAAATATGTCCCTGGACACATGAGGACTTTGAATATGACCAATGTATGATCCTGTAACTACTTGGTATCAGACTGATACCTACATTTGTGGTATCATCCAAAACTAATGTAAAGTATCAAAGAAGAGCAGAATAAGTGATTATTACATTTGAACAGAAGTGTAGATAGAACATGTTAAAACAGAAAGTAAGCAGATGTTAACAGTAAATGAACAAGTAGATTAATAATACATTTTTACAGTTTGTCCCTCATAATTTGGACAAAATAATAGAATGGAAAATGACTCAATATGTTACTGCATATATAAGCAGCTAAATTAGAAGCCTTTGTTTGTTTACTTACTAATAAAAGACAAATTGTCTTAAATGTTCACTGTTTTATTTAATGACAAACTTGCAATAATAAACATATTTTTCATGTACCCGAAGATTTTTTTTGCTAAAATAAAGCCAATAATGCAATTTGTTGTGGTCCCATTTATTTAGAAAAGTATCCAAAAGTATTAATATACATTTTGGTACCAGTACCAAAATATTGGTATCGGGACAACACTAGTATGTATGATTCCTCCTGATATATTGGATAAAAATATCAGTATCGGCCAAAAGAAAGACTCCAATATTGGTATGGAAAGTGAACAGGTTGTATCGGGACACCAGTATAGGTAACCTATTATTATTGAATACTATTCCAATCAAGATGTCTAATTCAGTGTTAATATTTGTACTGGAAAAGGTTCTAAAGCACCTCTTAAGGCCCAAGCTGTTTGTTTACATGCTTTTTTTTTAATTTCTCTTTACTATTTGTGCTTATTGGACCCTAATTAGAATAAAAACTAAGAATCATCTTTTGATATGATGCACTTAGTCCATAAGTACACAAACGTGTACGTCATGTTTAGTGACATGCTAATTCTTATTTTTACTCTTTTTTCCAAATTCCATTGTATGTTATACTCTTCTGACACCACCAGATGGCAGTATAAGTGTCCACATAAGTGGCCATAAGACCCCAATTCAGTAGTGTACACCATTTTGGAAATACGAGCTAAAAGGTGCTGTCCAGCCTTTTGAGGTTTTAAGGGGGAAATCAAGGCTTCCATAGACTGAAGTTATCTACCGTATTTTCCGCACTATTAGCCGCACCTAAAAACCACAAATTTACTCAAAAGCTGACAGTGCGGCTTATAACCCGGTGCGCTTTATATATGGATTAATATTAAGATTCATTTTCATAAAGTTTCGGTCTCGCAACTACGGTAAACAGCCGCCATCTTTTTTCCCCGTAGAAGAGGAAGTGCTTCTTCTTCTACGCAAGCAACCGCCAAGGTAAGCACCCGCCCCCATAGAACAGGAAGCGCTTCTTCTTCTACTGTAAGCAACCACCCGCCCCCGTAGAAGAAGAAGAAGCGCGCGGATATTACGTTTCATTTCCTTTGTGTGTTTACATCTGTAAAGACCACAAAATGGCTCCTACTAAGCGACAGGTTTCCGGTTCATGAAAAGACGCAATCTCTCCATCCGCACACGGACTACTATTTCACAGCAACTGCCTAAAGACTTTCAAGAAAAGCTGGCTACTTTCCGTGCATATTGTAAAAACAAGATAGCTGAAAAAAAGATCCGGCCAGAGAACATTATCAACATGGACGAGGTTCCACTGACTTTTGATATTCCTGTGAACCGCACTGTGGATACAACGGGAGCACGTACGGTGAATATTCGCACCACAGGGAATGAGAAGTCGTCCTTCACTGTGGTTCTAGCTTGCCATGCTAATGGCCAGAAACTTCCACCCATGGTGATATTCAAAAGGAAGACCTTGCCAAAAGAGACCTTTCCAGCCGGCGTCATCATAAAAGCTAACTCGAAGGGATGGATGAAGAAAAGATGAGCGAGTGGTTAAGGGAAGTTTACGCGAAGAGGCCGGGTGGCTTTTTTCACGCAGCTCCGTCCATGTTGATATACGACTCCATGCGCGCCCACATCACGCTGGTTTTTAATATATTATTAAAGTTTGACTGACCTATCTGACTGTTTTTTTGACATTCCCTTTAGCGCAGTTAGATGCGGCTTATAACACGGGGCGGCTTATAGGTGGACAAAGTTTTGAAATATGCCGTTCATTGAAGGCGCGGCTTATAACCCAGGGCGCCTTATGGTGCGGAAAATACGGTACTTAAAGGCAGAACTTTTGTTCCGCTAAAGTGGAATGACATTGAAGTGGGATAAGAAGGACATACGTTTGGGGGCTGCGAGTGAAGACCCAACATTGACCGCTCGTGAAGAAGAAGAGGAGGAGGAAGAAGAGAAAGAGCAAGCCCGGACGGGAAAAGAGGACTTGGCTCTGCGTGTGGACGGCACGACTAGCCGGGAGCGCTTGACGGGAATGGCGGCCCGGGCGGGCGGCGCCACGCGACCGTGGTACTCCAAAAGTCTGAGGACACGTGGCAAGAAGACAGAAAGAAATATGAACTTTCGCAAGACTGCAATTCTGCTCAATCACGTCTAGGGTTTTCAAAATTCCGGGAATATTCAAAGTTGGAAACCTTCCGTTGGAATAAACAAGAATATATGGGAATAAACATTGAATGCAACATGCTAGATCTTGCAGCATGATTATTAGATAAAGCAACTGGATATTATATCATCATAACATACCTGCCAACTTTTGAAATCAGAAAAACCTAGTAGCCAGGGTCCAGGGGCCGCAGGCCCCGGTAGGTCCAGGACAAAGTCCTGGTGGGGGGTTCAGGCTTTGCCCCCCGACGCAAAATGATTATTAGCATTCAGACAGGTTAAAATGTTGCTAAAACCATCACTTTTCTATCAGTCACAGTGACTTTTCAAAACAAAAATATTACAGCAAAAATCATATGGGTTGATTGACATGTTTATTCTGTAAGCTAACTTCAATAGTTTGAAATTATTTTGACAGTTAATGCCAGTTATCCTGTCAACCTTTCACAAGACTTCAATTTGTTAATTGAAAGTATAAACACTTTTTACAGTAAACAAATGGTAAAACAGTACTAAACAATTCCATAAAAAAAAAAATTGGCGTCATTATTAACTTTCTGTCCAAGCTTGTATAATCTACTGCCTTGTTCAATTGTAAAAAATATTCTGTGCCTGAAATTCACATTTCTATCACAATTATCATACTGTAAACATGGTAAGCTAACTTCATTAAAATTAATAGTCCTGTCAATAGCATGGAATTACAATTCAAATGTAGTTTTTTTGTAAGCCTTTCAAAAGAATTCAAAATATGAACAATTAATGAAAATTAATTTAAGCCATCAGACACTTGAAAAGTGGCACATCACATCTCTAATGTAATCATTTTAACTTTTCAACAGAAATAGCACTGCAAAAATATTAAGGACATACTTCTGTATTTTGGTAGTTATGCTGTCAACATTTAACAAGATTTCTTCAACTTGGACTTGAAAGCATAAATAGTATAAACACTTTTAACAGTATAACAGTACTAAACAATTCCAATAGATAACATTGGTGTCATTACCTTTTTGTGGCTAAAATCCGAAAAACGTTGAAAGTTTTCCACTTGTATCGCTAGCAACGGCATTAGACTTGTGTTTTTTTTGTCCCAACGTGGTCTTTTACATCGCTAATTCCTCCGTGTCCGATCGAAAAATCTTGTCTGCACAAGGTGCAATTCGCGTAGTTTTCACCCTTTTTGGAACGGATAATTATTCCCGGATAGGCTTTTGAATATTCTTCACGGAATGACTGCAGTTTTCTTTTCGGTTTAAGACTCGTTTGCGATTTTTCTCCGGCCGATTCCATGATCGTTCGCTCGTTTGGAAACAATGGCAACAGGTGCCTCGTGCTTGGCAGCGGTGCTATAAATAGCCTTGCGCATTTAAAAAAAAAATATTTTTTTAATTAATGAAAAACCGTATTTTGTATCACTGCAACCGTAACCCGGAATAGGTTGATGAAAACCGTACTAATTACGGGAAAACCGGAGTAGTTGGCAGGTATGTCATAATTACAAAGTGAAAGTGAAAGTACCAATGATAGTCACACACACACTAGGTCAGGGGTCGGCAACCTTTACCAGTCAAAGAGCCATTTTGACCAGTTTCACAAATTAAAGAAAACAATGGAAGCCACAATCATCTTTTAAAATTGAAAATGAAATAACACTGCATTCAAAGTTTTTTTTTTTGCATTGTGCTATGTATAAACCAAGGGGTCTCAGACACACGGCCCACACCTTAATATGAAAATTGAATGTTACTGCGGCCCGCGGGTTTGATATAAATGGCGCTTGACCGCGTCATACTTGCCAACCTTTCCCAATATTTCCGGGAGACTACGACTATCAGGGCAAGTATTCTCTCGAACGTGGCGTGATGTTACAGCATTGAGCGCCCGCCGGCCAGGTCATACGTTGTATGGGGCTTCTGCTTGCTCACGTTAGTGACCGCAACGCATACTTGGTCAACAGCCACACAGGTTACACTGACGGTGGCGGTATAAAACAACTTTAACACTGTCACGTTCAAACACTGTGATATCTATTAAACAAGACAAAAGGCAAGGAATCAAACAGAGACAGAATTCAATTTGGACTCAATATTGAGGAGAGACATGGCCACTGCACTCTCTGTACAGTCCTGCACCACGCTCTGACGAAGAAGGTTTTCGTCCCCTCTTTTATTTAGATGTTCAATGTTTACGCAACAACACCTGTCTCAGCAGGAATGGGGAGTATGTAAACAGTCATTGTTTTCGGTCACATTGAAGACAAAAGAAGAAGATCCCTCAGGCTTGGGTTCGTCCTGGATTCAGGACAATGGATGACCCCTCCCGTCTCATTCCATCGTCCACAGTGGAATCTTCCAAGCGTTTGGCTTGGTGCAACAAAGACCGCTTCTTGTCTGTTCATTGAGAACTCAGAACGGAAAGTTTTTTGATAATTTAAATACAATATTTCTGACAAACACTCTTACTCTTTTGCGCCACACTGTGAACCCACACCAAACAAGAATGACAAACACATTTTGGGAGAACATCTGCACCGTAACACAACAGAACAAATACCCAGAATCCCATGCAGCCCTAACTCTTCCGGGCTACATTATACACCCCCGCTACCAAACCCCGCCCACCTCAACCGACGAACGGGGGGGGGGGGGGGGTAGCAGGGGTGTATAATGTACAGGGCGGCATGGCGTAGTGGGTAGAGCAACCGTGCCAGAAACCTGAGGGTTGCAGGTTCGCTCCCCGCCTCTTTCCATCCAAAAAATCGCTGCCGTTGTGTCCTTGGGCGGGACACTTCACCCTTTGCCCCCGGTGCCACTCACACCGGTGAACTGAATGATAATAATAACTGGGATTTATATAGCGCTTTTCTAAGTACCCAAAGTCGCTTTACATGTAGAACCCATCATTCATTCACACCTGGTGGTGGTAAGCTACTTTCATAGCCACAGCTGCCCTGGGGTAGACTGACGGAAGCGTGGCTGCAATTTGTGCCAACGGCCCCTCCGACCACCACCTATCATTCATCAGTCAATTCACCGGTGTGAGTGGCACCGGGGGCAAAGGGTGAAGTGTCCCGCCCAAGGACACAACGACAGCGATTTTTGGATGGTAAGAGGCGGGGAGCGAACCTGCAACCCTCAGGTTTCTGGCACGGTTGCTCTACCCACTACGCCATGCCGCCCCCACAATGATGAATGATAGGTGGTGGTCGGAGGGGCCGTTGGCGCAAATTGCAGCCACGCTTCCACCAGTCTACCCCAGGGCAGCTGTGGCTATGAAAGTAGCTTACCACCACCAGGTGTGAATGAATGATGGGTTCTACATGTAAAGCGACTTTGGGTACTTAGAAAAGCGCTATATAAATCCCAGGTATTATTATTATTATTATAATGTAGCCCGGAAGAGTCAGGGCTGCATGGGATTCTGGGTATTTGTCCTGTTGTGTTTATGTTGTGTTAAGGTGCAGATGTTCTCCCGAAAATGTGTTTGTCATTCTTGTTTGATTCTGGTTCACAGTGTGGTGCATTATTAGTAAGAGTGTTAAAGTTGTTTTATATGGCCACCGTCAGTGTAACCTGTGTGGCTGTTGACCAAGTATGCCTTGCTGTCACTTACGTATGCAAGCAGAAGATGCATATAATAAGAGGCTGGACTGGCACATTGTTTATACAGATTGTAGGGTGCATTAAATGCTGTACCATCACGGTGTTGGAATAATTGTTTGTAAGTTATCACAAAAGAAACGTGGTATTATGAATGCTGTCTTTCGAGGCCTAACAAGAGGAAGAAGGCTCGTGAAACGCCACTGTGATTTCAACACGGACAGATGGCAGGATCTGCTCAACTCCCAGAGGAACTCTCTTTGAAGTGTTAAACGAACTCTCTTTGAAGTATTTCACAAACTCTCTTCCAACTATTTGGTAACTGAAGTCAACGCTATTTACGACCCGCTGCCCTCTTGAAGTCCCTGTGGTCAGGAGACGGGAGGGGTTATCCATTGTCCTCCAACACCTGCCCCAGCTGGATCCAGTCCTCTTCTTGGACTTCAAAGCGACCGAAAACAATGACTCTTTTACACACTTACCATTCCTGCTGTGACATATGTTGGTGCGTGAACATGGAACATCTGAATTAAAAGAGGAGACGAAAACCTTCTTCGTCAGAGCGTGCTAAGACACTGTAAGAGGTTACAGGTTGACGCATGTCTCTCCTCAATTGAGTCCAAATTGAATTCTGTCTCTGTTTGATTCCTTGCCTTTTGTCTTGTTTAATAGATGTCCTGTGTTTGAACGTGACAACGGCACACCCTTATTATTATTGTAAGGGTGCAAATCTGAGAATATTAATCCCGGGAGTTTTCTGTGAGAGGTACTGAAATCCGGAAGTCTCCCGGGAAAATCGGGGGGGGGGGTTCGGCAAGTATGGAGCTGAGCCACATCAGAGCGATCAAAGAGCCGCATGCAGGCTCCGGAGCCGGGGGGTTGCCGACCCCTGCACTAGGTGCAGTGAAATTATCCTGTGCATTTGACCCATCCCCCATAGGAGAGCAGTGAGCAGCAGTGGTGGCCGCGCCCGGGAATGCTCTTCTTCCCATCGCATGTTAATGAAGCTACTGGACGTAAAAACCAAGGACTTCTTTGAGAATACGAGGACACAAAATAACGAAAGGACAACTTTTCCAACATACCTGCTGTAGAAGTCCTCTCTGCAGTAGTCGTAGTCCAACTCATAGCCGCTGTGACGACACAAAAGAGAATACAAATGGCGATGATGCATTTGGACTCAACCTGCTTTCACTTTCACATTGATTGACGAGGCATTTCAGGGTAGCAAATGTCTGCTGCTGCTGGGTGAGATAAGCAGAACCACAGCTCCAATTGACTCAATAAATGTTGTGGAAACATAGCCAGTGTAGGGAGGGGAATGGGCTTCAAATATTAGTCCTATTCTCCCATGCGCTTGAGTTAAAAAAAAAACCTGGACAAATGCTCAGTTACCTGCCGAGGAGCATTCGTACACGGGGGAAAGTGTCGCAAAAATCTTTTTGAATGTATTTTGAGAGTGCTTTATGAGCACAGTAGACATGATGACTTGCATTACCTCCATTGTCAACTGACTTTTGCTAGATTTACAAGTTAGAATGCACAAAAAACTACAAACATAAGTGTGCTTGTCTCACATAAGACTATTATGTTGGATCCACTATGGACTGGACTCTCACACTATTATGTTAGATCCACTATGGACTGGACTCTCACTATTATGTTAGATCCACTATGGACTGGACTCTCACACTATTATGTTAGATCCACTATGGACTGGAATCTCACACTTTTATGTTAGATCCACTATGGGCTGGACTCTCACACTTTTATGTTAGATCCACTATGGACTGGACTCTCACACTATTATGTTAGATCCACTATGGACTGGACTCTCACTATTATGTTAGATCCACTATGGACTGGACTCTCACACTTTTATGTTAGATCCACTATGGACTGGACTCTCACACTATTATGTTAGATCCACTATGGACTGCACTCTCACACTATTATGTTAGATCCACTATGGACTGGACTCTCACACTATTATGTTAGATCCACTATGGACTGGACTCTCACTATTATGTTAGATCCACTATGGACTGGACTCTCACACTATTATGTTAGATCCACTATGGACTGGACTCTCACACTATTATGTTAGATCCACTATGGACTGGACTCTCACACTATTATGTTAGATCCACTATGGACTGGACTCTCACACTATTATGTTAGATCCACTATGGACTGGACTCTCACTATTATGTTAGATCCACTATGGACTGGACTCTCACACTATTATGTTAGATCCACTATGGACTGGACTCTCACACTATTATGTTAGATCCACTATGGACTGGACTCTCACACTATTATGTTAGATCCACTATGGACTGGACTCTCACACTATTATGTTAGATCCACTATGGACTGGACTCTCACTATTATGTTAGATCCACTATGGACTGGACTCTCACACTATTATGTTAGATCCACTATGGACTGGACTCTCACACTATTATGTTAGATCCACTATGGACTGGACTCTCACTATTATGTTAGATCCACTATGGACTGGACTCTCACACTATTATGTTAGATCCACTATGGACTGGACTCTCACACTATTATGTTAGATCCACTATGGACTGGACTCTCACACTATTATGTTAGATCCACTATGGACTGGACTCTCACACTATTATGTTAGATCCACTATGGACTGGACTCTCACTATTATGTTAGATCCACTATGGACTGGACTCTCACACTATTATGTTAGATCCACTATGGACTGGACTCTCACACTATTATGTTAGATCCACTATGGACTGGACTCTCACACTATTATGTTAGATCCACTATGGACTGGACTCTCACACTATTATGTTAGATCCACTATGGACTGGACTCTCACTATTATGTTAGATCCACTATGGACTGGACTCTCACACTATTATGTTAGATCCACTATGGACTGGACTCTCACACTATTATGTTAGATCCACTATGGACTGGACTCTCACACTATTATGTTAGATCCACTATGGACTGGACTCTCACACTATTATGTTAGATCCACTATGGACTGGACTCTCACTATTATGTTAGATCCACTATGGACTGGACTCTCACACTATTATGTTAGATCCACTATGGACTGGACTCTCACACTATTATGTTAGATCCACTATGGACTGGACTCTCACTATTATGTTAGATCCACTATGGACTGGACTCTCACACTATTATGTTAGATCCACTATGGACTGGACTCTCACACTATTATGTTAGATCCACTATGGACTGGACTCTCACACTATTATGTTAGATCCACTATGGACTGGACTCTCACACTATTATGTTAGATCCACTATGGACTGGACTCTCACTATTATGTTAGATCCACTATGGACTGGACTCTCACACTATTATGTTAGATCCACTATGGACTGGACTCTCACACTATTATGTTAGATCCACTATGGACTGGACTCTCACACTATTATGTTAGATCCACTATGGACTGGACTCTCACACTATTATGTTAGATCCACTATGGACTGGACTCTCACTATTATGTTAGATCCACTATGGACTGGACTCTCACACTATTATGTTAGATCCACTATGGACTGGACTCTCACACTATTATGTTAGATCCACTATGGACTGGACTCTCACTATTATGTTAGATCCACTATGGACTGGACTCTCACACTATTATGTTAGATCCACTATGGACTGGACTCTCACACTATTATGTTAGATCCACTATGGACTGGACTCTCACACTTTTATGTTAGATCCATTAAGGACTGGACTCTCACACTATTATGTTAGATCCACTATGGACTGTACTCTCACACTATTATGTTAGATCCACTATGGGCTGGACTTTCACACTATTATGTTAGATCCACTATGGACTGAACTCTCACACTATTATGTTAGATCCACAATGGACTGGACTCTCACACTATCATGTTAGATCCACTATGGACTGGACTCTCACACAATTATGTTAGATCCACTATGGACTGGACTCTCACACAATTATGTTAGATCCACTATGGGCTAGACTCTCACACTATTATGTTAGATCCACTATGGACTGGACTCTCACACTATTATGTTAGATCCACTATGGACTGGACTCTCACACTATTATGTTAGATCCACTATGGACTGGACTCTCACTATTATGTTAGATCCACTATGGACTGGACTCTCACACTATTATGTTAGATCCACTATGGACTGGACTCTCACACTATTATGTTAGATCCACTATGGACTGGACTCTCACACTATTATGTTAGATCCACTATGGACTGGACTCTCACACTATTATGTTAGATCCACTATGGACTGGACTCTCACTATTATGTTAGATCCACTATGGACTGGACTCTCACACTATTATGTTAGATCCACTATGGACTGGACTCTCACACTATTATGTTAGATCCACTATGGACTGGACTCTCACTATTATGTTAGATCCACTATGGACTGGACTCTCACACTATTATGTTAGATCCACTATGGACTGGACTCTCACACTATTATGTTAGATCCACTATGGACTGGACTCTCACACTATTATGTTAGATCCATTAAGGACTGGACTCTCACACTATTATGTTAGATCCACTATGGACTGTACTCTCACACTATTATGTTAGATCCACTATGGGCTGGACTTTCACACTATTATGTTAGATCCACTATGGACTGAACTCTCACACTATTATGTTAGATCCACAATGGACTGGACTCTCACACTATCATGTTAGATCCACTATGGACTGGACTCTCACACAATTATGTTAGATCCACTATGGACTGGACTCTCACACTATTATGTTAGATCCACTATGGACTGGACTCTCACACTATTATGTTAGATCCACTATGGACTGGAATCTCACACTTTTATGTTAGATCTACTATGGGCTGGACTTTCACACTATTATGTTAGATCCACTATGGACTGGACTCTCACACTTTTATGTTAGATCCACTATGGGCTGGACTTTCACACTATTATGTTAGATCCATTAAGGACTGGACTCTCACACTATTATGTTAGATCCACTATGGACTGGACTCTCACACTATTATGTTAGATCCACTATGGACTGGACTCTCACACTTTTATGTTAGATCCACTATGGACTGGACTCTCACACTTTTATGTTAGATCCACTATGGACTAGACTCTCAAAATATTATGTTGGATCCACTATTGACTAGACACTCACAATATTATGCTAGATCCACTATGGACTGGACTCTCACACTATTATGTTAGATCCACTATGGACTGGACTCTCACACTATTATGTTAGATCCACTATGTACTGGACTCTCACACTATTATGTTAGATCCACTATGGACTGGACTCTCACACTATTATGTTAGATCCACTATGGACTGGACTCTCACACTTTTATGTTAGATCCACTATGGACTAGACTCTCAAAATATCATGTTAGATCCACTATGGACTGGACTCTCACACTATTATGCTAGATCCACTATGGGCTGGACTTTCACACTATTATGTTAGATCCACTATGGACTGGACTCTCACACTTTTATGTTAGATTCACTATGGGCTGGACTTTCACACTATTATGTTAGATCCTGTATGGACTGGACTCTCACACTATTATGTTAGATCCACTATTGACTAGACACTCACAATATTATGCTAGATCCACTATGGACTGGACTCTCACACTATTATGTTAGATCCACTATGGACTGGACTCTCACACTATTATGTTAGATCCACTATGGACTGGACTCTCACTATTATGTTAGATCCACTATGGACTGGACTCTCACACTATTATGTTAGATCCACTATGGACTGGACTCTCACACTATTATGTTAGATCCACTATGGACTGGACTCTCACACTATTATGTTAGATCCACTATGGACTGGACTCTCACACTATTATGTTAGATCCACTATGGACTGGACTCTCACTATTATGTTAGATCCACTATGGACTGGACTCTCACACTATTATGTTAGATCCACTATGGACTGGACTCTCACACTATTATGTTAGATCCACTATGGACTGGACTCTCACTATTATGTTAGATCCACTATGGACTGGACTCTCACACTATTATGTTAGATCCACTATGGACTGGACTCTCACACTATTATGTTAGATCCACTATGGACTGGACTCTCACACTATTATGTTAGATCCATTAAGGACTGGACTCTCACACTATTATGTTAGATCCACTATGGACTGTACTCTCACACTATTATGTTAGATCCACTATGGGCTGGACTTTCACACTATTATGTTAGATCCACTATGGACTGAACTCTCACACTATTATGTTAGATCCACAATGGACTGGACTCTCACACTATCATGTTAGATCCACTATGGACTGGACTCTCACACAATTATGTTAGATCCACTATGGACTGGACTCTCACACTATTATGTTAGATCCACTATGGACTGGACTCTCACACTATTATGTTAGATCCACTATGGACTGGAATCTCACACTTTTATGTTAGATCTACTATGGGCTGGACTTTCACACTATTATGTTAGATCCACTATGGACTGGACTCTCACACTTTTATGTTAGATCCACTATGGGCTGGACTTTCACACTATTATGTTAGATCCATTAAGGACTGGACTCTCACACTATTATGTTAGATCCACTATGGACTGGACTCTCACACTATTATGTTAGATCCACTATGGACTGGACTCTCACACTTTTATGTTAGATCCACTATGGACTGGACTCTCACACTTTTATGTTAGATCCACTATGGACTAGACTCTCAAAATATTATGTTGGATCCACTATTGACTAGACACTCACAATATTATGCTAGATCCACTATGGACTGGACTCTCACACTATTATGTTAGATCCACTATGGACTGGACTCTCACACTATTATGTTAGATCCACTATGTACTGGACTCTCACACTATTATGTTAGATCCACTATGGACTGGACTCTCACACTATTATGTTAGATCCACTATGGACTGGACTCTCACACTTTTATGTTAGATCCACTATGGACTAGACTCTCAAAATATCATGTTAGATCCACTATGGACTGGACTCTCACACTATTATGCTAGATCCACTATGGGCTGGACTTTCACACTATTATGTTAGATCCACTATGGACTGGACTCTCACACTTTTATGTTAGATTCACTATGGGCTGGACTTTCACACTATTATGTTAGATCCTGTATGGACTGGACTCTCACACTATTATGTTAGATCCACTATTGACTAGACACTCACAATATTATGCTAGATCCACTATGGACTGGACTCTCACACTATTATGTTAGATCCACTATGGACTGGACTCTCACACTATTATGTTAGATCCACTATGAGCTGGACTCTCACACTATTATGTTAGATCCACTATGGACTGGACTCTCACACTTTTATGTTAGATCCACTATGGACTAGACTCTCAACATATTATGTTGGATCCACTATGGGCTGGACTTTCACACTATTATGTTAGATCCACTATGGACCAGACTCTCAAAATATTATGTTAGATCCACTATGGACTGGACTCTCACACTTTTATGTTAGATCCACTATGGACTAGACTCTCAAAATATCATGTTAGATCCACTATGGACTGGACTCTCACACTATTATGCTAGATCCACTATGGGCTGGACTTTCACACTATTATGTTAGATCCACTATGGACTGGACTCTCACACTTTTATGTTAGATTCACTATGGGCTGGACTTTCACACTATTATGTTAGATCCTGTATGGACTGGACTCTCACACTATTATGTTAGATCCACTATTGACTAGACACTCACAATATTATGCTAGATCCACTATGGACTGGACTCTCACACTATTATGTTAGATCCACTATGGACTGGACTCTCACACTATTATGTTAGATCCACTATGAGCTGGACTCTCACACTATTATGTTAGATCCACTATGGACTGGACTCTCACACTTTTATGTTAGATCCACTATGGACTAGACTCTCAACATATTATGTTGGATCCACTATGGGCTGGACTTTCACACTATTATGTTAGATCCACTATGGACCAGACTCTCAAAATATTATGTTAGATCCACTATGGACTAGACACTCACAATATTATGCTAGATCCACTATGGACTGGACTCTCACACTATTATGTTAGATCTACTATGGACTGGACTCTCACACTATTATGTTAGATCCACTATGGACTGGACTCTCACACTATTATGTTAGATCCACTATGGACTGGACTCTCACACTATTATGTTAGATCCACTATGGACTAGACTCTCAAAATATTATGTTAGATCCACTATGGACTAGACACTCACAATATTATGCTAGATCCACTATGGACTGGACTCTCACACTATTATGTTAGATCCATTAAGGACTGGACTCTCACACTATTATGTTAGATCCACTATGGACTGGACTCTCACACTATTATGTTAGATCCACTATGGACTGTACTCTCACACTATTATGTTAGATCCACTATGGACTAGACTCTCACACTTTTATGTTAGATCCACTATGTACTGGACTCTCACACTATTATGTTAGATCCACTATGGACTGGACTCTCACTATGTTAGATCCACTATGGACTGGACTCTCACTATGTTAGATCCACTATGGACTGGACTCTCACACTATTATGTTAGATCCACTATGGACTGGACTCTCACTATGTTAGATCCACTATGGACTGGACTCTCACTATGTTAGATCCACTATGGACTGGACTCTCACACTATTATGTTAGATCCACTATGGACTGGACTCTCACACTATTAATGTTAAATCCACTATGGACTGGACTCTCATACTTGTTCAATTTACTCTGTTGGAGCATTATGTCCCCAGCAAGTGCAGAGACCTCATTGCTCAATTTCAAGAGGTGGTTCTCTCACCTGGAGCAGCAACATCTAGTTGGCAGGTACAGATTGGCATTATCACAGGGTGCAGTATTTCTGTGACATTGTTTATCTTAGCCGTCGTCCATGGCCTGGGCATTGAACTATGGAACGCAAGCTGTAGTCCAGGCAGCAAGACCCGCCTCTACGCATGGCTAGTGGATCCAAGGGAGCGACAAGTGTCGATACAGCTTGGTACCAGGGACGCCGCAGGAGTTGCCGGAATGACGCTGCAACGTCAAAACCGCCTCCGGGACTCCGGCTCCTGACTTTCTGTCGGGGTTTACCCCCTTAGCCTTAACCTCGAGTGGGTTGACCGCAAGGCAGCGGTGGTTTTGAGATTGGAGATTTCCTTCTCCTAGGTGGGCTGCCTTACCAGGTTTACGAGCCCCATCTGCCCGAATGTGGCAGGTAGCACGGGGGTACATCTTACCCGTGGCGGTATAAGCCCAACCTGACTCCAACTTTAGCCATGAACATGCTCATTAAGTCTGCTGAGCCAGGGTAGAGCTGGCCCCGAACACATCCTCTACAACAGGGGTGCTCATTACGTCGATCGCGAGCTACCGGTCGATCTCGGAGGGTGTGTCAGTCGATCACCAGCCAGGCATTAAAAAAATAGTCCTAAAAATGAGCGATCATAAATCTTCACTATGACGTCACTTTCGTCACTTGATTGACATTCACGGCCTTCTGAGATGACGCTGGCTGCTGCCAGCTCATTAAAATTACCGACTGGAAGGCGAGAAACACTTTATTTCAACAGACTCTGGCGCCGTACCTGTCGTCAAAACTCCAAAGACCGACTGCACAGTTGCACTAACAAAATAAGAGTCTCAGAAAGCTGGCGTGCACAAGCTAGCAAGCTACGGAGTTTGCCGACAATGTATTTCTTGTAAAGTGTATACAAAGGAGTACGGAAGCTGGACAAATAAGATGCCAAAAACCAACCACTTTCATGTGGTATTGGACAGAAAGGAGGACTTTTTTTCTCCTCCATTCGAAAATGCGGACATTATCAGCATTCCAATCAATGCAAGTCATCAGAATCAGGTAATACACCAACTTATATTCTTGTCTTCATGAAAGAAATGAATCTATATGTGTTAAACATGCTTGCATTATCTTTAAACACCTTTAACTTATTAACAATATTAACTATATGTGTTAAACATGCTTGTATTATCTTTAAACACCTTTAACTTATTAACAATATTAACTATATGTGTTAAACATGCTTGTATTATCTTTAAACACCTTTAAGTTGTTAACAATATTAACTATATGTATTAAACATTCTTGTATTATCATTAAACACCTTTAATTTTTTAACAATATTAACTATATGTGTTAAACATGCTTGCATTATCATTAAACACCTTTAACTTGTTAACAATATTAACTATATGTGTTAAACATGCTTGTATTATCTTTAAACACCTTTAACTTGTTAACAATATTAACTATGTGTGTTAAACATGCTTGCATTATCTTTAAACACATTAACTTGTTAACAATATTAACTATATGTGTTAAACATGCTTGTATTATCTTTAAACACCTTTAACTTGTTAACAATATTAACTATGTGTGTTAAACATGCTTGCATTATCTTTAAACACATTAACTTGTTAACAATATTAACTATATGTGTTAAACATGCTTGTATTATCTTTAAACACCTTTAACTTGTTAACAATATTAACTGTGTTAAACATGCTTGCATTATCTTTAAACACATTAACTTGTTAACAATATTAACTATATGTGTTACACATGCTTGCATTATCTTTAAACACCTTTAACTTGTTAACAATATTAACTATATGTATTAAACATTCTTGTATTATCATTAAACACCTTTAATTTTTTAACAATATTAACTACATGTGTTAAACATGCTTGCATTATCATTAAACACCTTTAACTTGTTAACAATATTAACTATATGTGTTAAACATGCTTGCATTATCTTTAAACACCTTTAACTTGTTAACAATATTAACTATATGTGTTAAACATGCTTGTATTATCTTTAAACACCTTTAACTTGTTAACAATATTAACTATGTGTGTTAAACATGCTTGCATTATCTTTAAACACATTAACTTGTTAACAATATTAACTATATGTGTTAAACATGCTTGTATTATCTTTAAACACCTTTAAGTTGTTAACAATATTAACTATATGTATTAAACATTCTTGTATTATCATTAAACACCTTTAATTTTTTAACAATATTAACTATGTGTTAAACATGCTTGTATTATCATTAAACACCTTTAACTTGTTAACAATATTAACTATATGTATTAAACATGCTTGTATTATCATTAAACACCTTTACTTTTTTAACAATATTAACTATATGTGTGTTAAACATGCTTGTATTATCATTAAACACCTTTAACTTGTTAACAATATTAACTATATGTATTAAACATTCTTGTATTATCATTAAACACCTTTAACTTGTTAACAATATTAACTATATGTATTAAACATTCTTGTATTATCATTAAACACCTTTAATTTTTTAACAATATTAACTATGTGTTAAACATGCTTGTATTATCATTAAACACCTTTAACTTATTAACAATATTAACCATATGTGTTAAACATGCTTGCATTATCATTAAACACCTTTAACTTGTTAACAATATTAACTATATGTGTTAAACATGCTTGTATTATCTTTAAACACCTTTAACTTATTAACAATATTAACCATATGTGTTAAACATGCTTGCATTATCATTAAACACCTTTAACTTGTTAACAATATTAACTATATGTGTTAAACATGCTTGTATTATCTTTAAACACCTTTAAGTTGTTAACAATATTAACTATATGTATTAAACATTCTTGTATTATCTTTAAACACCTTTAACTTGTTAACAATATTAACTATGTGTGTTAAACATGCTTGCATTATCTTTAAACACATTAACTTGTTAACAATATTAACTATATGTGTTACACATGCTTGCATTATCTTTAAACACCTTTAACTTATTAACAATATTAACCATATGTGTTAAACATGCTTGCATTATCATTAAACACCTTTAACTTGTTAACAATATTAACTATATGTGTTAAACATGCTTGCATTATCTTTAAACACCTTTAACTTGTTAACAATATTAACTATGTGTTAAACATGCTTGTATTATCTTTAAACACCTTTAACTTATTAACAATATTAACTATATGTGTTAAACATGCTTGCATTATCTTTAAACACCTTTAACTTGTTAACAATATTAACTATGTGTTAAACATGCTTGTATTATCTTTAAACACCTTTAAGTTGTTAACAATATTAACTATATGTATTAAACATTCTTGTATTATCATTAAACACCTTTAATTTTTTAACAATATTAACTATGTGTTAAACATGCTTGCATTATCTTTAAACACCTTTAACTTGTTAACAATATTAACTATATGTGTTAAACATGCTTGTATTATCTTTAAACACCTTTAACTTATTAACAATATTAACTATATGTGTTAAACATGCTTGTATTATCTTTAAACACCTTTAACTTGTTAACAATATTAACTATATGTGTTAAACATGCTTGTATTATCATTAAACACCTTTAATTTTTTAACAATATTAACTATATGTGTTAAACATGCTTGCATTATCTTTAAACACCTTTAACTTGTTAACAAAAACATATATTTCATAAATAAGTAAATATAAATGATATATATGAATGAGGTAGATCCCCACGACTTGATCAATTGAAAAGTAGCTCGCCTGCAGAAAAAGTGTGAGCACCCCTGATCTACAACATCACCCCCCCCCCCCCCCCCCCCCCCCCCCCCCCCCCTCAGGGCATTCAACGATGACCTTACAGTCGCAACAGAATCAGTCCGAGGCTGCTGCTGGATTCTGAAGGGACTCAAAAGGATGGTGGAATGGGCCGTTTCTAGACCTGCCAAGTCAAGATCCATGACACCTTCAAGTTCTACCATGCATTATGGTCACCACACACCATGCTATGCAGTATGATTAGTTCATAAAACATAAAGCCATAGAGAGAACTCCTACCTGTATAGGGACGACAGCGGCCTCTTGGTGCCCATCTTCGGCCTGTATGGCTTGGGCTCTCCTGCCATGTTGACATCTGGGGAGAAAAAGGACAACATCACTCCTTGCAAAGTTGCAAGCACACAATACATTGATTTTGAATGACAAATTAGTCATACACAACGATGCCTGGGTCTTGTCGTGATTGACGGATCCCTTCTATCCCGCCTTTTCCGACTCATTATTCATTTCTTCTTGGGGCTTAATCAGCTTTGAGTGCAGCATTCAAGGTCGCACACGAGGACTCAAACAATTAGCCGACAGACGCTATAAATTGCCCGTCAAATGGATAGATGAGTCAACCTCGTTAGCTGCGAAAAAGTCCGCAGTCACCAAGATCAATAATAAAACTAGATTTTTGGGCAGGATTTCTGCGTTTATCAACAGGGAAACACTTAAGACCCTTGCCGGTGCGGTTTTGATTGATTGATTGAGACTTTTATTAGTAGATTGCACAGTACAGTACATATTCCGTACAATTGACCACTAAATGGTAACACCCCAATAAGTTTTTACACTTGTTTAAGTCGGGGTCCATACAGTGTCATTTGGACTACGCCTGCACCTCACGGTTCACAATACTTGCCAACCTTGAGACCTCCGATTTCGGGAGGTGGGGGGAGGGGGGTGGGGGTGGGCGGGGTCGGGGTGGGACGGGGGCGTGGCTAAAAGGGGAGGAGTATATTTACAGCTAGAATTCTCCAAGTCAAGTATTTCATATATATATAGATATATATATATATATCTATATATATATATATATATATCTATCTATATATATATATATATATATATATATATATATATATATATATATATATATATATATGAAATACTTGACGTTCAGTGAATTCTAGCTATATATATATATATATATATATATATATATATATATATACATATATATATATATTTTTATTATTATATGTATACATATATATATATATATATATATATATATATATATATATATATATATATATATATATATATATATATATATATATATATACATATATACATATTTATTTTATTATATATATATACACGTGTATATATATATATTTTATTATATATATATATATATATATATATATATATAAAATAAATACTTGAATTTCAGTGTTCATTTATTTACACATATACACACACATTACACTCATCTACTCATTGTTGAGTTAAGGGTTGAATTGTCCATCCTTGTTCTATTCTCTGTCACTATCTTTCTAACCATGATATTTACAGCTAGAATTCTCCAAGTCAAGTATTTCATATATATATAGATATATATATATATCTATATATATATATATATATATAAATAAATAAATGATAAATGGGTTGTACTTGTATAGCGCTTTTCTACCTTCAAGGTACTCAAAGCGCTTTGACACTACTTCCACATTTACCCATTCACACACACATTCACACACTGATGGAGGGAGCTGCCATGCAAGGCGCTAACCAGCACCCATCAGGAGCAAGGGTGAAGTGTCTTGCTCAGGACACAACGGACATGACGAGGTTGGTACTAGGTGGGGATTGAACCAGGGACCCTCGGGTTGCACACGGCCACTCTCCCACTGCGCCACGCCGTCCCTACATATATATATATATATATATATATAAGAAATACTTGACGTTCAGTGAATTCTAGCTATATATATATATATATATATACATATATATTTTTTTATTATATGTATATATATATATATATATATACACATATATATATATTTATTTTATTATATATATACACGTATATATATATATATTTTATTATATATATACATATATATATATATTTTTTTATTATATGTATATATATATATATACATATATATATATTTATTTTATTATATATATACACGTATATATATATATATATTTTATTATATATATATATATATATATATATATATATATATATATATATATATATATATATATATATATATATATATATATATATATAAAATAAATACTTGAATTTCAGTGTTCATTTATTTACACATATACACACACATTACACTCATCTACTCATTGTTGAGTTAAGGGTTGAATTGTCCATCCTTGTTCTATTCTCTGTCACTATCTTTCTAACCATGCTGAACACCCTCTCTGATGATGCATTGCTGTGTGGCACGCACAAAAGTGCTTTCATCAAATGCACTAGATGGCAGTATTGTCCTGTTTAAGAGTGTCACAACATTGCTGTTTACGGCAGACAAACTGCTTTACGGTATACAAAAACGTGACTGCTGTTGTGTGTTGTTGCCGCGCTGGGAGGACGTTAATGAAACTGCCTAACAATAAACCCATGAGGACCTGAGTCCGCCTGAATTTCGAGAGATTTTCGGGAGAAAATTTGTCCCGGGAGGTTTTCGGGAGAGGCGCTGAATTTCGGGAGTCTCTCTGAAAATTCGGGAGGGTTGGCAAGTATGCGGTTCACCAGTATCCCCAAGCCACTAAAAACTAAACTGCAAACTTCCCAAAACAAGCTGGTGAGACTCCTGCTCAACCTCCCATACAGGACTCACCTAACTCAAGCCCACTTTACCAAATTGGGATGGCTTAGTGTTGAGGAAAGAGTACACCAAATCGCAATATTCAAAACACTCCGAGAAACTGTCCCCAAGTACCTGTCCAACTATTTCACCAGAGTAAGTGATGCTCACAAGTACTACACCAGAGGGAGTTCCTCAGACCTCGTCACTCCCAAATTCAAGACTCTCATGGGAAAAAATGCATTCTACTATTTTGCCACCACACAGTGGAATGCACTACCAACACACCTTCAAATTACAACTTCCCTACTAAATTTTAAAACTGCCATAAAATCTCACACTATTATGTTAGATCCACTATGGACTGGACTCTCACTATTATGTTAGATCCACTATGGACTGTACTCTCACTATTATGTTAGATCCACTATGGACTGGACTCTCACACTATTATGTTAGACCCACTATGGACGGGACTCTCACCATTATGTTAGATCCACTATGGACTGGTCTCTCACTATTATGTTAGATCCACTATGGACTGGACTCTCACACTATTATGTTAGATCCACTATGGACTGGACTCTCACTATTATGTTAGATCCACTATGGACTGGACTCTCACTATTATGTTAGATCCACTATGGACTGGACTCTCACACTATTATGTTAGACCCACTATGGACGGGACTCTCACCATTATGTTAGATCCACTATGGACTGGTCTCTCACTATTATGTTAGATCCACTATGGACTGGACTCTCACTATTATGTTAGATCCACTATGGACTGGACTCTCACACTATTATGTTAGATCCACTATGGACTGGACTCTCACACTATTATGTTAGATCCACTATGGACTGGACTCTCACTATTATGTTAGATCCACTATGGACTGGACTCTCACACTATTATGTTAGACCCACTATGGACTGGACTCTCAACATTATGTTAGATCCACTATGGACTGGTCTCTCACACTATTATGTTAGATCCACTATGGACTAGACTCTCACACTATTATGTTAGATCCACTATGGACTGGACTCTCACACTATTATGTTAGATCCACTATGGACTGGACTCTCACACTATTATGTTAGATCCACTATGGACTGGACTCTCACTATTATGTTAGATCCACTATGGACTGGACTCTCACTATTATGTTAGATCCACTATGGACTGGACTCTCACACTATTATGTTAGATCCACTATGGACTGGACTCTCACACTATTATGGTAGATCCACTATGGACTGGACTCTCACACTATTATGTTAGATCCACTATGGACTGGACTCTCACTATTATGTTAGATCCACTATGGACTGGACTCTCACACTATTATGTTAGATCCACTATGGACTGGACTCTCACACTATTATGTTAGATCCACTATGGACTGGACTCTCACACTATTATGTTAGACCCACTATGGACTGGACTCTCACCATTATGTTAGATCCACTATGGACTGGTCTCTCACTATTATGTTAGATCCACTATGGACTGGACTCTCACTATTATGTTAGATCCACTATGGACTGGACTCTCACAATATTATGCTAGATCCACTCGACGTCCATTGCACTGGTCGCTCAGGGAGATGTCTGCGGTCCCCTCCAATGTTTGTCATTGTCATCCCATTGGGTTGAGTTTTTCCCTTGCCCTGATGTGGGATCTGAGCCGAGGATGTGGTTGTGGCTTGTGCAGCCCTTTGAGACACTTGTGATTTAGGGCCATATAAGTAAACATTGATTGATTGATTGATGAATCATAATGATCTTAGCTTTTGGAAACTGCTGACCTCAAACACGAAATATTCACTAAAATCCTTTACACTATTCCAGCTGTATTAAACACAGGTTGCTACCTTTTGCCTTGTTCCTATCTCACAAATGGTCCACGGGAAGTAGTAGGAGGCAGCTGGGATGGAAAGTATCAGTGGCTTTCAGCTGTATTGTAATTAGGCCAGAGAAAGACATGAGGGATGGTTCACATAACAAAGTGCGCTCTCCTGTGGTCCCCTGCTTGGGCCATTAAAGCCCTCTACAATGAACAACTCGCAACTCCGCACAAGTACAACCGGCCTCTGATTAATTACAGTCATTATGCCACCCTCATATGAATACAAACCAAAATAATTTGCAAATGTATATACATGTTGGCATGAGCATCATTTCAAATTTGAGGAGGCAGACTCCATTGCTAAGCAACCAAATTAGAGCTTTGGAGGCAGGAGCTGGGTTCCTCATGCTGAAGTTTACATCTTATTCTTCTTGGTTTTTTTTAGGTCTATATCTGAGCAGAGCACCTCAGAAGAAGAGCTGGATGTTGTTTCATGCAGACTATAAGGTAACATGTGTTTTTATTTATTTATTTATTTATTTTTTATTTATTTATTATTTATTATTTATTATTTATTTTATTATTTTTATTATTTATTTATTATTTATTTTATTATTTTTATTTATTTTTTATTCTTTATTTATTTTATTTTAACAGTGTTTTTATTTGGGGCCAAAAGCAAAACAAAGCCCACTAAGATGTGTGTCTACTGTAAGCAGTGTTGGGACTAACGTGTTACTGTAACGCCGTTACTTACGGCGGTAAATAGGATTCTAACGCGTTATTTTTTATATTCAGTAACTCAGTTACCGTTACTACATGATGCGTTGCTGCGTTATTTTACACAATTTTTTATGTAGTATCGGCTAGAAACTGAGTAAATCTGAGTGTGTTTTATTGGAGCGCTGTGGAAGAGGCACGCTGTGCGCTGTCTGTATGTATGTGTGTGTGTGTTTACTAACAAGACGTCATGGCGAAGCCCGAAGCCGAGTTTCTTAACATGGAGATATTCTCACAACTTTTGTTTTGTCGACCACAAAGAAAAGAACATTTTAGTTGAATGTAAGTTGTGTCTTGGATCAAAGATCCTATCCTAGCAATTCAAATCTGCTGAAACAGCTACAAAAGCAACATGCTTCGACGAAGCTAGTGAAGAGAGACACACTTCACCTCCCAAGCAACAGCGTCTGGATTTTAACGAGGCACTGCGCACTAAAGGTACACACACTCTTTCAATTCTCTTATACCTGTTTTTATGTTTTTATGTTTTTATTTATTCTATTTTAATTTTTTTTTTTTTTAATCGTGTTCTGTTTGTGTTGTGTTGTGTTTGCTCGGTACTCGTTTTATCTTTTAACCTGTTCATTGTACAGCACTTTGGCTACCCCTGTGGTAAATTTTAAATGTGCTTTATAAATAAAGTTGATTTGATTTGATTTGATATACAGTTGCTCTTTCATTCTAAACTTCTAGAGTGTTTGATTATCACATCACTCTAAATGTATAGACTATAAAGTTCACAAACATAAAGAGGGATGCTAGTGGGCCAGGCCAATCTTTCCTTATCTCTAAACTAAAACTGGGGAAATGTGTAGAGTGTTCTGGGCTTCAGACATGATTTTATTTCACAATTCCTAGAGAGAAAAAAATGCCTGGTTAGGCTTTGTGTATGTAGTGTGTGCCTTCCTTGGATTACAGCTATGTTGTTATTATGCTGTTTGTTACTTATGTATGTTATGTTCCAGCTATTTAAAATAGTTTTGTCCATTTGTTCTGGCCTGAAACAAATTGGCCCTTTGAAACATATCTTTGTCTTTGTGTGTTGTATGTAGAGCACATTGCTTAGCAGAGTTCAGTGATGCAAATGCATGTCAAGTTGATCAACAGATTGTATTATTCTCCAGTGCAATAACAGTACTGAAATGAAGGCTAAAAGGGCATTAAAGGGGGCCTTAAAAAAAATAAAAAAATAAAATAAAATATACATATCTATATATATATATATATATATATATATATATATATATATATATATATATCTAAATATATATAAGTATCTAAATAGTTACTTTTCACAGTAACGCATTACTTTTTGGTGTATGTAACTGAGTTAGTAACTGAGTTACTTTTGAAATAAAGTAACTAGTAACTGTAACTAGTTATTGGTTTTCAGTAACTAACCCAACACTGACTGTAAGTCAACATGTAGCTGGTTAAGGCAAACATGGAATGCATGTCGGGAAAAGATGCAAGAAACTGGGTCCAGCCTTTGACTGATATTTTTTTTTACTCTTCCCCCCTTCCCTAATATCACCTTTTTTAAGGAGCGCCGTAAGTGGCTGATCCATTGGCGGTCCCGTCTTGTCTCCCTGTAACATATGTCTGCTCTTAGTGGGACTGGGCCCAAAATGTAATTTCAGTTCTTATATGTCTTGTACGTGTTAAAGAATGGACAATAATAAAGCATACTTGCCAACCTTGAGACCTCCGATTTCGGGAGATGGGGGGAGGGGGTGGGCGTGGTCGGGGTGGGACAGGGGCGTGGTTGGGTGCGTGGCTAAAAGGGGAGGAGTATATTTACAGCTAGCATTCACCAAGTCAAGTATTTCATATATATATATATATACATATACATATATATATAAGAAATACTTGACTTTAAGTGATTTCTAGCTACATATATATATATATATATATATATATATATATATATATAAAATAAATACTTGAATTTCAGTGTTCATTTATTTACACATATACACACACATAACACTCATCTACTCATTGTTGAGTTAAGGGTTGAATTGTCCATCCTTGTTCTATTCTCTGTCACTATTTTTCGAACCATGCTGAACACCCTCTCTGATGATGCATTGCTGTGTGGCACGCACAAAAGTGCTTTCATCAAATGCACTAGATGGCAGTATTGTCCTGTTTAAGAGTGTCACAACATTGCTGTTTACGGCAGACGAACTGCTTTACGGTATACAAAAAAGTGACTTAATGAAACTGCCTAACAATAAACCCACATAAGAAACCAAGAACTCGCCCTCCATCATTCTATAGTTGTAACGTGATTGGGCAGGTACGCTTTTTTATATTGTGGAGGACCTGAGTCTGCCTGAATTTCGGGAGATTTTCGGGAGAAAATTTGTCCCAGGAGGTTTTCGGGAGAGGCGCTGAATTTCGGGAGTCTCCCGGAAAATCCGGGAGGATTGGCAAGTATGTAATAAAGCATCCTGAAAGAGCTCCGGTGTGTAGGGACCAGGTCATATTGTTTTATATATATACAGGTAAAAGTCAGTAAATTAGAATATTTTGAAAAACTTGATTTATTTCAGTAATTGCATTCAAAAGGTGTAACTTGTACATTATATTTATTCATTGCACACAGACTGATGCATTCAAATGTTTATTTCATTTAATTTTGATGATTTGAAGTGGCAACAAATGAAAATCCAAAATTCCGTGTGTCACAAAATTAGAATATTACTTAAGGCTAATACAAAAAAGGGATTTTTAGAAATGTTGGCCAACTGAAAAGTATGAAAATGAAAAATATGAGCATGTACAATACTCTTTTTTTTTTTTTTTTTTTTTTTTTTTATGTCCTGTCCAGCTTCTCAGGCAAATCATATAGTTGATGTAGATGCCCATGACGGCTGTTCAGATTTACTTTACAAAAGAGAAGTGTAGGATACTTCTCTTGTTGCCTTATTTGTATTTGACTTTATTAAATGTATTTATATTATCATTTAGTGCAGCCGGGCCGGAGCAGGAGGGGATAGAAAGAGAAAAAAAAAAGAAGACAGGGGGAAATTGTGGGGACAAGAGGGGGATTAGACAGAGAGACAAAAACAACAACAGCAAACAACAACAACAACAACAATAGAGCAACATCAGCAAATATGACATGTACAAATATGATGGTAAAAGTAATAGCAAATAAGCAGTTAGCGAAAAATAAAAAATAATACAGAAATGACAATGAGCATTATTACACTACAAATGGATCAATACAAATACCAATAGAAATAGCGCTATTGATAATGAACAATACCAATAATTTACCTTTATTATCATAAATACAGTTGTTTAAATGCAACAATACATATACGTAATGATAACTTGAGATACGAAAGAATGCAGAAAAATGGAGGGGGAGAAAGAGAAGCAACCTACATTAACCTTGTAGATTGTTATAGTCACAATAGGTTAAGCTTTGTCAGTGTGCCATGTGTTACACCCAGTTTACCCTAGGGCAACAACGTTAATATATGTTTGATGAAACGTGATTATGTGCATGAGTGTAAGTATGCATATGTACTTGTATATGTACAGAATGTGTATATGTGTTTGTACAATGAATGTATATGTACAGAATGTGTATATGTGTTTGTACAGTGAATGTATATGTACAGTATGTGTATGTGTATGTTTGTATATTGAATGTGCGTGTGGATGTACGAATATTAGGTAGGTAAATATGTACTGTATTTGTGTATGTATGTGGGAGCGTAGGTACCTATGTACGTATGTGAGCATATGTGAATTTGCATGTACAATACATTCGACTCCCAGAGTGCGTGGGAGCCAGAGCACGGCCCCATCACCCCCGAGAGCCCAACCCACAAACAGGAGGCGTGGTGCCCAGGGAACCAGGGACCACCGCCCCCACGCAGCCAAGCCGGCCAGCGACAGGAACCCCAGAGCCCGACCCACCGTACCGCCCACAAGGGCCAGCAGCAGGCCGCAGACAGACGCACCCGGCAGAGGACAGGGCACGAGAAAAGCAGGGGACAGCCAGACCCCAAGCCAGCGAGAGACTACACCCCACACGGGCAGAAAGGCGAGACGCCCCGCCCGAGGGACCCAGAGACTCCCCGCAACCGGACGGGAAGACCGCCCCCGCCCCACCGGCAACCGGGCCCCCACGAGCCCACCCCCCACCCCCGGAGAGCGCGGCGAGGCCAGCCCCCGGCCACCCCACCCAAACCGGCCGCCGCAGGACCACCCAGGCACAGGGCCACGGGAACCACCCACCCCACCCGCAGGGACCCCAACGATGGAGATGGAACAACCAGCAACCGCCCCGCCGAGCCCCCCCCCTGAGGGAGGGGAAAAATTAAAAAATAATATTAATAAAATATATTTAAAAAATAAATAAATAAATAAATAAATTAATTAATTAATTAAAAAAAAAAAAAAAAAGAATTAAAAGAAGATCACAGACATGCTGACAAACAAGGTCACTACCCCAGCAACTGGCCGACTCGCAGCACCTCGGAATACCTTGCAGCACCAAGCTACCACAATAGACGCAGGGACTAGGCCCAACAGGCCCCAACCAAGACGGGCACCCGGAAGGGATGGACAGCGGGACCCAGGAGCTCCAGACACGCAGTTCGGATGCAGTAGCCTGAGGCGTCGACCCCCGTCTGACAGGCAGGCCCAGAGCGTACCCCCAGAAATATACATACATACATACATACACACATACACATACACATACACATGTACAATACTCAATACTTGGTTGGAGCTCCTTTTGCCTCAATTACTGCGTTACTCAGTGGCCTAGTGGTTAGAGTGTCCGCCCTGAGATCGGTAGGTTGTGAGTTCAAACCCCGGCCGAGTCATACCAAAGACTATAAAAATGGGACCCATTACCTCCCTGCTTGGCACTCAGCATCAAGGGTTGGAATTGGGGGTTAAATCACCAAAATGATTCCCGGGCGCGGCCACCGCTGCTGCCCACTGCTCCCCTCACCTCCCAGGGGGTGATCAAGGGTGATGGGTCAAATGCAGAGAATAATCTCGCCACACCTAGTGTGTGTGTGACAATCATTGGTACTTTAACTTTAATTTAACTTTAATGCGGCGTGGCATGGAGTCGATGAGTTTCTGGCACTGCTCAGGTGTTATGAGAGCCCAGGTTGCTCTGATAGTGGCCTTCAACTCTTCTGCGTTTTTGGGTCTGGCATTCTGCATCTTCCTTTTCACAATACCCCACAGATTTTCTATGGGGCTAAGGTCAGGGGAGTTGGCGGGCCAATTTAGAACAGAAATACCATGGTCCGTAAACCAGGCATGGGTAGATTTTGCGCTGTGTGCAGGCGCCAAGTCCTGTTGGAACTTGAAATCTCCATCTCCATAGAGCAGGTCAGCAGCAGGAAGCATGAAGTGCTCTAAAACTTGCTGGTAGACGGCTGCGTTGACCCTGGATCTCAGGAAACAGAGTGGACCGACACCAGCAGATGACATGGCACCCCAAACCATCACCTAACCATGCAAATTTTGCATTTCCTTTGGAAATCGAGGTCCCAGAGTCTGGAGGAAGACAGGAGAGGCACAGGATCCACGTTGCCTGAAGTCTAGTGTAAAGTTTCCACCATCAGTGATGGTTTGGGGTGCCATGTCATCTGCTGGTGTCGGTCCACTCTGTTTCCTGAGATCCAGGGTCAACGCAGCCGTCTACCAGCAAGTTTTAGAGCACTTCATGCTTCCTGCTGCTGACCTGCTCTATGGAGATGGAGATTTCAAGTTCCAACAGGACTTGGCGCCTGCACACAGCGCAAAATCTACCCGTGCCTGGTTTACGGACTATGGTATTTCTGTTCTAAATTGGCCCGCCAACTCCCCTGACCTTAGCCCCATAGAAAATCTGTGGGGTATTGTGAAAAGGAAGATGCAGAATGCCAGACCCAAAAACGCAGAAGAGTTGAAGGCCACTATCAGAGCAACCTGGGCTCTCATAACACCTGAGCAGTGCCAGAAACTCATCGACTCCATGCCACGCCGCATTAACGCAGTAATTGAGGCAAAAGGAGCTCCAACCAAGTATTGAGTATTGTACATGCTCATATTTTTCATTTTCATACTTTTCAGTTGGCCAACATTTCTAAAAATCCCTTTTTTGTATTAGCCTTAAGTAATATTCTAATTTTGTGACACACGGAATTTTGGATTTTCATTTGTTGCCACTTCAAATCATCAAAATTAAATGAAATAAACATTTGAATGCATCAGTCTGTGTGCAATGAATAAATATAATGTACAAGTTACACCTTTTGAATGCAATTACTGAAATAAATCAAGTTTTTCAAAATATTCTAATTTACTGGCTTTTACCTGTATATATTTAAGTTATCGTGACGTGATTTTACCAGTCCCGGCCCACTTGGGAGTATATTTTTCTCCATGTGGCCCCCCATCTAAAATGAGTTTGACACCCCTGCCATAAAGGCATGTTTTTAAATACAGTTCCTATAACCTGTAGGAGATGGTGCAGGTGTTCGCAGTGTTCCCAAAGCGCGGTGCTGTAATACATCGCTGCATTTCCGCCTCAAACTAATCCCTGACGCTAATCTCTTGGCAGGCAAAAGAGTGGCGTGAGGATCAAAACAAAGTGAGGAGCATCTTCGAAGCAGGTGAGCAGGCACCTGTTTGAATATAAATGACGCTTCCAAAGATGACAGTGCTCCGAGATTCCATCTACGCCGCCGTCGCCTTCTCCCCGTAAATCTGACAGGCGGGACTTCTATACTCTTTGATCTTGTCTCAAGGGCACAGAAAGCTGCCACTTTTTTTCCTGTTTTACACCTGAGAGGGTTTTTTTTTTCCTCCTCAAACATCGCAGTCGCAGGAACGACAGCATGACAAAGCGGGCACTTTGGAAGAGTCAACTGGAATTAATCTACATGAAAAACTACGTTAAAAAGCTACAATTTAGCGATGTTAACTAGGGAACTCCTGAATAAATAGAGGAGCGCGGGGGTTGTGCCTCAGAGCGTGGTGGGAGACTGTAACTGAGTGTGCAGCACCATACGTTTCTCCACATGAGCAAAATTTAAATCTCTTACCAAAGACTATAAAAATGGGACCCATTGCCTCCCTGCTTGGCACTCAGCATCAAGGGTTGGAATTGGGGGTTAAATCACCAAAAATGATTCCCGGGCATGGCACCGCTGCTGCCCACTGCTCCCCTCACCTACCAGGGGGTGAGCAAAGGGGATGGGTCAAATGCAGAGGACAAATTTCACCACACCTAGTGTGTGCGTGACAATCATTGGTACTTTAACTTTAACTTTAAATCTGTCTCGGCTTGATTCCTTGCTTCTTGTTCTGTATAATAGATAGTTTGGTGCTTAAACCTGACAGTTTCATGTCTTCCTCTGAGCGCTATTCCCCGCACCTGCTTTGCGTTAACAAGCAAGTCTATTTAAATTGTTGCTGTCCTTCTTTGTGTGGACATTGTTGCTCGCCATGTCATGTATGGATGTAGTTTTTGCTGTCGTCCAGCATTCTGTTTCTGTTTACTTTGTAGCCAGTTCGTTTTGCAAAGCCATCCCTATGCTTCATTGCCTTTTTCCTTTCCTTTTTGTTCATTTTCGGTTGAAGCGTTACAAAGCTTTTTACCTGCACGCTGTGGTCTGCAAATGAAAATCCAAAATTCCGTGTGTCACAAAATTAGAATATTACTTAAGGCTAATACAAAAAAGGGATTTTTAGAAATGTTGGCCAACTGAAAAGTATGAAAATGAAAAATATGAGCATGTACAATACTCAATACTTGGTTGGAGCTCCTTTTGCCTCAATTACTGCGTTAATGCGGCGTGGCATGGAGTCGATGAGTTTCTGGCACTGCTCAGGTGTTATGAGAGCCCAGGTTACCTACTCAGTGGCCTAGTGGTTAGAGTGTCCGTCCTGAGATCGGTAGGTTGTGAGTTCAAATCCCGGCCGAGTCATACCAAAGACTATAAAAATGGGACCCATTACCTCCCTGCTTGGCACTCAGCATCAAGGGTTGGAATTGGGGGTTAAATCACCAAAATGATTCCCGGGCGCGGCCACTGCTGCCCACTGCTCCCCTCACCTCCCAGGGGGTGATCAAGGGTGATGGGTCAAATGCAGAGAATAATTTCGCCACACCTAGTGTGTGTGTGACAATCATTGGTACTTTAACTTTAACTTTAACTTTAGTGGCCTTCAACTCTTCTGCCTTTTTGGGTCTGGCATTCTGCATCTTCCTTTTCACAATACCCCACAGATTTTCTATGGGGCTAAGGTCAGGGGAGTTGGCGGGCCAATTTAGAACAGAAATACCATGGTCCGTAAACCAGGCACGGGTAGATTTTGCGCTGTGTGCAGGCGCCAAGTCCTGTTGGAACTTGAAATCTCCATCTCCATAGAGCAGGTCAGCAGCAGGAAGCATGAAGTGCTCTAAAACTTGCTGGTAGACGGCTGCGTTGACCCTGGATCTCAGGAAACAGAGTGGACCGACACCAGCAGATGACATGGCACCCCAAACCATCACCCAACCATGCAAATTTTGCATTTCCTTTGGAAATCGAGGTCCCAGAGTCTGGAGGAAGACAGGAGAGGCACAGGATCCACGTTGCCTGAAGTCTAGTGTAAAGTTTCCACCATCAGTGATGGTTTGGGGTGCCATGTCATCTGCTGGTGTCGGTCCACTCTGTTTCCTGAGATCCAGGGTCAACGCAGCCGTCTACCAGCAAGTTTTAGAGCACTTCATGCTTCCTGCTGCTGACCTGCTCTATGGAGATGGAGATTTCAAGTTCCAACAGGACTTGGCGCCTGCACACAGCGCAAAATCTACCCGTGCCTGGTTTACGGACCATGGTATTTCTGTTCTAAATTGGCCCGCCAACACCCCTGACCTTAGCCCCATAGAAAATCTGTGGGGTATTGTGAAAAGGAAGATGCAGAATGCCAGACCCAAAAACGCAGAAGAGTTGAAGGCCACTATCAGAGCAACCTGGGCTCTCATAACACCTGAGCAGTGCCAGAAACTCATCGACTCCATGCCACGCCGCATTAACGCAGTAATTGAGGCAAAAGGAGCTCCAACCAAGTATTGAGTATTGTACATGCTCATATTTTTCATTTTCATACTTTTCAGTTGGCCAACATTTCTAAAAATCCCTTTTTTGTATTAGCCTTAAGTAATATTCTAATTTTGTGACACACGGAATTTTGGATTTTCATTTGTTGCCACTTCAAATCATCAAAATTAAATGAAATAAACATTTGAATGCATCAGTCTGTGTGCAATGAATAAATATAATGTACAAGTTACACCTTTTGAATGCAATTACTGAAATAAATCAAGTTTTTCAAAATATTCTAATTTACTGGCTTTTACCTGTATATTATATGTGGTTATAGGGTATATATATATATTTTCTCATTGTGTTTTGCACACTCTTGGAGTCAACATGTGCATAGTCACGTACATAGTGTCATGTACATAGTGTATATATATATATATATATATATATATATATATATATATATATATATATATATATATATATATATATATATACACATTGTTTTTCAAATCACCTGACATGTATACTGTGTATATGTACATCATTTATCCATTTTTTTTAACGTAATTTTTTATATACATATTACAGGTTATATATATATCATTTATTATTGAATGTATCAAATGTGATGAATATGTAATGGACCACAATGGAAACAAGCTTTTTGGCTTTTTGTGCCATCTGTTTGCCTTTTTAAAGCATTACATGGAGATGTCAATTAACTTCTCGATCAATCACTCAAACTAACAGGATGCACGACCAAAACAAGCTTGTAAATCCCATTATTCACAGCAACGCACCTCTTCTACATAACCTGATCTGATGAACTTTTCTCTCTAAGTACCACTGATGTGATTCGTCCAATTCAAGATCTTAAAGCCACAAGTAAGCGTAAAAAAAAGTGTCGTTAAATGGCCTCTTGGTACTCACATCTCTGAGAGCGACGCCTGCCTTTGTACATGTCGAGGAAGGAAGATGCTTGGCTGTGTGCTGGGCGGACTCTCTGTTTCTCTCTAGCTCCCCCAAAAACAGACATCCAGTGTGTTGGCAGCCGAGCCGCTTCAGACCGTACCATTTGTCAAGTCCTCTCGGGGGGGTAACTTTGGCCTCAAATACCCCCAGTGAGCTCCCAATGCAGGTGCACCAACCAGCAAGTACCACTCGCCCGCCCACTTACCCGCCTCCCGTTTTGCTCTACAGATTATGTTGCCATGAATTACAAGGGGCTGAATGATGGTCCCTCCTGCTTTTAGCTGGCAGGCTGCTGCCTAGAAAAAAAATAAGTCTCTCTCGCCTCCTTGCGTCGAAATTTGCAAAGCAGCAGGTAAGGTTCGCTCATACCTGCCAACTTTTGAAATCAGAAAAACCTAGTAGCCAGGGTCCAGGGGCAAAGTCCTGGTGGGGGGTTCAGGCTTCGCCCCCCGACGCAAAATGATTATTAGCATTCAGACAGGTTAAAATGTTGCTAAAACCATCACTTTTCTATCAGTCACAGTGACTTTTCAAAACAAAAATATTACAGCAAAAATCATATGGGTTGATTGACATGTTTATTCTGTAAGCTAACTTCAATAGTTTGAAATTATTTTGACAGTTAATGCCAGTTATCCTGTCAACCTTTCACAAGACTTCAATTTGTTCATTGAAAGTATAAACACTTTTTACAGTAAACAAATGGTAAAACAGTACTAAACAATTCCATAAAAAAAAAAATTGGTGTCATTATTAACTTTCTGTCCAAGCTTGTATAATCTACTGCCTTGTTCAATTGTACAAAATATTCTGTGCCTAAAATTCACATTTCTATCACAATTATCATACTGTAAACATGGTAAGCTAACTTCATTAAAATTAATAGTCCTGTCAATAGCATGGAATTACAATTCAAATGTAGTTTTTTTGTAAGCCTTTCAAAAGAATTCAAAATATGAAAAATTCATGAAAATTAATTGAAGCCATCAGACACTTGAAAAGTGGCACATCACATCTCTAATGTAATCATTTGAACTTTTCAACAGAAATAGCACTGCAAAAATATGAAGGACATACTTCTGTATTTTGGTAGTTATGCTGTCAACATTTAACAAGATTTCTTCAACTTGGACTTGAAAGCATAAATAGTATAAACACTTTTAACAGTATAACAGTACTAAACAATTCCAATAGATAACATTGGTGTCATTACCTTTTTGTGGCTAAAATCCGAAAAACGTTGAAAGTTTTCCACTTGTATCGCTAGCAACGGCATTAGACTTGTGTTTTTTTGTCCCAACGTGGTCTTTTACATCGCTAATTCCTCCGTGTCCGATCGAAAAAATCTTGTCTGCACAAGGTGCAATTCGCGTAGTTTTCACCCTTTTTGGAACGGATAATTATTCCCGGATAGGCTTTTGAATATTCTTCACGGAATGACTGCAGTTTTCTTTTCGGTTTAAGACTCGTTTGCGATTTTTCTCCGGCTGATTCCATGATCGTTCGCTCGTTTGGAAACAATGGCCTCGTGCTTGGCAGCGGTGCTATAAATAGCCTCGCGCATTAAAAAAAAAATTTTTTTTTAATTAATGAAAAACCGTATTTTTTATCACTGAAACCGTAACCCGGAATAGGTTGATGAAAACCGTACTAATTACGGGAAAACCGGAGTAGTTGGCAGGTATGTTCGCTTAAAGAAAACAAACTCCATTCAATTAAACTGAGGCCAGTGCAAAAGGAATGCATGCATCTCTTCGCACCTCTCATATTTGAACCGAAACGGTACCCACGATACCAGTACTCATCGGTACCAATTTTCAATATGTTTGTGTTTGTTAAAGAGTTAAAGGGGTTGGGACTTTTCCTGCATTTAAAACACTGCCTGGGGGTCTTACAGACCATCTTCAAGCAGCTTTCTGGCCATCTCTTCAGAATGCAGCGTTTTGTGTAGAAGTCCTTGTCCAGGCCAAGCCATCGGCCTGGGGGTCTTCAAAAGCCTTCTTAAGACCTATCTCTTCTCGCTGGCCTTTAACCTGAGCTGAGCCCGCCCACGAGGCCACCATTTCTAGTTTATCTTGCGGGGCGGTACCTCTGGATTGGCAGACCGGGGTGGTGGTTCCTCTCTTTAAGAAGGGGAACCGGAGGGTGTGTTCTAACTATCGTGGGATCACACTCCTCAGCCTTCCCGGTAAGGTCTATTCGGGTGTACTGGAGAGGAGGCTACGCCGGATAGTCGAACCTCGGATTCAGGAGGAACAGTGTGGTTTTCGTCCTGGTCGTGGAACTGTGGACCAGCTCTATACTCTCGGCAGGGTCCTTGAGGGTGCATGGGAGTTTGCCCAACCAGTCTACATGTGCTTTGTGGACTTGGAGAAGGCATTCGACCGTGTCCCTCGGGAAGTCCTGTGGGGAGTGCTCAGAGAGTATGGGGTATCGGACTGTCTGATTGTGGCAGTCCGCTCCCTGTATGATCAGTGCCAGAGCTTGGTCCGCATTGCCGGCAGTAAGTCGGACACGTTTCCAGTGAGGGTTGGACTCCGCCAAGGCTGCCCTTTGTCACCCATTCTGTTCATAACTTTTATGGACAGAATTTCTAGGCGCAGTCAAGGCGTTGAGGGGATCTGGTTTGGTGGCTGCAGGATTAGGTCTCTGCTTTTTGCAGATGATGTGGTCCTGATGGCTTCATCTGGCCAGGATCTTCAGCTCTCCCTGGATCGGTTCGCAGCCGAATGTGAAGCGACTGGGATGAGAATCAGCACCTCCAAGTCCGAGTCCATGGTTCTCGCCCGGAAAAGGGTGGAGTGTCATCTCCGGGTTGGGGAGGAGATCTTGCCCCAAGTGGAGGAGTTCAAGTACCTCGGAGTCTTGTTCACGAGTGAGGGAAGAGTGGATCGTGAGATCGACAGGCGGGTCGGTGCGGCGTCTTCAGTAATGCGGACGATGTATCGATCCGTTGTGGTGAAGAAGGAGCTGAGCCGGAAGGCAAAGCTCTCAATTTACCGGTCGATCTACGTTCCCATCCTCACCTATGGTCATGAGCTTTGGGTTATGACCGAAAGGACAAGATCACGGGTACAAGCGGGTGGCGGGGCTCTCCCTTAGAGATAGGGTGAGAAGCTCTGCCATCCGGGGGGAGCTCAAAGTAAAGCCGCTGCTCCTCCACATGGAGAGGAGCCAGATGAGGTGGTTCGGGCATCTGGTCAGGATGCCACCCGAACGCCTCCCTAGGGAGGTGTTTAGGGCACGTCCGACCGGTAGGAGGCCACGGGGAAGACCCAGGACACGTTGGGAAGACTATGTCTCCCGGCTGGCCTGGGAATGCCTCGGGGTCCCACAGGAAGAGCTGGACGAAGTGGCTGGGGAGAGGGAAGTCTGGGTTTCCCTGCTTAGGCTGCTGCCCCCGCGACCCGACCTTGGATAAGCGGAAGAAGATGGATGGATGGATGGATGGATCTTGCAATTTTACTTTTTATTCGAACCCTTTTACCGTATTGCTTTTGTACTATCTTGTTTAGCTCATTCATTGTTTATGTTCTTTGTTTTGTTTTTTGCTCTATGCTTTTTAACCTGTAAAGCACTTTGGTCCAATTTAAAAATTGATGTAAACGTGCTATATAAATAAAGTTGCCTTGCCTTGCCATGCCATCAGCCATGTTGTCGTTTTTAGCACTTCCATATGGAGTCTACTGACAAATTGAAAGTAGAACTATACGCTACTTTGTATTAGAAATGCAACAGCGGAGGATTTTAGCATGCATGCGCATGTACGAGCCAGTCTGCCCCACAACAAAAAGATAGAGAAAATGAAGGAACTTATTGACTACAACTCTACACCATACTTGCCAACCTTGAGACCTCCGATTTCGGGAGGTGGGGGGCGTGGTCGGCGTGGGGCGGGGGCGTGGTTGAGGGCGGGGCTAAGAGGGGAGGAGTATATTTACAGCTAGAATTCACCAAGTCAAGTATTTCATATATATATATATATATATAAGAAATACTTGACTTTCAGTGAATTCTAGCTATGTATATATTTATTTTATTACATATATATATATA
Source organism: Nerophis lumbriciformis (assembly GCF_033978685.3). Taxonomy (NCBI): domain Eukaryota; kingdom Metazoa; phylum Chordata; class Actinopteri; order Syngnathiformes; family Syngnathidae; genus Nerophis; species Nerophis lumbriciformis. The sequence continues at coordinate 39,662,710 of NC_084566.2, read as the reverse complement.
TATATATATATATATATATATATGTAAATCTATTATATATATATATATATATATATATATATATATATATATATATATATATATATATATATATATATATATATATATATATATGTGTGTATAAATAAAATAAATACTTGAATTTCAGTGTTCATTTATTTACACATATACACACACATAACACTCATCTACTCATTATTGAGTTAAGGGTTGAATTGTCCATCCTTGTTCTATTCTCTGTCACTATTTTTCTAACCATACTGAACACCCTTTCGCAGGTACCCAGAAAGGTTTCGAGTACCACCAAAAAAACTGAATCTCTGAAGACAGTATAAAAATCTGTGTTAAAGGTGTACAAATACTGTTTGTATAATAAGCATGTTATTTTTTTTTACAAATGAGGGTTAAGAGTTCAGTACTAAAAAAAAAAAGAAAAGAATGTGGCTTAAGTACAGTTTTTTAATTGAGCTGCTGCATTTTTTGGTTGGGTTGTTTATTTCTTTTGAGTAACTTCTATACATTTCTAAAAGGGGAGGAATGTAATAGAGTGATCTATGTTTGTCTGTTGCCATCTCCTGGTGAATGTTGGCTATAGCGCACTAAGGTTACTTTTTGGTTGGCCAACGATTTACGTGGTGTTGCGCACCTGACGTCACTCAGGTCCGCATGGAACTGGAGGGGGCGTGGCTTCCAGCTCCGCCTGAATTTCGGGAGATTTTCGGGAGAAAATCTGTCCCGGGAGGTTTTCGGGAGAGGCGCTGAATTTCGGGAGCCTCCCGGAAAATCCGGGAGGGTTGGCAAGTATGATCTACACACAAGTGAATGAAGTGCAGAGTTACTCAACAGCCATACATGTCACACTAGGGGTGGCGGTATGAACAACGCCAACACTGTCATAAACATGTGCCATATCGTGAAACCACACTAAACAACAATGACAAACACATTTCGGGAGAATAGTTTCACAGAATTCCCTGCAGCACCAACTTTTCCGGGACGCTACAATATAAACAAACGCCATTGGTGGATCTACACATAACATCCACGGTGATGATACCAAGTACAAGAGCGTATCGAGTCGATACTACTATGATAACATCAATATTTTGTAGCATCACAAAATCTTGTCTGTTAAAAAAAATCTATATTATGTTTATAAACTCAGGAAATGAGGACTTTGAATATGACCAATGTATGATCCTGTAACTACTTGGTATCAGATTGATACCCAAACTTGTGGTATCATCCAAAACTAATGTAAAGTATGGATACAAATGGTGGACTTGCGCAAAGCTCTTCGGTTAAACCTCTACCATATATGGAGATATCCGTTGATGTTACTCAGGCGAAATACGTCACTAAAGTCTCAAATTCCAAATGACTCTTTAAGAAACAAGTTTGGAAAAAGGCAAAATTGTTTTATAAATATCTTACCATGCCTCCAGGGTAGTGTTGTCCCAATACTGATATTTTGGTACCGGTACCGGTAGTAAAATTATTTTGAATATTATGTTAGATCCACAATGGACTGGACTCTCACTATTATGTTAGATCCACTATGGACTGAACTCTCACACTATTATGTTAGATCCACTATGGACTGGACTCTCACAATATTATGTTAGATCCACTATGGACTGGACTCTCACAATATTATGTTAGATCCACTATGGACTGGACTCTCACTATTATGTTAGATCCACGATGGACTGGACTCTCACACTATTATGTTAGATCCACTATGGACTGGACTCTCACTATTATGTTAGATCCACTATGGACTGGACTCTCACTATTATGTTAGATCCACTATGGACTGGACTCTCACTATTATGTTAGATCCACGATGGACTGGACTCTCACACTATTATGTTAGATCCACTATGGACTGGACTCTCACAATATTATGTTAGATCCACTATGGACTGGACTCTCACTATTATGTTAGATCCACGATGGACTGGACTCTCACACTATTATGTTAGATCCACTATGGACTGGACTCTCACTATTATGTTAGATCCACTATGGACTGGACTCTCACACTATTATGTTAGATCCACTATGGACTGAACTCTCACATTATTATGTTAGATCCACTATGGACTGGACTCTCACACTATTATGTTAGATCCACTATGGACTAGACTCTCACAATATTATGTTAGATCCACTATGGACTGGACTCTCACTATTATGTTAGATCCACGATGGACTGGACTCTCACAATATTATGTTAGATCCACTATGGACTGGACTCTCACACTATTATGTTAGATCCACTATGGACTGGACTCTCACAATATTATGTTAGATCCACTATGGACTGGACTCTCACACTATTATGTTAGATCCACTATGGACTGAACTCTCACATTATTATGTTAGATCCACTATGGACTGGACTCTCACAATATTATGTTAGATCCACTATGGACTGGACTCTCACTATTATGTTAGATCTACTATGGACTGGACTCTCACAATATTATGTTAGATCCACTATGGACTGGACTCTCACTATTATGTTAGATCCACTATGAACTGGACTCTCACAATATTATGTTAGATCCACTATGGACTGGACTCTCACTATTATGTTAGATCCACGATGGACTGGACTCTCACACTATTATGTTAGATCCACTATGGACTGGACTCTCACTATTATGTTAGATCCACTATGGACTGGACTCTCACACTATTATGTTAGATCCACTATGGACTGGACTCTCACTATTATGTTAGATTCACGATGGACTGGACTCTCACACTATTATGTTAGATCCACTATGGACTGGACTCTCACTATTATGTTAGATCCACTATGGACTGGACTCTCACTATTATGTTAGATCCACTATGGACTGGACTCTCACACTATTATGTTAGATCCACTATGGACTGCCCTCAATATTATGTTAGATCCACTATGGACTGGACTCTCACTATTATGTTAGATCCACTATGGACTGGACTCTCACTATTATGTTAGATCCACTATGGACTGGACTCTCACACTATTATGTTAGATCCACTATGGACTGCCCTCAATATTATGTTAGATCCACTATGGACTGGACTCTCACTATTATGTTAGATCCACTATGGACTGGACTCTCACTATTATGTTAGATCCACTATGGACTGGACTCTCACTATTATGTTAGATCCACTATGGACTGCCCTCAATATTATGTTAGATCCACTATGGACTGGACTCTCACTATTATGTTGGATCCACTATGGACTGGACTCTCACACTATTATGTTAGATCCACTATGGACTGGACTCTCACTATTATGTTAGATCCACTATGGACTGCCCTCAATATTTATTAGTTTTCCTAAAAATCGACACATTTTTTCCTGAAAATGTGGCCCCCAAGTCAAAATAATTGCCCACACTGCAAAAACTGAAATCTAAGTAAGATGAAATATGTCAAATAAGGGTGATATTTGCTTATTTTCTGTCTGATAAGATAATTCTTCTCACTAAGCAGATTTTATGTTAGAGTGTTTTACTTGTTTTAAGTGTTTTGGTCCTAAATGATGTCAGTAAGATATTACAGCTTGTTGCTGAGATTTGATGACCTATATTGAGTAAAACATGCTTGAAACTAGAATATCAAGTGTTGCAAAGCTGTGTCATCAACACTCACAAGTATACAACTACTTTTTTAAAGTAATCATTTCTTACTTCATGTCACGACTAGGACTGTGGCGTGGTTTGTTCTCCCGAGGTGCAAAAGATTTGGACCATACGTGGCGTGAAGGGCAGTACATGATTTATTTAAACACTATAACTACAAAAAAAAAGGATCAAACAAAAGGCGCGCACAGGGGCGGAAGTACAAAACTTGACTATAAACACAAAACTTGCACAAAGGCAGAAACTATGAACAATTAAACAAAACTTGCAAACTATGGCATGAATAAAGAAAACTTACTTGGACGAGAAACCGGCATGAAAAAAGAGCAGCAAGGGTCTTAAGGGTGTGTGGAGAGTGTGCAGAAGCATAAATGTGGGATGTCACCAGAAAGACAAACTGAAATTAATGAACTTAAATACTACAGACATGATTAACAAAAACAGGTGCGTGACTCAAAACGTGAAACAGGTGCGTGACGTGACAGGTGAAAACTAATGGGTTTTGAGATTTGATGACCTATATTGAGTAAAACATGCTTGAAAATAGAATATCGAGTGTTGCAAAGCTGTGTCATCAACACTGACAAGTATAAAACTACTTTTTTAAAGTAACAATTTCTTATTTCAAGTATGAAATAAAAAAAATCATGACTTTGACACAATAGTGTCTCATAATTAAAACAGATGACCGCCAAATGGACTTTGCTGTTTTATTTTCAATGAAACAATAGAAAATAGGTACTCATATAGTAGTACAGTTGGCACAGTACAGTAAACTGACTATTTAAACATTTAAGATGTGACATTTCTAACTATTTTGAACAGAAATAGTTCATGCACACTCAGATAAATTCTTCAAAATTGTCATGTCTGTGTGACCATGTTTTGTATTAGTCATTTTTTGTTTTGTTTAGTTGTTGGACTCTTTAGTTTCGGGCTTTTCACTCCCTTGTCTTGTTTCCATGGTTACCCATTAGTTTCACCTGTCCCACGTTTGGACTCATTGTGCACTCTTGTTTGTCACCATAGCAACCCATTCGTTTTCACCTGTCACGTCACGCACCTGTTTCACACTTTGAGTCACGCACCTGTTTTCGTTAATCATGTCTGTAGTATTTAAGTTCATTGTTTTCAGTTTGTCTTCCTGGCGACATCCCGGATTCATACCCCTGTCACACTCTTACCTCTGCGCACTTCATAGTCTATGCCAAGTAAGTTTTTTTTGTTTATTAATGCCACAGTTAGTGTTTTTGTTTAATTGTTCACAGTTTCTGCCTATGTGCAAGTTTTGTTTAATAGCCTAGTTTTGTACCTCCGCCATTGTGCTCGCTTTTCGTTTGTTCCTTTTTTGATATATAGTGTTAAAATAAATCATGTATTCACCTTCACGCCATGTCTGGTCCAAATCACTTGCACCTCGGGAGAACAAACCAAGCCTTAGTCCAAGTCGTGACAAAAATTACAATAAAAAAAAACATTTGGCCGGGGGCCGGGCTGTATATATGCGCACTAATTGACTGAAAGAGCACGCACTTGGCGCGATGATGTCATGTTATCCATGGAAAAATGCATTTTTAGACCATATGATTTGCCTGAGCGGCTAGGAGACCCCGAGAGTAACAAGCGCTTGCCTTGTTGCCTTTACATTAAGAACAATAAATTAGTTTTTAGTATAAGTAAATGTAATGCCGAGCGCATATCATTATGTCAAGATAATGGCACTAGCATTTACTTCATTTAAGAATATTTGTCAACATATTGAGCAAAAAGGTCTCTTTTTTTTCTACCAAGAAAAGTGCACTTGTTATTAGTGAGAATATACTTATTTTAAGCTATTTTGGGGTTCATTGAGGTTAGCTAATTTTACTTGTTTTGGAAAGTCTTGACAAGCCGAATTTTCTTGTTCTATTGGCAGATAATTTTGCTTAGTTCAAATAAAATACTCCTAATTTTCGTAATTTTTTTTCTTGTTTTTGAACACAGACTTTTTGCAGTGCAGGCCTGATCTAGATGGACAAAAAGTGCAGCTACCTCTTATGGCCATCAGGGGCCATCTTTCAAAATAATGTTTGTCTTTGTCATACTTGCCAACCTTGAGACCTCCGATTTCGGGAGGTGGGGGCGTGGTAGGGGGTGGGGCGGGGGGCGTGGTTGGGGGCGTGGTTAAGATATATATATATATATATATATATATATATATATATATATATATAAGAAATACTTGACTTTCAGTGAATTCTAGCTATATATATATATATATATATATATATATATATATATATATATATATATGTATGTGTGGGGAAAAAAATCACAAGACTATTTCATCTCTACAGGCCTGTTTCATGAGGGGGGTACCCTCAATCGTCAGGAGATTTTAATGGGAGCATTCGCATACCATGGTTTATATAGGGCACAGAGTGGGTGGGTACAGGCTGGCCTAGGGGCGTGGTGATTGGTTCATGTGTTACCTAGGAGGTGTTTCCGTCTATGGCGGCATGTTGTTACAATTTCGCTGCGCTTGTTGAGGGATGACAGGTCTGGACGGTAGATAATAAACAGTTTCTCTTTCAAGCATAGGTTGCATCTTTTATTACCACTATTGTAAGGTGTGCTGGATGCAAGAATTTGCCATGTTATTGAATATTCAACATTATTGAACACGATTGAAGCCAACAAGCAAACCGTCAACTTTCTTGACGTCACTTTCAACCTGAGAAATAACAGCTACCAACCATTCACGAAACCCAACACAACACTCCAATACGTGCACCATGACAGCAACCATCCACCCACCACCACGAAAAGAATACCTACCGGAATCAATAAAAGGCTATCGATGCTGTCATCTAGCAAAGCTGAATTTGACCAAGCAACCCCCCCGTACCAAAAAGCCCTTGATGAAAGCGGATACAATTTCACCCTCACCTATGAACCCACGCCAGGAAACCAGCCAAAAAAGAACAGAAAACGAAACGGCATCATCTGGTACAACCCCCCATACAGCAAAAACGTCTCAACGAACATTGGACACAAATTCCTCAACCTGATTGACAAATACTTTCCCAAAGACAACAACCTAAGAAAAGTATTCAACAAGAACAACATCAAATTGAGCTACAGCTGCATGAACAATATACGACAAATCATCTCAAACCACAACAAAACAATTGCAAATGAGCCGTCGACCCCCAGTCAGAACGACTCCAAAACCAACAAAGCATGTAACTGTCGAAAGAAACCTGATTGCCCCCTCAACGGGGGATGCTTACAAACATCAGTTGTCTACCAATCTAAGGTAATACGCAAGGACATTAACACATCCGACACATATGTAGGATTAACCGAGGGTGAATTCAAAACCAGATGGAACAACCACAAGGCTTCTTTCAGGAACAAAAACCTGCGAAATACCACAGAACTCAGCAAACACATTTGGGACCTCAAAGACAATAATGTTGAATATTCAATAACATGGCAAATTCTTGCATCCAGCACACCTTACAATAGTGGTAATAAAAGATGCAACCTATGCTTGAAAGAGAAACTGTTTATTATCTACCGTCCAGACCTGTCATCCCTCAACAAGCGCAGCGAAATTGTAACAACATGCCGCCATAGATGGAAACACCTCCTAGGTAACACATGAACCAATCACCACGCCCCTAGGCCAGCCTGTACCCACCCACTCTGTGCCCTATATAAACCATGATATGCGAATGCTCTCATTAAAATCTCCTGACGATTGAGGGTACCCCCCTCATGAAACAGGCCTGTAGAGATGAAATAGTCTTGTGATTTTTTTTCCCCACACATACATATATTGCGCTCTACTACGGTATCGAGCACTATTTTTTGGATAACCTTATTAAGACATATATATATATATATATATATATATATATATATATATATATATATATATATATATATATATATATATATATATATATATATATACATATATATATATAAATTAATAAAATAAATACTTGAATTTCAGTGTTCATTTACAAACTACAACTCACAAACACTTTAGAGTTAGGCTCCACCATCAGAATGTGTACCGGTACTTAAACTTATAAAGATCACATGGATATTATTCAGTGAGTTGATTCACCAAAACTAACCTGTTATACAGGAGGAAAAAGCACACAGGACGTTTCAATTGTTCACAGACTGGTCGCGCTCATCAGAATGACAAGCCACTTCCGGTCTGCAGGTGATAGCATTCAATTGGGAAGAAACGCCCTACTGCCCCCTACTGACCAATGTGAATACTGATAAATGTGTAATGACAGCTCCAAAAACGAATTCAAACCACAAAATAAAATAAATAAATCAACACAAAAATGTGACACATTATGGGTGGGTCACATATGCATGTACAGTAGATGGCAGTATTGTCCTGTTTAAAAGTGTCACAACATTGCTGTTTACGGCAGACGAACTGCTTTACAGTAGACACTGTTGTTGTGTGTTGTCAACACGTCACTCAGGTCCGCCTGGATTTCGGGAGTTTTTCGGGAGAAAATTTGTCCCGGGAGGTTTTCGGGAGAGGCGCTGAATTTCGGGAGTCTCCCGGAAAATCCGGGAGGGTTGGCAAGTATGGTCTTTGTGCCCTTCTAACTTGCCTTAGTGCCCTAAAATACGAGCCATCCTTTAAGGCAACACTTGCCCTGACCTTAAAAGTTAAAATTTGAGGCCTGAATATGCATATTATGGGTTGATTGACAACACTAAATGGTCCCTAGTGTGTAAATGTGAGTGTGAATGTTGTCTATCTGTGTTGGCCCTGTGATGAAGTGGCGACTTGTCCAGGGTGCACCCCGCCTTCCACCCAAATGCAGCTGAGATAGAGGGACTAAGGCAGCGTTTCTCAAAGTGTGGGGCGCGCCCCACTGGTGGGGAATAGAGACATGACAGGTGGGGCGCGAGGAACGGGAGGAAATTTCACTTTAAATTTTTTTTTAAATTATTATATTTTTAGATTTTTTTTTTTACTATGCTTTCATTTTCTATACACACTGTAAATCACTTTGTGATTCTGTCTGTGAAATCCGCTATATAAATAAATGGAAATTACCGGTACTTATTTTTACTGTAGGCTTTATATTTCTCGGTAGGAGCGAAAGTTTGACAGACATAGCAACAGCGGAACAAACTTTCGAGCGGATGGGTAGCAGGCTAATGTGTGGATCACAATTACACAAATATATACATTTGTGACTCACACCTCAAAGGTCGTCGAGCCAGAGCCAGCGCCTGCAGAGAAACAAAAATATGACGGGCACACACTGTGTCATTCACCGGGAAGCACTCGCGTCAAGGCAGCTCAGCCCCGAACTCAATGAGGTTTTAACAGAAGTTGTGAGCGCGGTAAATTTGATCAAAACACGACCACTGAAAGCGCGACTGTTCTCTGCACTGTGTGAGGAAATGGGAGCTGATCATACAGCCGTGCTGTTTCACAGTGAAGCAAGGTGGCTCTCCTGGGGGAAAGTGCTGTCACTTGCCCTGTCTTGCCAAATGCATAGCTCCTCCTTTTTTTTTTGCAAAGATTGCAAAGTGGCACTTTTATTGTATCTATTATTGAACTTGATGCAAGTTATTTGATTTATTATTGAACTTGATGCAAGTTATAACACTTTTTTTGATTTATTATTGAACTTGATGCAAGTTATAACACTTTTGTTTTATTTATTATTGAACTTGATGCAAGTTATAACCCTTTTTTTGATTTATTATTGAACTTGATGCAAGTTATAACACTTTTTTTGATTTATTATTGAACTTGATGCAAGTTATTGGATTTATTATTGAACTTGATGCAAGTTATAACACTTTTTTTTGATTTATAATTGAACGTGATGCAAGTTATAACACTTTTTTTTATTATTAAACTTGATGCAAGTTATAACACTTTTTTTGATTTATTATTGAACTTGATGCAAGTTATAACACTTTTATTTGATTTATTATTGAACTTGATGCAAGTTATAACACTTTTTTGATTTATTACTGAACGTGATGCAAGTTATAACAGTTTTTTGGATTTATTATTGAACTTGATGCAAGTTATAACAGTTTTTTTTATTTATTATTGAACGTGATGCAAGTTATAACACTTTTTTTGATTTATTATTGAACTTGATGCAAGTTATAACACTTTTGTTTTATTTATTATTGAACTTGATGGAAGTTATTTTATTTATTATTGAACTTGATGCAAGTTATACCACAGCTGCACAGTTATTTTATTTATTATTGAACTTAATGTTATTTTATGTTATTGAGTTCGAATGTATACAACTTGATGTTCAATAAATTTGAAAATGTTAAAGCTTGGCATTAGCGCTCTGTTGGGGCGATGGGGGCAGGTGGGGCTTGAAGACTCTCCCTTGTCCAAAGTGGGGGATGACAAAAAAAGTTTGAGAACCACTGGACTAAGGATTAAGCGTACTGTGAAAAATCCACAGCACCTTTCCACAAACTGAACGTCATTAAAAGCAATCATGTGCAGCATGTATTTCATCCTCAAGGGGGCACTGCAGGACCATGGTTCCACACAAGAAAGCTCTGCTCTGGCACCATTCAGGAGTGTATGAGTACAAATGCAGTGATAAAAGTGTAAACTACTTTGAGCAAAGACAAAATGCAGAGTCATTAGAAGAAAGTTCATAAGCGGTCGCACATTGAAAGGGACGTCTATTTGCATCAGCCGCTCGTAAGTGAGTTATTTTAATAGAGGCAAGGAGCCAAATTGTACTTCTCTAAGCTTTTCCTATCTGACCTCTGTTAACTTCCTGTCACGGCGAGATGACAGCTCCTCCTGTCACTCATCAGGACATGTGATTTGATTTTAAAAAAACTAAAAAAAACTGTAGCCACTTTTAAGAGCACACTTCCAGCAGCCTTAATGCGAAGGTAATGTTTTAAAGATAAGGCTTAAAAATTCATCGGGGAGAGGTGCAGTTGGATAAAACCTGCACCTTCTTGTGCATTTTTAATGCAGCCAATATTGTTAAAGTGACACAGATCAGTGGCGGGTCGTGCGTTTCCCACCTAGGCCTTCAGTGATGTCCGACTTCAATGATTACCTCTCAAAGTACCCTCATTTATGTCCCCACATGACCATTGCTGGAGTAAAACTATACAGGGACTAGAGATGCGCGGATAGGCAATTTATTTCATCCGCAACCGCGTCAGAAAGTCGTCAACCATCCGCCATCCACCCGATGTAACGTTTGATCAGAACTGCACCCGCCCGCCATCCGCCCGCACTCGCCCGTTGTTATATATTATAGACGATGCAAGGCATTAGTGAGGCATACCTGCCAACTACTCCGGTTTTCCCGTAATTCGTACGGTTTTCATCAACCTATTCCGGGTTACGGTTGCAGTGATAAAAAATACGGTTTTTCATTAATTAAAAAAAAAAAAAAGGGTGAAAACTACGCGAATTGCACCTTGTGCAGACAAGATTTTTCGATCGGACACAGAGGAATTAGCGATGTAAAAGACCACGTTGGAACAAAAAAACACAAGTCTAATGCCGTTGCTAGCGATACAAGTGGAAAACTTTCAACGTTTTTCATCGCCCAAACAGATTCTTTGGATGTGATAAATGCCGAAGTTTTATTTACGGAGGCAATAATTGAGCATGGACTTCCAATCGCACTGGCTGATCACATGGGACAGTTAAATGTTTGTAATGCAACCTTTAAAAATCATTACGCGGTGATCGCGGTCCCAAAAATAAACTTTTCTTGCATGATAATGTCCAGAAAAATTCGCTTTATATTACTATAGAGTCCTTTTAACGAATGAGTTTGATGGTTTATCACAAACCTTAAATGAAAGAAGTCCTTTGTTCTCCTGCACCATGCATATGCGCTTTGGCCTTGCTTCGTGTTTGGTGCGCAATCCTGTCGGCTGTATTTCACAGCACGACATTCTGTTAAAAGTGTTTATGCTTTCAAGTCCAAGTTGAAGAAATCTTGTTAAATGTTGACAGCATAACTACCAAAATACAGAAGTATGTCCTTAATATTTTTGCAGTGCTATTTCTGTTGAAAAGTTCAAATGATTACATTAGAGATGTGATGTGCCACTTTTCAAGTGTCTGATGGCTTAAATTAATTTTCATTAATTTTTCATATTTTGAATTCTTTTGAAAGGCTTACAAAAAAACTACATTTGAATTGTAATTCCATGCTATTGACAGGACTATTAATTTTAATGAAGTTAGCTTACCATGTTTACAGTATGATAATTGTGATAGAAATGTGAATTTTAGGCACAGAATATTTTTTACAATTGAACAAGGCAGTAGATTATACAAGCTTGGACAGAAAGTTAATAATGACACCAATTTTTTTTTTTATGGAATTGTTTAGTACTGTTTTACCATTTGTTTACTGTAAAAAGTGTTTATACTTTCAATTAACAAATTGAAGTCTTGTGAAAGGTTGACAGGATAACTGGCATTAACTGTCAAAATAATTTCAAACTATTGAAGTTAGCTTACAGAATAAACATGTCAATCAACCCATATGATTTTTGCTGTAATATTTTTGTTTTGAAAAGTCACTGTGACTGATAGAAAAGTGATGGTTTTAGCAACATTTTAACCTGTCTGAATGCTAATAATCATTTTGCGTCGGGGGGCGAAGCCCTGAACCCTCCACCAGGACTTTGTCCTGGACCTACCGGGGCCTGCGGCCCTTGGACCCTGGCTACTAGGTTTTTCTGATTTCAAAAGTTGGCAGGTATGGTGAGGTTATAAAGCTTTTGCCTGTTAAAGAAAGGAGACTGATCCAATGCAGCACAGACTTTCGCGTGCCACGCTGTCACGACCCAGACGCACACCAGTGCACAATCATATGGGAGCCGCGCTGAGCGCACCTCCAAGCGCGTCTCGCTGCCGGCGACGGCCAGGTATGGGCCCGACGCTCCAGCGCCATCCATTTTCAGGGCTAGTTGATTCGGCAGGTGGGTTGTTAAACACTCCTTAGCGGGTTCCGACTTCCATGGCCACCGTCCTGCTCTCTATATCAACCAGGGTGAGCCCCACCCCTTTCGTGAGCGCACTGCGCACGGAGTGACCCCTGTTACGCGCCCCCGGCAACAGAGGTGGCGGGCAGGTAAGCTGCGCGGGCGGAGCGCGCGGAGTGACCCATGTTACGAGCCCCCGGCCACGGGGGTGGCGGGCAGGTAAGCTGCTTACCTGCTGCGCGTGACGCCGGCCGCGGCGAAGGCGGACGAGGCGGGGTGTCGGTGCGGTGGGCGCGGTGGTGACCCTGGACGTGCGTCGGGCCCTTCTCGCGGATCGCCTCAGCTACGGCTCCCGGTGGGGCCCTCTCGGGGGAAGGGGCCTCGGTCCCGGACCCCGGCGAGGCGTCCCTTCTCCGCTCCGTAAAAGTGTCCATCTCTTTTCTTTTTTTTCTTCTGTTGTGGCATATGCAGCAGGTGCCTGCTCGTTTTTCGTATGTGGGTAACAACATTTAACTATGTATATATATTTCCGAATTGGTTTAACTGCCACCCGCAAAAAAAAAAAAAAAAAAAAAAAAAAAAAAAAAAAAAAAAAAAATCTAATTAATCCGCCCGACCCGACCCGCGCGCGGATAAAATCTTATTTTTTTTAATTTCATCCGCCCGATCCGCGGATAATCCGCGGACTCCGCGGTTGTGTCCGCAAACCACGCATCTCTAACAGGGACACATTTACACTGCAAGAAGTCAGTGTTCAAAAACAAGAAAAAAAAAATACAAAAATTAGGAGTATTTTATTTGAACTAAGCAAAATTATCTGCCCATAGAACAAGAAAATTCGGCTTGTCAAGACTTTCCAAAACAAGTAAAATTAGCTAACCTCAATGAACCCAAAAATAGCTTAAAATAAGTACATTCTCACCAATAACAAGTGCACTTTTTTTGGTAGAAAAAACAAATATGAGACCTTTTTGCTCAACATGTTGAAAAATATTTTGCTCAATATGTTGAAAAATATTCTTAAAAGAAGTAAATGCTAGTGACATTATCTTGATTTATTTTTTCATTCTTGAAATAAGAAATGATTACTTTAAAAAAGTAGTTTTATACTTGTGAGTGTTGATGACACAGCTTTGCAACACTTGATATTCTAGTTTCAAGCATGTTTTACTCAATATCGGTCATCAAATCTCAGCAACAAGCTGTAATATCTTACTGAGATCATTTAGGACCAAAACACTTAAAACAAGTAAAACACTCTAACATAATATCTGCTTAATGAGAAAAATGATCTTATCAGATAGAAAATAAGCAAATATCACCCTTATTTGAGATAATTCATCTTACTTAGATTTCAGTTTTTGCAGTGTGGGGGCCGGTATATCTGATTTTTTTTTTAGGAACACTAATACAAAACCTCACAATAATGTCTGAAATGCTAAAAACGTTATGACAGACCGCCTTAAAAAACGGAATGGAATTGAATTTTTTTTTTTTACTGAATGAGACACCCAGAATGTATATGAAAATAAAGAATGTGGGATTTACAATATTAACTATGAACGATAAAACACTGCACTGCAAAAACAAAGACAAGAAAAACAAAACAAAAATTAGAGGTATTTTATTTGAACTAAGCAAAATCATCTGCCAATAGAACAAGAAAATTCGGCTTGTCAAGACTTTCCAAAACAAGTAAAATTAGCTAACCTCAATGAACCCAAAAATAGCTTAAAATAAGTATATTCTCACTAATAACAAGTGCACTTTTCTTGGTAGAAAAAACAAATATGAGACCTTTTTGCTCAACATGTTGAAAAATATTTTGCTCAATATGTTGAAAAATATTCTTAAAAGAAGTAAATGCTAGTGACATTATCTTGATTTCTTTTTTCATGCTTGAAATAAGAAATGATTACTTTAAAAAAAGTAGTTTTATACTTGTGAGTGTTGATGACACAGCTTTGCAACAGTCATACTTGCCAACCCTCCCGGATTTTCCGGCGCATCTCCCGAAAACCTCCCGGGACAAATTTTCTCCCGAAAATCTCACCGAAATTCAGGCGGACCTGAGTGACGTGTCGACAGCCTGTTTTCACGGCCGCTTTCTCACAATATAAACAGCGTGCCTGCCCAGTCACGTTATAACTGTAGAATGATGGAGGGCGAGTTCTTGGTTTCTTATGTGGGTTTATTGTAAGGCAGTTTCATTAACGTCCTCCCAGCGCGGCAACAACACACAACAACAGCAGTCACGTTTTCGTCTACCGTAAAGCAGTTTGTCTGCCGTAAACAGCAATGTTGTGACACTCTTAAACAGGACAATACTGCCATCTACTGGACAATAACATCTACGGCTTTTAGAAAGTGCAGTGCACAACTGCGCACACAACAAGGAGACGAAGCAGAATGCATCATCAGAGAAGGTGTTCAGCATTCCTGTTTGTATATGCTAGCTCCCACGCTAGCCTCCTTAGCTATGAGCACACCTTTGTTTTTCCCTGTATGATTTATCCCAATAAATAATTTCCTACCCGCACGCTGTGTCCGGAGTCCTTCTGCATCTTGGTTAAGCTAACTTACGTTAAAGGACCAATGATTGTCACACACACACACTAAGTGTGGTGAAATTTGTCCTCTGTATTTGACCCATTACCCTTGTTCACCCCCTGGGAGGTGAGGTGGAGCAGTGAGCAGCAGTGGTGGCTGCGCCCGGGAATCATTTTTGGTGATTTAACCCCCAATTCCAACCCTTGAGTGTCAAGCAGGGAGGTAATTGGTCCCATTTTTAATCGTCTTAGGTATGACTCGGCCGGGGTTTGACCTCACAACCTACCCATCTCAGGGCGGACACTCTAACCACTAGGCTTGGGAGAACGACCCCCGGATCACTATGCGACCCGGTCGTCACAAAATGGTTCGGAACCTCTCCATAAATCCAATTTCCATATTTTGACCATTTAAGCCACTTTGCTTTATAAGCCTAAAGCAGTGGTGCATAAAATGAACCATGCATGAACATCACCTTGTTCAAGGACTCGCAACAAATGACACACCTGCAAATCAGATGGAAAATTAGAGGGAACATTCTTTGGGGGTATCCATAATATCGTGGGCGGTCACTCGAACGAGTATGACGATCCTCCTGGTAAGGGTGTATCCCTTTATGGAGGATGCCTGTGCGTGACTTTGTTTAACGTGGGGAGACTGGTGCACAGACAGTCACCACACGATCCTTGACAGAATCGGGTCAGGGTCCAGTGGCATGGAGTCCAAAACGACTGGGGACCCTTTTCTGCTGCAGCCTTCTTCTTCATCGCAGCCGTTGTGGTAGTTCTTAAAGGGGAACATTATCACCAGACCTATGTAAGCGTCAATATATACCTTGATGTTGCAGAAAAAAGACCATATATTTTTTTAACCGATTTCCGAAGACTAAATGGGTGAATTTTGGCGAATTAAACGCCTTTCTATTATTCGCTCTCGGAGCGATGACGTTGGGAAGCAATCCGCCATTTTCTCACTTTCGTCGGTGTGTTGTCGGAGGGTGTAACAACACGAACAGGGACGGATTCAAGTTGCACCAGTGGCCCAAAGATGCGAAAGTGGCAAAGAAATTGGACGAAATTTGTTCAAAATACGAGGCTGTGGGGAAAGCCGACGAAATGGTCGGTCGTTTGTTCCGCACACTTTACCGACGAAAGCTATGCTACGACAGAGATGGCAAGAATGTGTGGATATCCTGCGACACTCAGAGCAGATGCTGACATCAACTCCAAAACTGGACGGATCAGCTTTCAGGAAAAGAGAGCCGATGAGGGTATGTCTACAGAATATATTAATTGATGAAAACTTTATTCTTTACTCGCGGTTTTACGTAAATTATTATACATAAACTGTGTTTACCAATAATTTAGCTTAAAAACATTTTTTTTTTTCAATCATTCGAGTACATTCGGGTAGTGTTGTGTAATGCAGTATTTTGTGTCTATTTAGGTATGGTTAACCTGAGTGCTGAAATCGTGGAAAAATATATGTTCTTAGCGCGCCTGAAAAGGGCTGTCTGCACTCTCAAAGTGCATTTTGTTGCCAAATGTATTTCATATGTGTCATGTCTGTGTAATCATGTTTTGTTTTAGTCATGTTTTGTTTAGTTATTGGACTCTTTAGTTTCTGGCTTTTCACTCCCTTGTCTTGTTTCCATGATTACCCATTAGTTTCACCTGTTCCACGTTTGGACTCATTGTGCACTCTTGTTTGTCACCATAGCAACCCATTAGTTTTCACCTGTCACGTCACGCACCTGTTTCACGTTCGGACTCACACACACCTGTCACCAATCATGTCACTGTTATTTAAGCCTACCTTTGTTCATCACTCGTTCTGCCTGCGTTGTTTTGATGTTAAAGTTAAAGTTAAAGTACCAATGATTGTCACACACACACTAGGTGTGGCGAAATGATTCTCTGCATTTGACCCATCACCCTTGATCACCCCCTGGGAGGTGAGGGGAGCAGTGGGCAGCAGCGGTGGCCGCGCCCGGGAATCATTTTTGGTGATTTAACCCCCAATTCCAACCCTTGATACTGAGTGCCAAGCAGGGAGGTAATGGGTCCCATTTTTATAGTCTTTGGTATGACTCGGCCGGGGTTTGAACCCACAACCTACCGATCTCAGGGCGGACACTCTAACCACTAGGTCACACCGGTTTATGTCTTGCTCTGACCAAGTAAGTTTCCCTGTCCATGCCATAGCTTCTGCTAAAGATTAGCCTCACTTGCGTTTTAGGCACGCTTGCCTTTTTTTGTTGTTGTTGTATTGTTTATGTTTGTGGTAGTGCGTGATTTATGTTAATAAATCCTAGCCTACCTTCACGCTGTTTTTTGCGTTGGAAGAACAACCCCGCAGCACGCTGCGACCCCCCCCACGTGACAGAACGCAGGCAGCACGAGTGATGAACAAAGGTAGGCTTAAATAACAGTGACATGATTGGTGACAGGTGTGTGTGAGTCCGAACGTGAAACAGGACCGGACATGGCGTGAAGGTGAATACATGATTTATTTTAACACTATATATCAAAAAAGGAACAAACGAAAAGCGCGCACAATGGCGGAGGTACAAAACTAGGCTATTAAACAAAACTTGCACATAGGCAGAAACTGTGAACAATTAAACAAAAACACTAACTGTGGCATTAATAAACAAAAAAAACTTACTTGGCATAGACTATGAAGTGCGCAGAGGTAAGAGTGTGACAGGGGTATGAATCCGGGATGTCGCCAGGAAGACAAACTGAAAACAATGAACTTAAATACTACAGACATGATTAACAAAAACAGGTGCGTGACTCAAAGTGTGAAACAGGTGCGTGACGTGACAGGTGAAAACTAATGGGTTGCTATGGTGACAAACAAGAGTGCACAATGAGTCCAAACGTGGAACAGGTGAAACTAATGGGTAATCATGGAAACAAGACAAGGGAGTGAAAAGCCAGAAACTAAAGAGTCCAATAACTAAACAAAACATGACTAAAACAAAACATGATTACACAGACATGACAATATGCTGTAAACCTAGTTCATAGTTGTTAGTTTCCTTTAATGCCAAACAAACACATACCAATCGTTGGTTAGAAGGCAATCGCCGAATTCGTCCTCGCTTTCTCCCGTGTCGCTGGCTGTCGTGTCGTTTTCGTCGGTTTCGCTTGCATACGGTTCAAACCGATATGGCTAAATAGCTTCAGTTTCTTCTTCAATTTGGTTTTCGCTACCTGCCTCCACACTACAACCATCCGTTTCAATACATGCGTAATCTGTTGAATCGCTTAAGCCGCTGAAATCCGAGTCTGAATCCGAGCTAATGTCGCTATAGCTTGCTGTTCTATCCGCCATGTTTGTTTGGCTTCACTATGTGACGTCACAGGAAAATGGACGGGTGTATATAACGATGGTTAAAATCAGGCACTTTGAAGCTTTTTTTAGGGATATTGCGTGATGAGTAAAATTTTGAAAAAAACTTCGAAAAATAAAATAAGCCCCTGGGAACTGATTTTTAATGGTTTTAACCCTTCTGAAATTGTGATAATGTTCCCCTTTAACCTGGGTTCGATCAAACCCTAGGGGTTCGGTGAGTCGGCCTCAGGGGTTCGGTGGAGGTCAAGACACGCCCGACTCATCGTGTCTTTTACAGGCAGGTGTGAAGTATGTGCACAAATGCAGAAATGACTGTAGATGAAGCCAGGCAGGAGACTACTGATAGTCCATACTAGTGTTGTCCCGATACCAATGTTTTGGTACCGGTACTTAATGGTTGATGCTCGGTCATAGAGCAATCCTGTCTCGACTTTGTCAACTTCAGACCATTATAACACGTCAAAAGTTTGACTGGTGTGTAGTGAAGCATGTATAGATGTCACTCGTCCTATAAGAATTCAAGATTCAAGATGCTTTATTGTTGTCCATTCTTTAACACGTACAAGACACATAAGAACTGAAATTTCATTTTCGGCACAGTCCCACTAAGAGCAGACATATGTTACAAGGGGACAAGACGGGACCGCCAACGGGTCAGCCACCCACGGCGCTCCTTAAAGGGGAACATTATCACAATTTCAGAAGGTTAAAACTATTAAAAATCAGTTCCCAGTGGCTTATTCTATTTTTCAAAGTTTTTTTCAAAATTTTACCCATCTCGCAATATCCCTAAAAAAAGCTTCAAAGTGCCTGATTTTAACCATCGTTATAAACACCCGTCCATTTTCCTGTGACGTCACATAGTGAAGCCAACACAAACAAACATGGCGCATAGAACAGCAAGCTATAGCGACATTAGCTCGGATTCAGACTCGGATTTCAGCGGCTTAAGCGATTCAACAGATTACGCATGTATTGAAACGGATGGTTGTAGTGTGGAGGCAGGTAGCGAAAACCAAATTGAAGAAGAAACTGAAGCTATTTAGCCATATCGGTTTGAACCGTATGCAAGCGAAACCGACGAAAACGACACGACAGCCAGCGACACGGGAGAAAGCGAGGACGAATTCGGCAATCGCCTTCTAACCAACGATTGGTATGTGTTTGTTTGGCATTAAAGGAAACTAACAACTATGAACTAGGTTTACAGCATATGAAATACATTTGGCAACAACATGCACTTTGAGAGTGCAGACAGCCCAGTTTTCATCAATTAATATATTCTGTAGACATACCCTCATCTGCGCTCTTTTCCTGAAAGCTGATCTGTCCAGTTTTGGAGTTGATGTCAGCAGGCCAGGGAAGCTAGGGTCGATATTCTTCGGTGGCATAAGGGACGGTGTGAGCCAAGACATCCAGGGGGTTTAGCTCGCTCGTCTGCGGGAACAAACTGCCGCCATTGCTTGCCGTGCTAGCGAGGTCCTTTGTCCCTGAATTGCTCACACACTCCGGCAGATTCAATGGGGGTCTGGCGGCAGATTTCTTTGACTTTATCGTTGGAAATGTCGCAGGATATCCACACATTCTTGCCATCTCTGTCGTAGCATAGCTTTCGTCGGTAAAGTGTGCGGAACAAACGTCCAATTTCTTGCCACTTTCGCATCTTTGGGCCACTGGTGCAACTTGAATTCGTCCCTGTTCGTGTTGTTACACCCTCCGACAACACACCGACGAGGCACAATGTCTCCAAGGTACGGAAAACAGTCGAAAAAAACGGAAAATAACAGAGCTGATTTGACTCGGTGTTTGAGAAAATGGCGGATTGATTCCCGCTCCGAGAGCGAATAATAGAAAGGCGTTTAATTCGGCAAAATTCACCCATCTAGAGTTCGGAAATCGGTTAAAAAAATATATGGTCTTTTTTCTGCAACATCAAGGTATATATTGACGCTTACATAGGTCTGGTGATAATGTTCCCCTTTAAGAACCACTGGCCTAAACGTATACTTTTAGATATGCTTTATGGACATAACACACCTGTTAAACATATTTTTACAACAGTTGTGTCACACCGCGGTGAGGGATGTCTTGTCTTGGTTTTTTCTGTCTTGTGATGTGCATGTTTTAGTTTGAAAAGTAACTCTCCTCTCGTTTCAGGTCACTTGCCCTTCCTCTTGTGTCATCAGTCTGACGTCATCCCGATTCCCTAATTGTTTCCACCTGTTCCCTATTACCTTCATGTGTCTTATAAGCCCACTCCTTCCTTTGTTCTGTGCCAGATTGTTTCGTTTATTCGTGCTCTCTAGCTTCCATGCCCATGTCCATGCCTTGTCTTGCCTTGTCTTGTGCTTATGTTCTTTGATTCTGAATCCCTTCGTTGCTATTTTGAGTTTTCCTTTCTTCCTCCTCAGCAGAGTGATTTTTTTTGTTATTTAGTTTATTCAGCCGAAGTGGTAAGTTTCAGTTATTTTTCATTCTTTCCTTACATTTTTGAGTGACAATTTTTGTTAATACTTTATTAGATTAGATAGTATAGAATTTTTCATAGTTGTTGTTTCTTCCTCCTGTTGGAGCGTTTTTTTGTTTATACATTTTATAGCATATGTTAATTATAGTTCGTCTTTGCTTTTGTGTTTTCCTCCGTTCGGAGCGAATTTTGGTTGTTCCTATTTTGCCGGTTAGTTTTTGGATAAATAGATATTGTAATCCTTGACTTTGGAGGTGAAAAGGAAGCTGTCAAAATAAAAGCCTGTCTAAGTTCCCTACTCTGCATCTGAGTCCTATCCTTTTACCAAGCCGTGACAAGTTGTAAAGGTACCACATTAGTGTGTTGATCCTAAGATGTTTAAAAAGTGATTTTAACGAGACCTTTTTGTCTGAAATTTGAAGCGAACTGTGATGCGATGTGTAAGAAGGCTCACCAACGTTTATTACTGCCTGAGAAAACTGTCTCATTTCGATGTCGACAGGCCCATAATGATCATATTTTATAGAAGCTGATTCTCCCGGGTGCCGTGGTTCAGTCGACTGTTACTAAAGGACAAGAATGATCTTAATTAAATTGTTAAAGTGTCAAGCAAATTAATTGGTGAGTCTCATCTGTCTCCAGCCATCCCGTATAATAAACTGGCTTCTTCCATTTTAACTGACGTGTCCCATAATCTACACTGCAAAAAGTCAGTGTTCAAAAACAAGAAAAAAAAATACAAAAATGAGGGGTATTTTTATTTGAACGAAGCAAAATTATCTGCCAATAGAACAAGAAAATTCGGCTTGTCAAGACTTACTAAAACAAGTAAAATTAGCTAACCTCAATGAACCCAAAAATAGCTTAAAATAAGTATATTCTCACTAATAACAAGTGCACTTTTCTTGGTAGAAAAAAAAGGAGACCTTTTTGCTCAATATGTTGACAAATATTCTTAAATGAAGTAAATGCTAGTGCCATTATCTTGACATAATGATATGCGCTCGGCATTACATTTACTTATACTAAAAACTAATTTATTGTTCTTAATGGAAAGGCAACAAGGCAAGCGCTTGTTACTCTCGGGGTCTCCTAGCCGCTCAGGCAAATCATATTGTCTAAAAATGCATTTTTCCATGGATAACATGACATCATCGCGCCAAGTGCGTGCTCTTTCAGTCAATTAGTGCGCATAAATACAGCCCGGCCCCCGGCCAAATGTTTTTTTTATTGTAATTTTTGTCACGACTTGGACTAAGGCTTGGTTTGTTCTCCCGAGGTGCAAGTGATTTGGACCAGACATGGCGTGAAGGTGAATACATGATTTATTTTAACACTATATATCAAAAAAGGAACAAACGAAAAGCGCGCACAATGGCGGAGGTACAAAACTAGGCTATTAAACAAAACTTGCACATAGGCAGAAACTGTGAACAATTAAACAAAAACACTAACTGTGGCATTAATAAACAAAAAAAACTTACTTGGCATAGACTATGAAGTGGGCAGAGGTAAGAGTGTGACAGGGGTATGAATCCGGGATGTCGCCAGGAAGACAAACTGAAAACAATGAACTTAAATACTACAGACATGATTAACGAAAACAGGTGCGAGACTCAAAGCGTGAAACAGGTGCGTGACGTGACAGGTGAAAACTAATGGGTTGCTATGGTGACAAACAAGAGTGCACAATGGGTCCAAACGTGGAACAGGTGAAACTAATGGGTAACCATGGAAACAAGACAAGGGAGTGAAAAGCCAGAAACTAAAGAGTCCAACAACTAAACTGAACAAAACATGACTAATACAAAACATGGTCACACAGAAATGACAATTTTGAAGAATTTATCTGAGTGTGCATGAACTATTTCTGTTCAAAATTGTTTGAAATGTCACATGTTAAATGTTTAAATAGTCAGTTTACTGTACTGTGCCAACTGTACTACTATATGAGTACCTATTTTCTATTGTTTCATTGAAAATAAAACAGCAAAGTCCATTTGGCTGTCATCTGTTTTAATTATGAGTCACAATTGTTATGATTTTTTTTTCTTCATGCTTGAAATAAGAAATGATTACTTTAAAAAAGTAGTTTTATACTTGTGAGTGTTGATGACACAGCTTTGCAACACTTGATATTCTAGTTTCAAGCATGTTTTACTCAATATAGGTCATCAAATCTCAGCAACAAGCTGTAATATCTTACTGAGATCATTTAGGACCAAAACCCTTAAAACAAGTAAAACACTCTAACATCAAATCTGCTTAGTGAGAAGAATTATCTTATCAGACAGAAAATAAGCAAATATCATCCTTATTTGAGATATTTCATCTTAGATTTCAGTTTTTGCAGTGTAGTAACTATTTTTGGGCGTAACAAAAGACTGGACAGCATAGACTAAAATGACTTGCCAACACACTATAAACTATACTGCTTGTTTAGTTATGTTATGGCACCTGGGACAAAACTGCATCTGTACTGTTTTGCCTCTTGGGACTAAAAACCTCCGTCCAAAGGGGAGAATCTTGTAAATGATTGTGTACACTGCAAAAACTGAAATCTAAGTAAGATGAAATATCTCAAGTAAGGGTGATATTTGCTTTACTGCCCCCTTGTGGAACTGTGCTGTCACAACTCCCTCCTCCAACCATAACACTATCCATATTGCTATGATTAGCTAACTACACCTACAGCTAAGGCGTGTGCTTGTGTTACGTACGTACGTAATAAAGTCAATACGGAGACGCTGTGAGAGGGCGGGATATACTCTGTAAAAATACATCTAGTCATCTGTGTAAACCAGTGGTCCCCAAACTACGGCCCGCCAGCGTCCAAAATCCGGCCCGCGGAAAGTATCAAGTTAAAAGAAAAAAATAAATACAAATAATAATAAATATATAAATATATATATATATATATATATATATATATATATATATATATATATATATATATATATATATATATATATATATATATATATGCATGAACAATATACGACAAATCATCTCAAACCACAACAAAACAATTGCAAATGAGCCGTCGGCCCCCGGACAGAGCGACTCCAAAACCAACAAAGGCTGTAACTGTCGAAAGAAACCTGATTGCCCTCTCAACGGGGGGTGCTTACAAACATCAGTTGTCTACCAATCTAAGGTAATACGCAAGGACATTAACACATCCGACACATATGTAGGATTAACCGAGGGAGAATTCAAAACCAGATGGAACAATCACAAGGCTTCTTTCAGGAACCAAAACCTGCGAAATACCACAGAACTCAGCAAACACATTTGGGACCTCAAAGACAATAATGTTGAATATTCAATAACATGGCAAATTCTTGCATCCAGCACACCTTACAATAGTGGTAATAAAAGATGCAACCTATGCTTGAAAGAGAAACTGTTTATTATTTACCGTCCAGACCTGTCATCCCTCAACAAGCGCAGCGAAATTGTAACAGCATGCCGCCATAGACGGAAACACCTCCTAGGTAACACATGAGCCAATCACCACGCCCCTAGGCCAGCCTGTACCCACCCACTCTGTGCCCTATATAAACCATGGTATGCGAATGCTCCCATTAAAATCTCCTGATGATTGAGGGTACCCCCCCTCATGAAACAGGCCTGTAGAGATGAAGTAGTCTTGTGATTTTTTTCCCACACATACATATATATATATATATATATATATATATATATATACATACATACAGTATATATACCGTATATATATATATATATATATATATGTATATATATATATATATATATATATATATATATATATATACAGTATATATACCGTATATATATATATATATATATATATATATGTATATATATATTTATTTATTTATTTATTGTCTTTTTTTATTATTAAATGTGTCCTTTCTAATCCATTTTCTACCACTTGTTACTCTGTGTCTCCTAGCCGCGTACGCAAATCATATTGTCTAAAAATACATTTTCATATATATATATATATATATATATATATATATATATATATATATATATATATATATATATATACGTATATATATATATATATATATGTATATATATATGTATACATATATATATATATATATATATTTATTTATTTATTGTCTGTTTTTTAATTAAATGTGTCCTTTCTAATCCATTTTCTACCACTTGTTACTCTGTGTCTCCTAGCCGCGTAGGCAAATCATATTGTCTAAAAATACATTTTCATATATATATATATATATATATATATATATATATATATATATATATATATATATATATATATATATATATATACATATATATATATATATATATATATGTATATGTATACATATATATATATATATATATATATTTATTTATTTATTGTCTTTTTTTTAATTAAATGTTACCTTTCTAATCCATTTTCTACCACTTGTTACTCTGTGTCTCCTAGCCGCGTAGGCAAATCATATTGTCTAAAAATACATTTTCATATATATATATATATATACATATATATATATATATATATACACAGCCCGGCCCCCAGCCAAATTTTTTAACCCAATGTGGCCCCCAAGTCAAAAAGTTTGGGGACCTCTGGTGTAAACATTGCAAACAGTCCCTTTTAAAACATGTATTTAATTCTAGTTTTAATTACTCAATGACACATAAAAACGGGCTGTTTGCATGACTATCTGTCATTAAATGTTAATTCTATCGTAACAACATGACTGCAAACTGTTAGTTGCTCCTTTTGGACTGTTTTTTTTGTGTTGATCACGACGTATGTATGAGACAGCAGTGACTTTAATTTAATGCAACTTTGAGCAAGTGTCAAACAGCCCTTTAATAAATGCTCAAAGATGCATTGAATTTTTTTTCATCGTGTCCTGTCATGTCTGTGTAATCATGTTTTGTTTTAGTCATGTCATGTTTTGTTTTGTTTAGTTATTGGACTCTTTAGTTTCTGGCTTTTCACTCCCTTGTCTTGTTTCCATAGTTACGCATTAGTTTCACCTGTTCCACATTTGGACTCATTGTGCACTCTTGTTTGTCACCATAGCAACCCATTAGTTTTCACCTGTCAAGTCACGCACCTCTTTCACGTTTTGAGTCACGCACCTGTTTTCGTTAATCATGTCTGTAGTATTTAAGTTCATTGTTTTCAGTTTGTCGTGCTGGCGACATCCGGATTCATACCCCTGACTTTCTGCTTCTCACTCTGTTTACCTCTGCGCACTTCATGCCATGTCAAGTAAGTTTTTTCTATTCATGCCACAGTTAGCGACTTTTGTTCATGTCCATAGTTTTTTGCCCACGTGCAAGTCTTTTTGTTTCGTTAGTCAAGTTTGTACTTCCGCCTTGAGCGCGCTTTTTGTTCCTTTGTTAGTGTAAAATAAATAATGTCTTCACCTTCACGCCATGTCTGGTCCAAATGTTCATTTGCACCACGGGAGAACAAACCACGCCATAGTCCAAGTCTTGACAGTGTCCCATTTGACCCGCCGCAGTTGTATCAGAACACGATGAGGTGTCTTCCAAAGTAAACAGAGTTGATTGCTTCGGCTCCCGGGGAAGGATGTTGTCACTAGACGTGTTGACTCCATTGTCCCACTAATGAACATGACGCACACTCAGCCTTTGTCCACTTAACGCCCTTCAAGGACAGCGTGCAGTATACTATACATGAGCTCGGGAATAAATCAAGAAGTAATATCAGCAGGATTTAGTAGGATCCACTCAGCCATTCCACATTTCTTTCTTCCAGTTGAGTGATCAAATAACATTCAATTGCAAACATAAAAGAATGTGTCGTCAGAGTTCAATAAGAGCTCAAAAATGTAAAAACATCTCGGTTATTTCATGACTCATTCTTTGCTTTATAATAATAATAATAATAATAATAATAACGGATTAGATGTATATTTTCTAGACACTCAAAGCGCTTCACAGAGAAGTGAGAAGCCATCATTCATTCACTCCTGCTGGTGGTAAGCTACTTTCTGTCATGTCTGTGTGATCAGGTTTTATTTTTGGACTTTTTGTGTACTTTTGTTTTGTTTTGTCACCATAGTTACCCATTAGTTTCACCTGTCATGTCACGCACCTGTTTTGAGTCACGCACCTGTTGTTAATCATGTCTGTGTTATTTAAGCTTTTCATTTTCTGTTGTTTGTCCTGGAGTCATAGCCTTTCTCACCCTGCTATCCTCGCGTTTCAAGCCCTGTTCACGATCCCATGCCACAGTAAGTTTGTTTATTAAGCCACAGTTAGTGTTTTGTTTAATTGTTCATAGTTTCTGCCAATGTGCAAGTTTTGTGTTTATAGTCTAGTTTTGTACCTCCGCCCCTGTGCGCGCTTTTTGTTTGATCCTTTCTTTGTAGTTATAGTGTTAAATAAATCATGTACCTACCTTCAAGCCATGTCCGATCCAAATTCTCTTGCATCTTGGGAAAACAAAAACTCCACAGTCCAAGTCATGACATTATGACTCCAGCAAATCGCTTTCCCGCAAGGAATTTGGTAGAAGAAGGAAATTGGGAGTCGTTAGGAGCCATGGCGGAGCGAGACCTGACGTGGGGGCCAAATGGGAAGCTTATTCCTATTAGCTCCATTTGGTCCGAGGACGAGGCTGCGTCACCGCAATCCCGGAAGCGCCGCTCCAGACCGAGGACGTCAGGGAAGGCGAGCAGACCGCACGCAGCGCTCCCGCAGGCTCCTCCCACTCCGGGGGGAAGCAGGCTGCTGCCAGCTCCGCAGCTCCAAAATGAAGTCACAGACCAGGATTTTTTTTTCAACTCTTTTTCTTTTGATCACTCACCTCCAGCAAAAGACTCCAATCCCATGACCATGATTCAACACTACCAAAATATGATTTTGAACATTAGATCCTGTCAAGACAAGCCACCCAAATTTCATGCCCCGCCCCCCAGGACTCAAGTCACGCCCAAGTCACAAAATCTTTTTTTTTCACCCACAAAAACACAGGTACAAAAAAGACATTTTGGACAATTCAAAGGGGACGTTTCTGCCTCCCCCCGCCCACCCCTAGAGAGAGTTCCAGACCGCAGAGAGCGCGTCTGGTATCCGCCCCTTGAGGGGGGGGCTGGGGTCGGGAGCTGTGTAGGTGGGGTGGCTCTGCATCACCATGTCAAGCCACAACCTCCAGCACGACCGCCCTCACCAGTCTTCCGACCTGCCAAGCCGCAACCCCCAGCTAGGCCACCTCCACCTGCTCCAAGGCTAGCACCACGGCTAGCTGCTCCAAGGCTAGCACCTGTCGCTGCTCCAAGGCTAGCACCTGCCGCTGCTCCACGGCTAGCACCTGCCGCTGCTCCACGGCTAGCACCTGCCGCAGCTCCACGGCTAGCACCTGCCGCAGCTCCACGGCTAGCACCTGTCGCTGCACCTCGGCTAGCACCTGTCGCTGCACCTGTTGCCGCACCAAGGCTAGCACCAGCTCCACCACGCCAAGTTCCACGGCAGACTCCGGTACCAGCTCCACGCCAAGTCCAAGACCAAGACCCTCCACGCCAAGTCCAAGTCCCTCCACGCCAAGTCCAAGACCCTCCACGCCAAGTCCAAGACCCTCCACGCCAAGTCCAAGACCAAGACCCTCCACACCAAGACCAAGACCAAGACCCGCCATGCCAAGACCCGCCACGCCAAGACCCGCCATGCCAAGACCAAGACCCGCCATGCCAAGACCAAGACCAAGACCTGTCATGCCAAGACCAAGAACCGTCATGCCAAGACCAAGACCCGCCATGCCAAGACCAAGACCAAGACCCACGTCGAGCTTCGCCGCCTGATGCGCCACGTCGAGCTTCGCCGCCTGACTCACCACACCGAGCCACGCCTGCCACGATGACGACGCGCCTGACTCCCAGTCGGCCACGGATATGGCCGCTACCTGGTCGCCCGCCACGCCAAGTGCGCCCACCTCCCAGTCGGCCACGAATGTGGCCATTCCCTGGGTGCCCGCCTCGCCTGCTGCAGCGGCGTTCCATTCGCCGCCGCCACCTAACTCTGCCTCGGTGGATTCGGGGACACGTGGTCTGGCGACCCACCGCCATGTCCCCCACCCGCCCTCCCATGACTAATGATCATTGTTTTTTTTTGTGGTTTTTTTTAATGGACATCTGGTATCTGTCCTTAAGGGAGGGGCTCTGTCATGTCTGTGTGACCAGGTTTTATTTTTGGACTTTTTGTGTACTTTTGTTTTGTTTTGTCACCATAGTTACCCATTAGTTTCACCTGTCATGTCACGCACCTGTTTTGAGTCACGCACCTGTTGTTAATCATGTCTGTGTTATTTAAGCTTTTCATTTTCTGTTGTTCGTCCTGGAGTCATAGCCTTTCTCACCCTGCTATCCTCGCTTTTCAAGCCCTGTTCACGATCCCATGCCACAGTAAGTGTGTTTATTAAGCCACAGTTAGTGTTTTGTTTAATTGTTCATAGTTTTCTGCCAATGTGCAAGTTTTGTGTTTATAGTCTAGTTTTGTACCTCCGCCCCTGTGCGCGCTTTTTGTTTGATCCTTTCTTTGTAGTTATAGTGTTAAATAAATCATGTACCCACCTTCAAGCCATGTCCGATCCAAATTCTCTTGCATCTTGGGAAAACAAAAACTCCACAGTCCAAGTCATGACACTTTCATAGCCACAGCTGCCCTGGGCTAGACTAACGTAGGGCTGGGCGATATATCGAATATATACCGTATTTTCCGCACTATAAGGCGCACCTTCAATGAATTACCTATTTTAAAACAATCTTCATATATAAGGCGCACCGCATTATAAGGCGCATAGAATAGACACTGCAGTAGAGGCTGGGGTTACGTTATGCATCCATTAGATGGCGCTGCGCTAAAGGGAATGTCAACAAAACAGTCAAGATAGGTCAGTCAAACTTTATTAATAAATTACAAACCAGGGTTCTGACAACTGTGTTCACTCCCAAAATGAATAAACAGCTGTTTTATTATTTTCAGTCAGTGACGTGGTGTTTTGTTTATCTTTTAAAGGGGAACATTATCACCAGACCTATGTAAGCGTCAATATATACCTTGATGTTGCAGAAAAAAGACCATATATTTTTTTAACCGATTTCCGAACTCTAAATGGGTGAATTTTGGCGAATTAAACGCATTTCTATTATTCGCTCTCGGAGCGCGGGAAGCAATCCGCCATTTTCTCAAACACCGAGTCAAATCAGCTCTGTTATTTTCCGTTTTTTCGACTGTTTTCCGTACCTTGGAGACATCATGCCTCGTCGGTGTGTTGTCGGAGGGTGTAACAACACGAACAGGGACGGATTCAAGTTGCACCAGTGGCCCAAAGATGCCAAAGTGGCAAGAAATTGGACGAAATTTGTTCAAAATACGAGGCTGTGGGGAAAGCCGACGAAATGGTCAGTCGTTTGTTCCGCACACTTTACCGACGAAAGCTATGCTACGACACCTTCAGGTACCTTGGAGTCCACATCTCTTAACGACTTTTCCTGGACAGTCAACACCACATCAATCATCAAGAAGGCTCAGCAGCGGCTACACTTCCTGAGAGTCCTCGGGAAGTACAACCTGAAGCCTGACCTGCTGCTGACCTTCTACCGCTCGTCCATCGAGAGCCTGCTGACCTACTGTATTACGGTATGGTACGGCAGCTGCACTGCAGCAGACAGGGAGAGGCTGCAAAGAGTGGTCAAGACGGCTCAGAAGATCATCGGCCGCCCTCTCCCCTCTCTGACGGACATCTACACCTCCCGCTGCCTCAACAGAGCCAGTGCCATCATCAAGGACAGCACCCACCCTGGCTCTGACCTGTTCCACCTGCTGCCCTCTGGGAAGCGCTACAGGTGCATTAAAACCAAAACAAACTAAAGAACAGCTTCTTCCCCAGGGCCATAACCATCCTGAACGGACTGCCCCATTGTCCCTCATAACTGCCTTCTCTTCGGTGCAATAACCCATTCCACCAACCACCCTGTTTTTTGGTTTTTTTTTTCATGTATATATTCATTTCACCCTATATTCATTGCACTTCTATATTTTTATGTATTTACGCATTATTTTTCTAGCACTGTATGGAATGGCCTCAATCTCGTTACCCTGCGTAATGACAATAAAGCTGATTCTGATTCTGATTCTGAGATGGCAAGAATGTGTGGATATCCTGCGACACTCAAAGCAGATGCTGACATCAACTCCAAAACTGGACAGATCAGCTTTCAGAAAAAGAGAGCGGATGAGGGTACGTCTACAGAATATATTAATTGATGAAAATTTTATTCATTACTCGCGGTTTTACGTAAATTATTATACATAAACTGTGTTTACCAATAATTTAGCTTAAAAACATTTATTTTTTTCAATCATTCGAGTACATTCGGGTAGTCTTGTGTAATGCAGTATTTTGTGTCTATTTAGGTATGGTTAACCTGAGTGCTGAAATCGTGGAAAAATATATGTTCTTAGCACGCCTGAAATGGGCTGTCTGCACTCTCAAAGTGCATGTTGTTGCCAAATGTATTTCATATGCTGTAAACCTAGTTCATAGTTGTTAGTTTCCTTTAATGCCAAACAAACACATACCAATCGTTGGTTAGAAGGCGATCGCCGAATTCGTCCTCGCTTTCTCCCGTGTCGCTGGCTGTCGTGTCGTTTTCGTCGGTTTCGCTTGCATACGGTTCAAACCGATATGGCTCAATAGCTTCAGTTTCTTCTTCAATTTCGTGTTCGCTACCTGCCTCCACACTACAACCATCCGTTTCAATACATGCGTAATCTGTTGAATCGCTTAAGCCGCTGAAATCCGAGTCTGAATCCGAGCTAATGTCGCTATAGCTTGCTGTTCTATCCGCCATGTTTGTTTGTGTCGGCTTCACTATGTGACGTCACAGGAAAATGGACGGGTGTTTATAACGATGGTTAAAATCAGGCACTTTGAAGCTTTTTTTAGGGATATGGGTAAAATTTTGAAAAAAACTTCGAAAAATAAAATACCGTATTTTCCGCACCATAAGCCGCCCTGGGTTATAAGCCGCGCCTTCAATGAACGGCATATTTCAAAACTTTGTCCACCTATAAGCCGCCCCGTGTTGTAAGCCGCATCTAACTGCGCTAAAGGAATGTCAAAAAAACAGTCAGATAGGTCAGTCAAACTTTAATAATATATTAAAAACCAGCGTGATGTGGGCGCGCATGGAGTCGTATATCAACATGGACGGAGCTGCGTGAAAAAAGCCACCCGGCCTCTTCGCGTAAACTTCCCTTAACCACTCGCTCATCTTTTCTTCATCCATCCCTTCGAGTTAGCTTTTATGATGACGCCGGCTGGAAAGGTCTCTTTTGGCAAGGTCTTCCTTTTGAATATCACCATGGGTGGAAGTTTCTGGCCATTAGCATGGCAAGCTAGAACCACAGTGAAGGATGACTTCTCATTCCCTGTGGTGCGAATATTCACCGTACGTGCTCCCGTTGTATCCACAGTGCGGTTCACAGGAATATCAAAAGTCAGTGGAACCTCGTCCATGTTGATAATGTTCTCTGGCCGGATCTTTTTTTCAGCTATCTTGTTTTTACAATATGCACGGAAAGTAGCCAGCTTTTCTTGAAAGTCTTTAGGCAGTTGCTGTGAAATAGTAGTCCGTGTGCGGATGGAGAGATTGCGTCTTTTCATGAACCGGAAACCTGTCGCTTAGTAGGAGCCATTTTGTGGTCTTTACAGATGTAAACACACAAAGGAAATGAAACGTAATATCCGCGGGCTTCTTCTTCTTCTACGCGGGCGGGTGGTTGCTTACAGTAGAAGAAGAAGCGCTTCCTGTTCTATGGGGGCGGGTGCTTACCTTGGCGGTTGCTTGCGTAGAAGAAGAAGCACTTCCTCTTCTACGGGGAAAAAAGATGGCGGCTGTTTACCGTAGTTGCGAGACCGAAACTTTATGAAAATGAATCTTAATGTTAATCCATATATAAAGCGCACCGGGTTATAAGCCGCACTGTCAGCTTTTGAGTAAATTTGTGGTTTTTAGGTGCGGCTAATAGTGCGGAAAATACGGTAAGCCACTGGGAACTGATTTTTAATGGTTTTAACCCTTCTGAAATTGTGATAATGTTCCCCTTTAAATTGAACTTAATTTATCAAAAATGTATTTCTCTTCATCTATTGCTACACATTTTCTCTCCTGTCTTCTCCCCCTGCTTGATAACTGTGGGGGGAGGTGTGGCCAGCGCTGCCTGCAGGGGCAAAGGTCACCGCCTCTGTCCATGCTGCTGAGGACAGAGCGCCATCAGACGGGGGCGGGGCAGTGCTGACGGCGAGACACAGCTGGGCAGGTGATTAGATTTCACAGGTGGTGCGTGTTAATCTAATCACCTGTTGTCTCTAACAGTAAGCGGCCGGGAGCAGGAAGAGAGAGAGGATACGGACGTGCCTTAACTTTGTTAAAAACCTCCACAATAACATTTAAAGACAGGACTGAGACAAGGAGAATGCGAGGGATCAAAACTAAGCTCCGCTTCTTCCTTCTCCTTCTCGGACATGAAATGTGCAATGGTGACTTTACTTGATACAACCCGTCGAAACAGAACCATTAGACGCTGAAAGATGTTTGATTGACAGCTTTAGAGCAACATTACCTAGTGATTGTCCCGCGATGACTCTGGCGTTCTCCCCGGCCACGGCCGCCCTGGCGTTCCTCTCGCTGACATACTGGACGAAGGCGAAGCCCTTGTGCACGGAGCAGCCCAGGATCTTGCCGTACTTGGCGAAGATGGCCTCGATGTCGGCCTTGGTCACCACCGCCGTGTTGAGGTTGCCGATGAAGACGCGGGAGTTGAGCGAGCGCGGGTCATTCTTGTTCGTCACGTTGCTGGTCTGGGTCTTCCCGGTCATCCTAGACCTGCGGCAAGGCCTGATGGGTAAACATGGGGGAACACGTCAGATCCAGAAATGCTTTATTTATTAATCCCCGATGTATTTATTGTTTCATGCATGTCTAATAAATGTAGCTCACTAAATAATAAGCAGAATTAACTCCCTATCGCATAATAATGACAAAGTCCTAAATCTAGATCAGCGCCAAAATATAATCACTTGTAGCTCGGTTGATAGAGTGGCCGTGCCAGCAACTTGAGGGTTCCAGGTTCGATCCCCACTTGATTTTATGGGCGGAATAATGGAGCTCCCTTTATTTACATTGATCTAATATGTAGAATGCATTAAAAAAATCCATCTGTCAATGATTGTGAACGATAGGCAACATTAAAAAAAAAAGTGCAGTTCCCCTTTAACAGAGACAGAATAGATAGTATTTTAATTGCTTTCACTTGTGATTTTTATTCAAGTGCAAATTATTTTCCAGTTCCGGTGGGTCCATGGATGAAGTGCTGGCTGTCCAGAGTCAGGACCCGGGGTGGACCGCTCGCCTGTGCATCGGTTGGGAACATCTCTGCGCTGCTGACCCGTCTCCGCTCGGGATGGTGTCCTGCTGGCCCCACTATGGACTGGACTCTCACACTATTATGTTAGATCCACTATGGACTGGACTCTCACACTATTATGTTAGATCCACTATGGACTGGACTCTCACTATTATGTTAGATCCACTATGGACTGGACTCTCACTATTATGTTAGATCCACTATGGACTGGACTCTCACTATTATGTTAGATCCACTATGGACTGGACTCTCACACTATTATGTTAGATCCACATAGACTGGACTCTCACTATTATGTTAGATCCACTATGGACTGGACTCTTACTATTATGTTAGATCCACTATGGACTGGACTCTCACACTATTATGTTAGATCCACTATGGACTGGACTCTCACTATTATGTTAGATCCACTATGGACTGGACTCTTACTATTATGTTAGATCCACTATGGACTGGACTCTCACACTATTATGTTAGATCCACTATGGACTGGACTCTCACACTATTATGTTAGATCCACTATGGACTGGACTCTCACTATTATGTTAGATCCACTATGGACTGGACTCTCACACTATTATGTTAGATCCACTATGGACTGGACTCTCACACTATTATGTTAGATCCACTATGGACTGGACTCTCACTATTATGTTAGATCCACTATGGACTGGACTCTCACTATTATGTTAGATCCACTATGGACTGGACTCTTACTATTATGTTAGATCCACTATGGACTGGACTCTTACTATTATGTTAGATCCACTATGGACTGGACTCTCACACTATTATGTTAGATCCACTATGGACTGGACTCTCACACTATTATGTTAGATCCACTATGGACTGGACTCTCACTATTATGTTAGATCCACTATGGACTGGACCCTTACTATTATGTTAGATCCACTATGGACTGGACTCTCACTATTATGTTAGATCCACTATGGACTGGACTCTCACTATTATGTTAGATCCACTATGGACTGGACTCTCACACTATTATGTTAGATCCACTATGGACTGGACTCTTACTATTATGTTAGATCCACTATGGACTGGACTCTCACACTATTATGTTCGATCCATTAAGGACTGGACTCTCACACTATTATGTTAGATCTACTATGGACTGGGCTCTCACTATTATGTTAGATCCATTAAGGACTGGACTCTCACACTATTATGCTAGATCCACTATGGACTGGACTCTCACACTATTATGTTAGATCCACTATGCACTGGACTCTCACACTATTATGTTAGATCCACTATGGACTGGACTCTCACACTATTATGTTCGATCCATTAAGGACTGGACTCTCACACTATTATGTTAGATCCACTATAGACTGGACTCTCACTATTATGTTAGATCCACTATGGACTGGACTCTTACTATTATGTTAGATCCACTATGGACTGGACTCTCACACTATTATGTTCGATCCATTAAGGACTGGACTCTCACACTATTATGTTAGATCCACTATGGACTGGGCTCTCACTATTATGTTAGATCCATTAAGGACTGGACTCTCACACTATTATGCTAGATCCACTATGGACTGGACTCTCACACTATTATGTTAGATCCACTATGGACTGGACTCTCACTATTATGTTAGATCCACTATGGACTGGACTCTCACACTATTATGTTCGATCCATTAAGGACTGGACTCTCACACTATTATGTTAGATCTACTATGGACTGGACTCTCACTATTATGTTAGATCCACTATGGACTGGACTCTCACACTATTATGTTAGATCCACTATGGACTGGACTCTTACTATTATGTTGGATCCACTATGGACTGGACTCTTACTATTATGTTGGATCCACTATGGACTGGACTCTCACAATATTATGTCAGACCCACTCGACATCCATTGCATTCGGTCTCCCCTAGAGGGGGGGGTTACCCACATATGCGGTCCTCTCCAAGGTTTCTCATAGTCATTCACATCGACGTCCCACTGGGTTGAGTTTTTCCTTGCCCTTATGTGGTCTCTGTACCGAGGATGTCGTTGTGGCTTGTGCAGCCCTTTGAGACACTTGTGATTTAGGGCTATATAAATAAACATTGATTGATTGATTATTTGTTTGTTTAATTTAACTTGGAGATTTAAAAGTTTATGTTCCAAATACAATGCTAAAATATTATATACGACGAATACACATTTTTTTTTGCATTTGAAGGGGTATACTTGCATTATTATTATGTATTATCATTACATTAGTTGTTAATTTGGTCTCAAAACACTATTGCCAGTAAAATGATTTATCAGCAATAATTTATAGGTCAATATATTGTCGAGCAGGCCTAATTAACAGTCCCTCCTGAAGCGTTTACCCCTCCTGGTTGTATGACAAACTAAGGAATTGATTCTAAAGATGGGGGGGTTCGACCAAGTGCAGCAAATAAGAGATTCAATACTTTTATTTCATATTTTCAGCAGGAAACACCAAACATCTGCATCATGCATGCACCAGATGTAGCTCAGCTTCTCTTTGATAATAACACAATTCCTTCTGTAGGCAACACCACAGCGCCTCTGCTGGTTGTGATCAAGTACTGCGCTCCTTTTGACTTCAATTGCTTCAAGACGCGATTTATCCACAATCAATTTGTACACAATCCATCTATTTAGTCCGCGTCTTGGCAATAACTAACGTTTCTGCAGCAGATTCCTAAAGACACCAGAATGTTGTCCTATAGACCAGTGTTTTTCAACCACTGTGCCGCGGCACACTCGTGTGCCGTGAGATGCAGTCTGGTGTGCCGTGGGAGATGATCTAATTTCATCTATTTGGGTTAAAAATATTTTTTGCAAAGCAGTAATTATAGTCTGCAAACGATGTGTTGTTGTTGAGTGTCGGTGCTGTCTAGAGCTCGGCAGAGTAACCGTGTAATACTCTTCCATATCAGTAGGTGGCAGCATGTAGCTAATTGCTTTGTAGATGTCGGAAACAGCGGGAGGCAGTGTGCAGGTAAAAAGGTGTCTAATGCAGTGGTTCTCAAACTTTTTTTTGTCATCCCCCACTTTGGACAAGGGGGAGTTTTCAAGCCCCACCTGCCCCCATCGCCCCAACAGAGCG
The DNA here is from genome assembly GCF_033978685.3 of Nerophis lumbriciformis. Taxonomy (NCBI): domain Eukaryota; kingdom Metazoa; phylum Chordata; class Actinopteri; order Syngnathiformes; family Syngnathidae; genus Nerophis; species Nerophis lumbriciformis. The sequence continues at coordinate 39,625,140 of NC_084566.2, read as the reverse complement.
CTAATGCCAAGCTTTAACATTTTCAAATTTATTGAACATCAAGTTGTATACATTCGAACTCAATAACATAAAATAACATTAAGTTCAATAATAAATAAAATAACTGTGCAGCTGTGGTATAACTTGCATCAAGTTCAATAATAAATAAAATAACTTCCATCAAGTTCAATAATAAATAAAACAAAAGTGTTATAACTTGCATCAAGTTCAATAATAAATCAAAAAAAGTGTTATAACTTGCATCACGTTCAATAATAAATCAAAAAAACTGTTATAACTTGCATCAAGTTCAATAATAAATCAAAAAAAGTGTTATAACTTGCATCACGTTCAATAATAAATCAAAAAAAGTGTTATAACTTGCATCAAGTTCAATAATAAATTAAATAAAAGTGTTATAACTTGCATCAAGTTCAATAATAAATCAAAAAAAGTGTTATAACTTGCATCAAGTTCAATAATAAATCAAAAAAGTGTTATAACTTGCATCAAGTTCAATAATAAATCAAATAAAAGTGTTATAACTTGCATCAAGTTCAATAATAAATCAAATAACTTGCATCAAGTTCAATAATAAATCAAAAAAAGTGTTATAACTTGCATCAAGTTCAATAATAAATAAAACAAAAGTGTTATAACTTGCATCAAGTTCAATAATAAATCAAAAAAAGTGTTATAACTTGCATCAAGTTCAATAATAAATCAAAAAAAGTGTTATAACTTGCATCAAGTTCAATAATAAATAAAACAAAAGTGTTATAACTTGCATCAAGTTCAATAATAAATCAAAAAAAGTGTTATAACTTGCATCAAGTTCAATAATAAATACAATAACTTGCATCAAGTTCAATAATAAATACAATAAAAGTGCCACTTTGCAATCTTTGCAAAAAAAAAAGGAGGAGCTATGCATTTGGCAAGACAGGGCAAGTGACAGCACTTTCCCCCAGGAGAGCCACCTTGCTTCACTGTGAAACAGCACGGCTGTATGATCAGCTCCCATTTCCTCACACAGTGCAGAGAACAGCCGCGCTTTCAGTGGTCGTGTTTTGATCAAATTTACCGCGCTCACAACATCTGTTAAAACCTCATTGAGTTCGGGGCTGAGCTGCCTTGACGCGAGTGCTTCCCGGTGAATGACACAGTGTGTGCCCGTCACATTTTTGTTTCTCTGCAGGCGCTGGCTCTGGCTCGACGACCTTTGAGGTGCGAGTCACAAATGTATATATTTGTGTAATTGTGATCCACACATTAGCCTGCTACCCATCCGCGCGGAAGTTTGTTCCGCTTAGCCCCGCCCCCATTAGTTACTGTTGCTATGTCTGTCAAACTTTCGCTCGTACCGAGAAATATAAAGCCTACAGTAAAAATAAGTACCGGTAATTTCCATTTATTTATATAGCGGATTTCACAGACAGAATCACAAAGTGATTTACAGTGTGTATAGAAAATGAAAGCATAGTAAAAAAAAAAATCTAAGAATATAATAATTAAAAAAAAAAATGTAAAGTGAAATTTCCTCCCGTTCCTCGTGCCCCACCTGTCATGTCTCTATTCCCCACCAGTGGGGCGCGCCCCACACTTTGAGAAACGCTGGTCTAATGCTTAAACCAAAAATAAACAAAAGGTGAGTGCCCCTAAGAAAAGGCAGTGAAACTTAGGGAAGGCTATGCAGAACGAAACTATCTACAAAGTAAACAAAAACAGAATGCTGGACGACAGCAAAGACTTACTGTGGAGCAAAGACGGCGTCCACAAAGTACATCCGAACATGACATGACAATCAACAATGTCCACACAAAGAAGGATAAAAAAACAACTAAATATTCTTGATTGATAAAACAAAGTAGATGCGGGAAATATCGCTCAAAAGGAAAACATGGAACTTCTACAAGAAAATACCAAAAAAAGAGAAAATAAAATAGGAGCGCAAGACAAGAAGTAAAACACTACACACAGGAAAACAGCAATAAAGTTCAAATAAGTCAGGGTGTGATGTGACAGGTGGTGACAGTACACCTACTTTGAGACAAGAGCTATATTGATGCATGCTTGGTTATGCTTTAAAGTCATATCCAACCACTTTTTACTGTCAACTGAGTTTAGTTTTTTTAATGATGTCTGCTGGTGGTGTGCTTCCGGATTTTTTCAACGCAAAAAATGCGCCTTGGCTCAAAAAAGGTTGAAAAACACTGATATAGAGGATCTTTGACAAGCATATGTGGCAGTATAGAGTTTTTTAAAAACAGCAAATTGCCTTCGTCGTATAAAGAATCTTTGAAAAGCATACAGTCGGTGATGTTTTGTTCTGTAAAATACAAAACAGCAAAGTGCTCCTATCAGATTCATTTACCAGATCTTCGACTTTTTTATTTTGCTGGTAATTCTCACTGGATTGGTTCTGTTGCGTTTGGACCAGTTGTTCCTCCCAGGGAATCCAAGTTTCTGGTCGCTCGCTCCCAAGCTCTTTACGACACTTAAAGCTGAGTAGAAGAACCACCAGAGACAGAATAGGTATTTTGTAATATATTTGCAAAGCTTTGTAAATATACTGAGACCAGTCCAGCATAGAACATTCAATCGCGCCGCTAAGATGGTCTGCCTCCCTCCAATGAAAAACCCTCTCCTCTATCAAGTCTCTCTCCCTCCCACCCTCGCAGTCTTGTCCCTCCAGCCCAAACACATGCCCATTGTCCTCCGCATCTGGACAGAAGATTAGATAAGAAGAAGGAGTATCTCTCTTTCTTACATTCCAAATTCAAGGTTAGTACACAGTTTTTGCAGACAACCAAAAGACCACAATTGGAAGAAAAACACTAGCTGTTTTGTAATATGATTATGAAATTAAAGAAGTAACACTTAAATTCGGATATATGTAAATATCTGCCTCTGACAATTCGCAGTCGAGTGTGAAGCGACTGGGATGGGAATCAGCACCTCCAAGTCTGAGTCTATGGTTCTCGCCCGGGAAAGGGTGGAGTGCCATCTCCAGGTTGGGGAGGAGATCTTGCCCCAAGTGGAGAATCAATCAATCAATCAATCAATCAATTCCTTTATTGTCATTGTCATAATAACACTTAAGTCATACATGAACAACGAGATTTTGTTTGAGCTTTGTCCAGCGGCATAGAAACTGCATTGATGTGCAGGTTGACAATAGTTTACATTTTAGCAAGTTCAAGTACCTGGGAGTCTTGTTCACGACTGAGGGAAGAGTGGATGGTGAGATCGACAGGCGGATCGGTGCGGCGTCTTCAGTAATGCGGACGCTGTATCGATCCGTTGTGGTGAAGAAGGAGCTGAGCCGGAAGGCAAAGCTCTCAATTTACCGGTCGATCTACGTTCCCATCCTCACCTATGGTCATGAGCTTTGGGTTATGACCGAAAGGACTAGATCACGGGTACAAGCGGCCCAAATGAGTTTCCTCCGCCGGATGGCGGGGCTCTCCCTTAGAGATAGGGTGATAAGCTCTGTCATCCGGGGGGGGATCAAAGTAAAGCCGCTGCTCCTCCACATGGAGAGGAGCCAGATGAGGTGGTTCGGGCATCTGGTCAGGATGCCACCCGAACGCCTCCCTAGGGAGGTGTTTAGGGCATGTCCAACCGGTAGAAGGTCACGGGGAAGACCCAGGACACGTTGGGAAGACTATGTCTCCCGGCTGGCCTGGGAACGTCTCGGGATCCCTCGGGAGGAGCTGGACGAAGTGGCTGGGGAGAGCGAAGTCTGGGCTTCCCTGCTTAGGCTGCTGCCAGACCTCGGTTGCATTGATGTGCAGGTTGACAATAGTTTACATTTTAGCAAGTTCAAGTACTTCGGAGTCTTGTTCACGAGTGAGGGAAGAATGGATGGTGAGATCGACAGGCGGACGGTGCGGCGTCTTCAGTAATGCGGACGCTGTATCGATCCATTGTGGTGAAGAAGGAGCTGAGCCAAAAGGCAAAGCTCTCGATTTACCGGTCGATCTACGTTCCCATCCTCACCTATGGTCATGAGCTTTGGGTTATGACCGAAAGGACTAGATCACGGGTACAAGCGGCCCAAATGAGTTTCCTCCGCCGGGTGGCGGGGCTCTCCCTTAGAGATAGGGTGAGAAGCTCTGTCATCCGAGGGGAGATCAAAGTAAAGCCGCTGCTCCTCCACATGGAGAGGAGCCAGATGAGGTGGTTCGGGCATCTGCTCAGGATGCCACCCGAACGCCTCCCTAGGGAGGTGTTTAGGGCATGTCCAACCGGTAGGAGGTCACGGGGAAGACCCAGGACACGTTGGGAAGACTATGTCTCCCGGCTGGCCTGGGAACGTCTCGGGATCCCTCGGGAGGAGCTGGACGAAGTGGCTGGGGAGAGGGAAGTTTGGGCTTCCCTGCTTAGGCTGCTGCCAGACCTCGGTTGCATTGATGTGCAGGTTGACAATAGTTTACATTTTAGCAAGTTCAAGTACCTCGGAGTCTTGTTCACGAGTGAGGGAAGAGTGGATGGTGAGATCGACAGGCGGACGGTGCGGCGTCTTCAGTAATGCGGACGCTGTATCGATCCGTTGTGGTGAAGAAGGAGCTGAGCCGGAAGGCAAAGCTCTCGATTTACCGGTCGATCTACGTTCCCATCCTCACCTATGGTAATGAGCTTTGGGTTTTGACCAAAAGGACAAGATCACGGGTACAAGCGGCCCAAATGAGTTTCCTCCGCCGGGTGGCGGGTCTCTCCCTTAGACATAGGGTGAGAAGCTCTGTCATCCGGGGGGAGCTCAAAGTAAAGCCGCTGCTCCTCCACATGGAGAGGAGCCAGATGAGGTGGTCCGGGCGTCTGGTCAGGATGCCACCCGAACGCCTCCCTAGGGAGGTGTTTAGGGCACGTCCAACCGGTAGGAGGCCACGGGGAAGACCCAGGACACGTTGGGAAGACTATGTCTCCCGGCTGGCCAGGGAACGTCTCGGGATCCCTTGGGAGGAGCTGGACGAAGTGGCTGGGGAGAGGGAAGTTTGGGCTTCCCTGCTTAGGCTGCTGCCAGACCTCGGTTGCATTGATGTGCAGGTTGACAATAGTTTACATTTTAGCAAGTTCAAGTACCTCGGAGTCTTGTTCACGAGTGAGGGAAGAGTGGATGGTGAGATCGACAGGCGGACGGTGCGGCGTCTTCGGCTGTATCGATCCGTTGTGGTGAAGAAGGAGCTGAGTCGGCAGGCAAAGCTCTCAATTTACCGGTCGATCTACGTTCCCATCCTCACCTATGGTCATGAGCTTTGGGTTATGACCAAAAGGACAAGATCACGGGTACAAGCGGCCCAAATGAGTTTCCTCCGCCGGGTGGCGGGTCTCTCCCTTAGACATAGGGTGAGAAGCTCTGTCATCCGGGGGGAGCTCAAAGTAAAGCCGCTGCTCCTCCACATGGAGAGGAGCCAGATGAGGTGGTCCGGGCGTCTGGTCAGGATGCCACCCGAACGCCTCCCTAGGGAGGTGTTTAGGGCACGTCCAACCGGTAGGAGGTCACGGGGAAGACCCAGGACACGTTGGGAAGACTATGTCTCCCGGCTGGCCTGGGAACGCCTCGGGATCGAGAGCTGGACAAAGTGGCTGGGGAGAGGGAAGTCTGGGCTTCTCTGATTAGGCTGCTGCCAGACCTCCGTTAAGCAGAAGAAGATGAATGAATGGATGTAATTCCTAAAAAACCCTTTCATGTCGCAGATCTTTGACTAGCATATGTGGCAGTAAGTAAAGACCACCAACATCTTGTTAGCAGATGCCTGTATTCAGTAACAACACTAATCATCACTAATGGCTAATGTGCTGATGTGGTCAAACACCCCCAACCGCACCACCACACACACACACACACACACACACACACTTACACACACACACACACACACACACACACACACACACACACACACACACACACACACACACACACACAGTTTGTGCGGTTAGAGTGGTCCAAAAGAAATGCAAGTCAGCTCAACACTGACACTTTAATCTGCAAATGATTTTTCCACCTTGACACCAGCCAGACACCAAAAGTGTGTGTATTGAAATAAAAGAATAATAATGGAAATATGTGCCATCTATAGGAAAGAGCATATTTCCCAGAGGAAGCATGAAGATGTGCACACACAACAATATTCTCCACAGTGGATTTCCCCTCAGACATATTTAATGTTTGAATGGCTTCCACCTGCTGTCTTCTTTGCATCAAACACAAACTACGGAGCTCAGCAGAGACTTTTCGGAGTTGATGAAGATTCAGGCCGAGATGTTCGACAAAGCCCACGATTACGGGACAAGGTCATTGGACGGTCGACTATGCAAAGCTGGTTTTCAGCTCATACTAAATTGGACAAAGGCAGAATCGCTGAATTCGAGCCCACGCTGAGCGCAGAGGACACAGTGGGGGGGCTTTGCTCTTTAATTATGACTTGTAAAAGCTTTGTACAGGAAGAAGAAGTGGACCGAAGTGAAGATATGGTGCTAGGCCACCTACTCAGTGGCCTAGTACCTACTCAGTTGGACCTCCAGAACATCATGGATGCTTTTGCCAGAGCGTACCGACTCCTGGGACTTGACATCAAAATAAAGAAGACTCAGATCCTGTACCAACCGGCCCCTGACACACCCTCCCAACCCCCCACAATTTATGTGGACAACAACATCTTGGGAAACATGGAGCATTTCGCTTATCTTGGCAGTCTTCTTTCAACGAGAGCTGTCATCGATGCCGAGATCCACCACCGCATAGGTTGTGCCAGCGTAGCTTTTGCTAAGCTCAAGAAAATCGTTTTTGAGAATCGGGTCATCCAGACCAACATCAAGCTTCTTGTATATCAAGCTGTAGTTCTGCCCACTCTGCTCTACGGGGCTGATAGTTGGACCACCTACAGCAGACACCTGAAGGCTCTGGAGCAGTACCACCAGCGATGTCTCCGCAAGATCCTCAGGATCAGCTGGGGAGATAGGCGTACCAACATTAGTGTTCTGAAGGAAGCTAACATGCCCAGTATCACTACAACTGTCATTCGGCACCAGCTGCGATGGACAGGCCATGTAATTCGCATGCCAGACAGTCGCCTTCCAAAACAGATGTTGTACGGACAACTGACGGAAGGACAACGCACCCAAGGGGGGCAGAAGAAGCGGTATAAAGATAACCTCAAAATCCACCTGAGGAAATGCTGCTTCAACCTTTAACACCTGGGAGGAGGCTGCCCACCAGAGGGTTTTGTGGAGCAGGATGGTCCATGAAGGCACAGCACGATTAGAAAAGGACCTCCACCGTGCCGCGGAAACCAAGAGGCAACAAAGAAAGGAGAGATCTACTACCAAAACAGCTCCTCAGACCACCACCACAACCACCACTACTACCACGACAATCACGCACATATGCCCCCACTGCAATAGAGTCTGTGGATCACGGATTGGCCTCTACAGCCACCTGAGGACCCACAGATGACCAGACTCACCAACAGGAGGACTATCATACTCGCGTTGAGTGTGATAGTCCTCCTGTTGGTGAGTCTGGTCAATGATGACGTACTCAGTGGCCTAGTGGTTAGATCAGTGGTTCTTAACCTTGTTCGAGGTACTGAACCCCACCAGTTTCATATGCGCATTCACCGAACCCTTCTTTAGTGAAAAATTAAATGGGTTTTTTTTCAAATTCAAAACAAAGTTATATGATTTTTTACTGGTGCACACAATCACTTATTAGCATCTGGGCACGATCCGAATTGTTCGTTTGTACAACAAGTTAATTGTTGTACAAACGAACAATTAACTTTCACTTTAATCATACTATCATTGTTGTGTTATTAAACAAAATAAACAATAATTTTACTTTTGTTTAAATGTTTACACTGTTGTTACAGAATATTTCCGTTTTGCACTTTTTTGTATTGGATGTTCATCTTTATTTTTGCACATTTTAGCAAATAAGCAATACTTTTACTTTTGTTGAAATATTTACACCAGGGGTCCTCAAGTACAAATCTTGAAGGTCCACAAATGTTTTTTTGAAACAGGCTGGGTCCGTTTATTATCGGTCAAGCTTATATAGTAGCAGGAGGTAGGTAGTAGTTTAACATTTTCTTAAAATTAACAAAAATAAAATAAATATCCAATAAAATACATGAAAGATTTTCTTTGAAACAAAAATAAATAAGAACTTAAATAAAACTTTCAGTTTTAACAAAAAATAAATACTTTTAAACACAACCCTCCTATCCCTGGTAAACAAATGACCTCAACAGATCTCATTCATGTGCAAATATAATTATGGTACAGTACATCCCCATTGTGTAAAACACAGCTGCTCAATGGGAGAATTGGGCTCTTGCTATTTGTTGTGTCATAGATTTAACAAAAATCTTGCTTGATATTTCATATGACTTTTTCAGCCTCGTGATTTCTTTTTTTCTTAGCTCTGAATCATGAGGAAATGTCTCTTCAAATTCGCGGTGCTCTTTCAGATAGTGACGTTTCAGATTTTCACTTTTCACCAGAGCAACAGTAGTGTTGCATATTAGACACATTGGTCTGGTACTTGCAGTAGGTAGGATGAAAACATATTGCTCTGTCCATTCTTCCTTGAAACGTCGGTTTTCCCTGTCCACCTTTCTTCTACCAGCCTGAGCCAACTTGGAGCATGCCATTGTGATTTGATTCACATTCAGTGACTGACGAGTGAACAGTTAGCGAAGTAGCGATACGAGACAACTGTGTGCCTGCAGCGAAGGGTTCCATATGCACTGTGCACATGTGTATGACCCAGGTGGTAACAGCCTATCAGCGCGTCGTTGTGATCGAGATGACAACCCATACCCCGGAATCAGCCAATCAGAGTGGCGTTCTCTCGTTCTCACTCCGTCTCTCTCTCTTTCTCTCTCTGAGAGAGAGAGAGAGAGAGAGAGAGAGAGAGAGAGAGAGAGAGAGAGAAAGAGAGAGACGGAGTGAGTGAGACACGGAGAAGTGTAAACGAAACGTGGAGATATTTGACTAAAAAAAAAAAAAAAAGGGTTGTACTTGTATAGCGCTTTTCTACCTTCAAGGTACTCAAAGCGCTTTGACACTACTTCCACATTTACCCATTCACACACACATTCACACACTGATGGAGGGAGCTGCCATGCAAGGCGCTAACCAGCACCCATCAGGAGCAAGGGTGAAGTGTCTTGCTCAGGACACAACGGACATGACGAGGTTGGTACTAGGTGGGGGTTGAACCAGGGACCCTCGGGTTGCGCACGGCCACTCTCCCACTGCGCCACGCCGTCCCAACAAACAACAAAGAACGTTGACTTGCGCTAGCGATAACTCAAAGATAAATACAATTATAATATTGTTTTATAATAATTATAATTATAATAATAATTTTATTTTTTTACTATAATTCGTGCTGGGTCCGGACGGACACGTCGCTGGGTCCGGACATGGACCGCGGTCCGCCTGTTGAGGATCACTGGTTTACACTGTTGTTACAGAATATTTCCGTTTTGCACTTTTTTTGTATTGGATGTTTATCTTTATTTTTGCACATTTTAAAGCAAAATAAGCAATACTTTTACTTTTGAAATGCTTATACTATTGCAGAATATTAAGATTTGCACTGGATGTTTACATTTATATTTGCACATTAAAAAGCAAATAAGCTACTTTTAATTTTGTTAAATGTTAAAAGTTTTAAATGTTTACATTGTTACAGAATATTTTGTCATGTTGTTGTCAATGTTGACTGAGTGGCCATACTATTTTTATTTTGTAAATAAAAGTCATGCCTTTTGAAAAAACTGGCCTACATTTATTTTTTCATCTTCATTTTAAATAAAAAAAAATACTGTAAAAGGAAAAATAATCTATAGATTAATCGAAAAAAATAATCTATAGATTAACCGATTAATCGAAAAAAAATAATCTATAGATTAATCGATAGAAAAATAATCGTTAGCTGCAGCCTTACCCCAAACACAACATTGGTGAAATGGGACCATCAGTATTTAATGGATCAATAATGAATTAGATGATTAACAATAAATACGGTTTTATTCAACTGCTTTAATGAAATGGCAGCAAAGACTATGTTATTCTTCAAACTCATTCCGAGTCGGGAGTCGAAAAAAAATAATCTTCAAGAGCAAACTCGTTGTGATATATTCATGAGTCTTTAAGATCCTCAAAGCCTGTTTGAGGATGAGAAGAAGAGGAAGAATGTGCTGGAACTGCTTGCAAACTGTGTCAGAAAGCAATCCAGGCCAAAACCCAATGTTTTACCTCAGAGGTGGACCAAGAGATTCTTTCTGGTACAGTTAACTCACGGCAAAGTCACACTAAGCTGAGGCCACACAGACGCTGCTCTTCTTGTTACACTGCAAACATCATTTTTTTTAGGTTGAAAAGGTGGAAGTTTAGTTGCCAGAATTTTACCATAAAATAGGTTTTCTTCCCTTGATGTGCAAAGTTTTCCTCAGTGTGCAATATGGGTGTTAAGAAAATGTTTTTTTGTTTGTTTTATTTTCAAGGCTGCAGCTGGGATAAGCTCCAGCCACCCCCGCGACCTTGAGAGGGACAAGCGGTAGAAAATGGATGGATGAACGGATTATTTATACATCATGCAATTGTTTAGGGGACGGCAAAACTAAACCCAATGGGATGACAATGAGAAACCTTGGAGGGGACCGCAGATGTGGGGACCCCCCCTGGGCAACCTGTGCAATGGGCGTCGAGTGGATCTAGCATAATATTGTGAGAGTCCAGTCCATAGTGGATCTAACATAATAGTGAGAGTCCAGTCCATAGTAGATCTAACATAATAGTGAGAGTCCAGTCCATAGTGGATCTAACATAATAGTGTGAGAGTCCAGTCCATAGTGGATCTAACATAATAGTGTGAGAGTCCAGTCCATAGTGGATCTAACATAATAGTGTGAGAGTCCAGTCCATAGTGGATCTAACATAATAGTGTGAGAGTCCAGTCCATAGTGGATCTAACATAATAGTGAGAGTCCAGTCCATAGTGGATCCAACATAATAGTGTGAGAGTCCAGTCCATAGTGGATCTAACATAATAGTGAGAGACCATTCCATAGTGGATCTAACATAATAGTGTGAGAGTCCAGTCCATAGTGGATCTAACATAATAGTGAGAGTTCAGTCCATAGTGGATCTAACATAATAGTGTGAGAGTCCAGTCCATAGTGGATCTAACATAATAGTGAGAGTTCAGTCCATAGTGGATCTAACATAATAGTGAGAGTCCAGTCCATAGTGGATCTCACATAATAGTGTGAGAGTCCAGTCCATAGTGGATCTAACATAATAGTGTGAGAGTCCAGTCCATAGTGGATCTAACATAATAGTGAGAGACCATTCCATAGTGGATCTAACATAATAGTGTGAGAGTCCAATCCATAGTGGATCTAACATAATAGTGTGAGAGTCCAGTCCATAGTGGATCTAAAATAATATTGTGAGAGTCCAGTCCATAGTGGATCTAACATAATAGTGAGAGTCCAGTCCATAGTGGATCTAAAATAATATTGTGAGAGTCCAGTCCATAGTGGATCTAACATAATAGTGAGAGTCCAGTCCATAGTGGATCTAACATAATATTGTGAGAGTCCAGTCCATAGTGGATCTAACATAATATTGTGAGAGTCCAGTCCATAGTGGATCTAACATAATATTGTGAGAGTCCAGTCCAAAGTGGATCTAACATAATATTGTGAGAGTCCAGTCCATAGTGGATCTAACATAATATTGTGAGAGTCCAGTCCATAGTGGATCTAACATAATATTGTGAGAGTCCAGTCCATAGTTGATCTAACACAATAGTGAGAGTCCAGTCTATAGTGGATCTAACATAATATTGTGAGAGTCCAGTCCATAGTGGATCTAACATAATAGTGTGAGAGTCCAGTCCATAGTGGATCTAACATAATATTGTGAGAGTCCAGTCCATAGTGGATCTAACATAATAGTGTGAGAGTCCAGTCCATAGTGGATCTAACATAATAGTGAGAGTCCAGTCCATAGTGGATCTAACATAATAGTGTGAGAGTCCAGTCCATAGTGGATCTAACATAATCGTGAGAGTCCAGTCCATAGTGGATCTAACATAATAGTGAGAGTCCAGTCCATAGTAGATCTAACATAATATAGTGAGAGTCCAGTCCGTAGTAGATCTAACATAATAGTGAGAGTCCAGTCCATAGTGGATCTAACATAATAGTGAGAGTTCAGTCCATAGTGGATCTAACATAATAGTGTGAGAGTCCAGTCCATAGTGGATCTAACATAATAGTGAGAGTTCAGTCCATAGTGGATCTAACATAATAGTGAGAGTCCAGTCCATAGTGGATCTCACATAATAGTGTGAGAGTCCAGTCCATAGTGGATCTAACATAATAGTGAGAGTCCAGTCCATAGTGGATCTAACATAATATTGTGAGAGTCCAGTCCATAGTGGATCTAACATAATAGTGAGAGTCCAGTCTATAGTGGATCTAACATAATAGTGAGAGTCCAGTCTGTAGTGGATCTAACATAATTGTGAGAGTCCAGTCCATAGTGGATCTAGTTAATAGTGAGTGTCCAGTCCATAGTGGATCTGACATAATAGTGTGAGAGTCCAGTCCATAGTGGATCTATCATAATAGTGAGAGAGTCCAATCCATAGTGGATCTAACATAATGGTGTGAGAGTCCAGTCCATAGTGGATCTAACATAATAGTGTGAGAGTCCAGTCCACAGTGGATCCAACATAATAGTGAGAGTCCAGTCCATAGTGGATCTAACATAATAGTGAGAGTCCAGTCCATAGTGGATCTAACAAAATAGTGAGAGCCCAGTCCATAGTGGATCTAACATAATAGTGTGAGAGTCCAGTCCAAAGTGGATCTAACATAATCGTGAGAGTCCAGTCCATAGTGGATCTAACATAATAGTGTGAGAGTCCAGTCCATAGTGGATCAAACATAATATTGTGAGAGTCCAGTCCAAAGTGGATCTAACATAATAGTGTGAGAGTCCAGTCCATAGTGGATCTAACATAATAGTGAGAGTACAGTCCATAGTGGATCTAACATAATAGTGTGAGAGTCCAGTCCATAATGGATCTAACATAATAGTGTGAGAGTCCAGTCTATAGTGGATCTAACATAATATTGTGAGAGTCCAGTCCATAGTGGATCTAACATAATATTGTGAGAGTCCAGTCCATAGTGGATCTAACACAATAGTGAGAGTCCAGTCCATAGTGGATCTAACATAATAGTGAGAGTCCAGTCCATAGTGGATCTAACATAATAGTGAGAGTCCAGTCCATAGTGGATCCAACATAATAGTGTGAGAGTCCAGTCCATAGTGGATCTAACATAATAGTGAGAGACCATTCCATAGTGGATCTAACATAATAGTGTGAGAGTCCAGTCCATAGTGGATCTAACATAATAGTGTGAGAGTCCAGTCCATAGTGGATCTAACATAATAGTGTGAGAGTCCAGTCCATAGTGGATCTAACATAATAGTGAGAGTCCAGTCCATAGTGGATCTAACATAATAGTGTGAGAGTCCAGTCCATAGTGGATCTAACATAATAGTGAGAGTCCAGTCCATAGTGGATCTAACATAATAGTGAGAGTCCAGTCCATAGTGGATCTAACATAATAGTGAGAGTCCAGTCCATAGTGGACCTAACATAATAGTGAGAGTCCAGTCCATAGTGGATCTAACATAATAGTGAGAGTCCAGTCCATAGTGGATCTAACATAATAGTGAGAGTCCAGTCCATAGTGGATCCAACATAATAGTGTGAGAGTCCAGTCCATAGTGGATCTAACATAATAGTGAGAGACCATTCCATAGTGGATCTAACATAATAGTGTGAGAGTCCAGTCCATAGTGGATCTAACATAATAGTGAGAGTTCAGTCCATAGTGGATCTAACATAATAGTGTGAGAGTCCAGTCCATAGTGGATCTAACATAATAGTGAGAGTTCAGTCCATAGTGGATCTAACATAATAGTGAGAGTCCAGTCCATAGTGGATCTCACATAATAGTGTGAGAGTCCAGTCCATAGTGGATCTAACATAATAGTGAGAGTCCAGTCCATAGTGGATCTAACATAATATTGTGAGAGTCCAGTCCATAGTGGATCTAACATAATAGTGAGAGTCCAGTCTATAGTGGATCTAACATAATAGTGAGAGTCCAGTCTGTAGTGGATCTAACATAATTGTGAGAGTCCAGTCCATAGTGGATCTAGTTAATAGTGAGTGTCCAGTCCATAGTGGATCTGACATAATAGTGTGAGAGTCCAGTCCATAGTGGATCTATCATAATAGTGAGAGAGTCCAATCCATAGTGGATCTAACATAATGGTGTGAGAGTCCAGTCCATAGTGGATCTAACATAATAGTGTGAGAGTCCAGTCCACAGTGGATCCAACATAATAGTGAGAGTCCAGTCCATAGTGGATCTAACATAATAGTGAGAGTCCAGTCCATAGTGGATCTAACAAAATAGTGAGAGCCCAGTCCATAGTGGATCTAACATAATAGTGTGAGAGTCCAGTCCAAAGTGGATCTAACATAATCGTGAGAGTCCAGTCCATAGTGGATCTAACATAATAGTGTGAGAGTCCAGTCCATAGTGGATCAAACATAATATTGTGAGAGTCCAGTCCAAAGTGGATCTAACATAATAGTGTGAGAGTCCAGTCCATAGTGGATCTAACATAATAGTGAGAGTACAGTCCATAGTGGATCTAACATAATAGTGTGAGAGTCCAGTCCATAATGGATCTAACATAATAGTGTGAGAGTCCAGTCTATAGTGGATCTAACATAATATTGTGAGAGTCCAGTCCATAGTGGATCTAACATAATATTGTGAGAGTCCAGTCCATAGTGGATCTAACACAATAGTGAGAGTCCAGTCCATAGTGGATCTAACATAATAGTGAGAGTCCAGTCCATAGTGGATCTAACATAATAGTGAGAGTCCAGTCCATAGTGGATCCAACATAATAGTGTGAGAGTCCAGTCCATAGTGGATCTAACATAATAGTGAGAGACCATTCCATAGTGGATCTAACATAATAGTGTGAGAGTCCAGTCCATAGTGGATCTAACATAATAGTGTGAGAGTCCAGTCCATAGTGGATCTAACATAATAGTGTGAGAGTCCAGTCCATAGTGGATCTAACATAATAGTGAGAGTCCAGTCCATAGTGGATCTAACATAATAGTGTGAGAGTCCAGTCCATAGTGGATCTAACATAATAGTGAGAGTCCAGTCCATAGTGGATCTAACATAATAGTGAGAGTCCAGTCCATAGTGGATCTAACATAATAGTGAGAGTCCAGTCCATAGTGGACCTAACATAATAGTGAGAGTCCAGTCCATAGTGGATCTAACATAATAGTGAGAGTCCAGTCCATAGTGGATCTAACATAATAGTGAGAGTCCAGTCCATAGTGGATCCAACATAATAGTGTGAGAGTCCAGTCCATAGTGGATCTAACATAATAGTGAGAGACCATTCCATAGTGGATCTAACATAATAGTGTGAGAGTCCAGTCCATAGTGGATCTAACATAATAGTGAGAGTTCAGTCCATAGTGGATCTAACATAATAGTGTGAGAGTCCAGTCCATAGTGGATCTAACATAATAGTGAGAGTTCAGTCCATAGTGGATCTAACATAATAGTGAGAGTCCAGTCCATAGTGGATCTCACATAATAGTGTGAGAGTCCAGTCCATAGTGGATCTAACATAATAGTGAGAGTCCAGTCCATAGTGGATCTAACATAATATTGTGAGAGTCCAGTCCATAGTGGATCTAACATAATAGTGAGAGTCCAGTCTATAGTGGATCTAACATAATAGTGAGAGTCCAGTCTGTAGTGGATCTAACATAATTGTGAGAGTCCAGTCCATAGTGGATCTAGTTAATAGTGAGTGTCCAGTCCATAGTGGATCTGACATAATAGTGTGAGAGTCCAGTCCATAGTGGATCTATCATAATAGTGAGAGAGTCCAATCCATAGTGGATCTAACATAATGGTGTGAGAGTCCAGTCCATAGTGGATCTAACATAATAGTGTGAGAGTCCAGTCCACAGTGGATCCAACATAATAGTGAGAGTCCAGTCCATAGTGGATCTAACATAATAGTGAGAGTCCAGTCCATAGTGGATCTAACAAAATAGTGAGAGCCCAGTCCATAGTGGATCTAACATAATAGTGTGAGAGTCCAGTCCAAAGTGGATCTAACATAATCGTGAGAGTCCAGTCCATAGTGGATCTAACATAATAGTGTGAGAGTCCAGTCCATAGTGGATCAAACATAATATTGTGAGAGTCCAGTCCAAAGTGGATCTAACATAATAGTGTGAGAGTCCAGTCCATAGTGGATCTAACATAATAGTGAGAGTACAGTCCATAGTGGATCTAACATAATAGTGTGAGAGTCCAGTCCATAATGGATCTAACATAATAGTGTGAGAGTCCAGTCTATAGTGGATCTAACATAATATTGTGAGAGTCCAGTCCATAGTGGATCTAACATAATATTGTGAGAGTCCAGTCCATAGTGGATCTAACACAATAGTGAGAGTCCAGTCCATAGTGGATCTAACATAATAGTGAGAGTCCAGTCCATAGTGGATCTAACATAATAGTGAGAGTCCAGTCCATAGTGGATCCAACATAATAGTGTGAGAGTCCAGTCCATAGTGGATCTAACATAATAGTGAGAGACCATTCCATAGTGGATCTAACATAATAGTGTGAGAGTCCAGTCCATAGTGGATCTAACATAATAGTGTGAGAGTCCAGTCCATAGTGGATCTAACATAATAGTGTGAGAGTCCAGTCCATAGTGGATCTAACATAATAGTGAGAGTCCAGTCCATAGTGGATCTAACATAATAGTGTGAGAGTCCAGTCCATAGTGGATCTAACATAATAGTGAGAGTCCAGTCCATAGTGGATCTAACATAATAGTGAGAGTCCAGTCCATAGTGGATCTAACATAATAGTGAGAGTCCAGTCCATAGTGGACCTAACATAATAGTGAGAGTCCAGTCCATAGTGGATCTAACATAATAGTGAGAGTCCAGTCCATAGTGGATCTAACATAATAGTGAGAGTCCAGTCCATAGTGGATCCAACATAATAGTGTGAGAGTCCAGTCCATAGTGGATCTAACATAATAGTGAGAGACCATTCCATAGTGGATCTAACATAATAGTGTGAGAGTCCAGTCCATAGTGGATCTAACATAATAGTGAGAGTTCAGTCCATAGTGGATCTAACATAATAGTGTGAGAGTCCAGTCCATAGTGGATCTAACATAATAGTGAGAGTTCAGTCCATAGTGGATCTAACATAATAGTGAGAGTCCAGTCCATAGTGGATCTCACATAATAGTGTGAGAGTCCAGTCCATAGTGGATCTAACATAATAGTGAGAGTCCAGTCCATAGTGGATCTAACATAATATTGTGAGAGTCCAGTCCATAGTGGATCTAACATAATAGTGAGAGTCCAGTCTATAGTGGATCTAACATAATAGTGAGAGTCCAGTCTGTAGTGGATCTAACATAATTGTGAGAGTCCAGTCCATAGTGGATCTAGTTAATAGTGAGTGTCCAGTCCATAGTGGATCTGACATAATAGTGTGAGAGTCCAGTCCATAGTGGATCTATCATAATAGTGAGAGAGTCCAATCCATAGTGGATCTAACATAATGGTGTGAGAGTCCAGTCCATAGTGGATCTAACATAATAGTGTGAGAGTCCAGTCCACAGTGGATCCAACATAATAGTGAGAGTCCAGTCCATAGTGGATCTAACATAATAGTGAGAGTCCAGTCCATAGTGGATCTAACAAAATAGTGAGAGCCCAGTCCATAGTGGATCTAACATAATAGTGTGAGAGTCCAGTCCAAAGTGGATCTAACATAATCGTGAGAGTCCAGTCCATAGTGGATCTAACATAATAGTGTGAGAGTCCAGTCCATAGTGGATCTAACATAATAGTGAGAGTCCAGTCCATAGTGGATCTAACATAATAGTGTGAGAGTCCAGTCCATAGTGGATCTAACATAATAGTGTGAGAGTCCAGTCCATAGTGGATCTAAAATAATAGGGAGAGTCCAGTCAATAGTGGATCTAACATAATAGTGAGAGTCCAGTCCATAGTGGATCTAACATAATAGTGTGAGAGTCCAGTCCATAGTGGATCTAAAATAATAGGGAGAGTCCAGTCAATAGTGGATCTAACATAATAGTGAGAGTCCAGTCCATAGTGGATCTAACATAATAGTGTGAGAGTCCAGTCCATAGTGGATCTAACATAATAGTGAGAGTCCAGTCCATAGTGGATCTAACATAATAGTGAGAGTCCAGTCCATAGTGGATCTAACATAATAGTAAGAGTCCAGTCCATAGTGGATCTAACATAATAGTGAGAGTCCAGTCCATAGTGGATCTAACATAATAGTGAGAGTCCAGTCCATAGTGGATCTAACATAATAGTGAGAGTCCAGTCCATAGTGGATCTAACATAATATTGTGAGAGTCCAGTCCATAGTGGATCTAACATAATAGTGAGAGTCCAGTCTATAGTGGATCTAACATAATAGTGAGAGTCCAGTCTGTAGTGGATCTAACATAATTGTGAGAGTCCAGTCCATAGTGGATCTAGTTAATAGTGAGTGTCCAGTCCATAGTGGATCTGACATAATAGTGTGAGAGTCCAGTCCATAGTGGATCTATCATAATAGTGAGAGAGTCCAATCCATAGTGGATCTAACATAATGGTGTGAGAGTCCAGTCCATAGTGGATCTAACATAATAGTGTGAGAGTCCAGTCCATAGTGGATCTAACATAATAGTGAGAGTCCAGTCCATAGTGGATCTAACATAATAGTGAGAGTCCAGTCCATAGTGGATCTAACATAATAGTGAGAGTTCAGTCCATAGTGGATCTAACATTATAGTGAGAGTCCAGTCCATAGTGGATCTAACATAATAGTGTGAGAGTCCAATCCATAGTGGATCTAACATAATAGTGTGAGAGTCCAGTCCATAGTGGATCTAAAATAATATTGTGAGTGTCCAGTCCATAGTGGATCTAACATAATAGTGAGAGTCCAGTCCATAGTGGATCTAAAATAATATTGTGAGAGTCCAGTCCATAGTGGATCTAACATAATAGTGAGAGTCCAGTCCATAGTGGATCTAACATAATATTGTGAAAGTCAAGTCCATAGTGGATCTAACATAATAGTGTGAGAGTCCAGTCCATAGTTGATCTAACACAATAGTGAGAGTCCAGTCTATAGTGGATCTAACATAATATTGTGAGAGTCCAGTCCATAGTGGATCTAACATAATAGTGTGAGAGTCCAGTCCATAGTGGATCTAACATAATAGTGTGAGAGTCCAGTCCATAGTGGATCTAACATAATATTGTGAGAGTCCAGTCCATAGTGGATCTAACATAATATTGTGAGAGTCCAGTCCATAGTGGATCTAACATAATATTGTGAGAGTCCAGTCCATAGTGGATCTAACACAATAGTGAGAGTCCAGTCCATAGTGGATCTAACATAATATTGTGAGAGTCCAGTCCATAGTGTATCTAACATAATAGTGTGAGAGTCCAGTCCATAGTGGATCTAACATAATAGTGTGAGAGTCTAGTCCATAGTGGATCTAACATAATAGTGAGAGACCATTCCATAGTGGATCCAACATAATAGTGTGAGAGTCCAGTCCATAGTGGATCTAACATAATATTGTGAGAGTCCAGTCCATAGTGGATCTAACATAATAGTGTGAGAGTCCAGTCCATAGTGGATCTAACATAATAGTGAGAGTCCAGTCCATAGTGGATCTAACATAATAGTGTGAGAGTCCAGTCCATAGTGGATCTAAAATAATATTGTGAGAGTCCAGTCCATAGTGGATCTAACATAATAGTGTGAGAGTCCAGTCCATAGTGGATCTAACATAATAGTGAGAGTCCAGTCCATAGTGGATCTAACATAATAGTGTGAGAGTCCAGTCCATAGTGGATCTAACATAATATTGTGAGAGTCCAGTCCATAGTTGATCTAACACAATAGTGAGAGTCCAGTCTATAGTGGATCTAACATAATATTGTGAGAGTCCAGTCCATAGTGGATCTAACATAATAGTAAGCGTCCAGTCCATAGTGGATCTAACATAATAGTGAGAGTCCAGTCCATAGTGGATCTAACATAATATTGTGAAAGTCAAGTCCATAGTGGATCTAACATAATAGTGTGAGAGTCCAGTCCATAGTTGATCTAACACAATAGTGAGAGTCCAGTCTATAGTGGATCTAACATAATATTGTGAGAGTCCAGTCCATAGTGGATCTAACATAATAGTGTGAGAGTCCAGTCCATAGTGGATCTAACATAATAGTGTGAGAGTCCAGTCCATAGTGGATCTAACATAATATTGTGAGAGTCCAGTCCATAGTGGATCTAACATAATATTGTGAGAGTCCAGTCCATAGTGGATCTAACATAATATTGTGAGAGTCCAGTCCATAGTGGATCTAACACAATAGTGAGAGTCCAGTCCATAGTGGATCTAACATAATATTGTGAGAGTCCAGTCCATAGTGTATCTAACATAATAGTGTGAGAGTCCAGTCCATAGTGGATCTAACATAATAGTGTGAGAGTCTAGTCCATAGTGGATCTAACATAATAGTGAGAGACCATTCCATAGTGGATCCAACATAATAGTGTGAGAGTCCAGTCCATAGTGGATCTAACATAATATTGTGAGAGTCCAGTCCATAGTGGATCTAACATAATAGTGTGAGAGTCCAGTCCATAGTGGATCTAACATAATAGTGAGAGTCCAGTCCATAGTGGATCTAACATAATAGTGTGAGAGTCCAGTCCATAGTGGATCTAAAATAATATTGTGAGAGTCCAGTCCATAGTGGATCTAACATAATAGTGTGAGAGTCCAGTCCATAGTGGATCTAACATAATAGTGAGAGTCCAGTCCATAGTGGATCTAACATAATAGTGTGAGAGTCCAGTCCATAGTGGATCTAACATAATATTGTGAGAGTCCAGTCCATAGTTGATCTAACACAATAGTGAGAGTCCAGTCTATAGTGGATCTAACATAATATTGTGAGAGTCCAGTCCATAGTGGATCTAACATAATAGTAAGCGTCCAGTCCATAGTGGGGCCAGCAGGAGATCATCTTGAGTGGAGACAGGTCAGCAGTGCAGAGACGTCCCCAACTGATGCACAGATGAGTGGTCCACCCTGGGTCCTGACTTTGGACAGCTAGCGCTTCATCTGTGGTCACCTCATTTTTCGCTAGAGTATACAAATGAGTTTTAAGATGGGACTTAAATGCTTCTACTGAGGTAGCATCTCTAACTGTTACCGGGAGGGCATTCCAGAGTACTGGAGCCCCAATAGAAAACGCTCTATAGCCCGCAGACTATTTTTTGGGCTCTGGGAATCAGGTTTTTACAGTGCATTACTTATTTTTATGGTAAAATCGTGGCGAGTGAACTGCCAGTTTTTACCGTAAAATCTACAGTTGTAGTTTTCACGTTCATTACTGTAAATGGAAAAAAAACGGTACAACTTTTGTTTTTCATGGTGAGCTACCAGTATTTCAAAGTAAAACCTTTAGACCTTTTTATTTGACAGCTCTGCACACTTTGCAAGAATCCATACTGGCTTTAATCATACATTGTTACTTAGGCGAGGACGTGGACTCTCACTCATTAATGGGAAATGTTTAATTTGTCAGGTCTTTACGAGCCGTCACTTCTGCTATCATCATCATCCTGCACTGACAGACGTGATCAAGACAAATATGCGCCACTGACTGGTGTACGTTTTGATCACGAGAGATTTTTTCTCTCTAATTACTTTGAATGGCAGCCAAACACATTAGGGACTAAGTGTGGACTCAAATCTAATTACATTTTTTTTTTTTTTTTTTTTTTTACAGTCTTAATTTAAAACCTACGGCGCAGCGCTCGTTCGGCTTTTATGCACTGACGCGTCATAAAATGTCAGGATGTACATAAATGCTGAGGCAAATTACATAAATGCAGAAATTATAATGATTAAAAGCCCACCTTGCGGTATATGCCGGCGGAGTATATCAACCGTGACTTTGCGTAAAAAGGCGAGGCGATAAAAAAAATTCAACACCTTCCATCCATCCATCCATCTTCTTCCGCTTATCCGAGGTCGGGTCGCGGGGGCAGCAGCCTAAGCAGGGAAGCCCAGACTTCCCTCTCCCCAGCCACTTCGTCCAGCTCTTCCTGTGGGACCCCGAGGCGTTCCCAGGCCAGCCGGGAGACATAGTCCTCCCAACGTGTCCTGGGTCTTCCCCGCGGCCTCCTACCGGTGGGACGTGCCCTAAACACCTCCCTAGTGAGGCGTTCGGGTGGCATCCTGACCAGATGCCCGAACCACCTCATCTGGCTCCTCTCGATGTGGAGGAGCAGCGGCTTTACTTTGAGCTCCCCCCGGATGGCAGAGCTTCTCACCCTATCTCTAAGGGAGAGCCCCGCCACCCGGCGGAGGAAACTCATTTCGGCTGCTTGTAACCGTGATCTTGTCCTTTGGGTCATAACCCAAAGCTCATGACCATAGGTGAGGATGGGAACGTAGATCGACCGGTAAATTGAGAGCCTTGCCTTCCGGCTCAACTCCTTCTTCACCACAACGGATCGATACAGCGTCCGCATTACTGAAGACGCCGCACCGATCTCACGATCCACTCCTCCCCCACTCGTGAACAAGACTCCGAGGTACTTGAACTCCTCCACTTGGGGCAAGATCTCCTCCCCAACCCGGAGATGGCACTCCACCCTTTTCCGGGCGAGAACCATGGACTCGGACTTGGAGGTGCTGATTCTCATCCCAGTCGCTTCACACTCAGCTGCGAACCGATCCAGTGAGAGCTGAAGATCCTGGCCAGATGAAGCCATCAGGACCACATCATCTGCAAAAAGCAGAGACCTAATCCTGCAGCCACCAAACCAGATCCCCTCAACGCCTTGACTGCGCCTAGAAATTCTGTCCATAAAAGTTATGAACAGAATCGGTGACAAAGGGCAGCCTTGGCGGAGTCCAACCCTCACTGGAAACGTGTCCGACTTACTGCCGGCAATGCGGACCAAGCTCTGGCACTGATCATACAGGGAGCGGACTGCCACAATCAGACAGTCCGATACCCCATACTCTCTGAGCACTCCCCACAGGACTTCCCGAGGGACACGGTCAAATGCCTTCTCCAAGTCCACAAAGCACATGTAGACTGGTTGGGCAAACTCCCATGCACCCTCAAGGACCCTGCCGAGAGTATAGAGCTGGTCCACAGTTCCACGACCAGGACGAAAACCACACTGTTCCTCCTGAATCCGAGGTTCGACTATCCGGCGTAGCCTCCTCTCCAGTACACCTGAATAGACCTTACCGGGAAGGCTGAGGAGTGTGATCCCACGATAGTTAGAACACACCCTCCGATTCCCCTTCTTAAAGAGAGGAACCACCACCCTATGAAGTCTAAATCCAACAATGGAGTTAGGCTGCATTAACAATAAATGAAATGTACAAACCCCGTTTCCATATGAGTTGGGAAATTGTGTTAGATGTAAATATAAACGAAATGCAATGATTTGCAAATCATTTTCAACCCATATTCAGTTGAATATGCTACAAAGACAACATATTTGATGTTCAAACTGATAAACATTTTTTTTTGTTGCAAATAATCATTAACTTTAGAATTTGATGCCAGCAAACACATATACACATTCTGTACATATACAAGTACATATGCATACTTACACTCATGCACATAATCACGTTTCATCAAACATATATTAACGTTGTTGCCCTAGGGTAAACTGGGTGTAACACATGGCACACTGACAAAGCTTAACCTATTGTGACTATAACAATCTACAAGGTTAATGTAGGTTGCTTCTCTTTCTCCCACCCCATTTTTCTGCATTCTTTCGTATCTCAAGTTATCATTGCGTATATGTATTGTTGCATTTGAACAACTGTATTGTTGATAATAAAGGTAAATTATTGGTATTGTTCATTATCAATAGCGCTATTTCTATTGGTATTTGTATTGATCCATTTGTAGTGTAATAATGCTCATTGTCATTTCTGTATTATTTTTTATTTTTCGCTAACTGCTTATTTGCTATTACTTTTACCATCATATTTGTACATATTTGCTGATGTTGCTCTATTGTTGTTGTTGTTGTTGTTTGCTGTTGTTGTTTTTGTCTCTCTGTCTAATCCCCCTCTTGTCCCCACAATTTCCCCCTCTGTCTTCTTTTTTTTTCTCTTTCTATCCCCTCCTGCTCCGGCCCAGCTGCACTAAATGATAATATAAATACATTTAATAAAGTCAAATACAAATAAGGCAACAAGAGAAGTATCCTACACTTCTCTTTTGTAAAGTAAATCTGAACAGCCGACATGGGCATCTACATCAACTATATGATTTGCCTGAGAAGCTGGACAGCACACAAAAAAAAAAAAAAAAAAAAAATGTTCAAGGTAAAAAAAAATTTTCAAGGTAAAAAATGATTTAAGGTAAAAAATGATTTTCAAGGTAAAAAAAAATGTTTCAAGGTAAAACATTTTTTTCAATGTTAAAAATGATTTTCAAGGTAAAAAATAAGTTTTTAGGTAGAAAACATTTTTCAAGGTAAAATTTTTTTTTCAAGGTAAAAAATGATTTTCAAGGTAAATAATGATTTTCAAGGTAAAATTTTTTTTTCAAGGTAAAAAATGATTTTCAAGGTAAAAAATGATTTTCAAGGTGAAAAATTTTTTTCAAGGTAACATTTTTTTTTCAAAGTTAAAATGATTTTCAAGGTAAAAAATGATTTTCAAGATAAAAAAAATTTTCAAGGTAAAAAAAAATGTTTCAATGTAAAAATGATTTTCAAGGTAAAAAATAAGGTTTTTTTCAAGGTAAAAAATGATTTTCAAGGTAAAAAATGATTTTCAAGGTAAAAAATGATTTTCAAGGTAAAAAAAATTTTTAAGGTAAAAAATGATTTTCAAAGTAAAAAAAATGTTCAAGTAAATTTTTTTTTTTCAAGGTAAAAAATGATTTTCAAGTTAAATAATGATTTTCAAGGTAAAAAAAAATTTTCAGGGTAAATTTTTTTTTTCAAGGTAAAAAATTATTTTCAAGGTAAAAAATGATTTTCAAGGTGAAAATTTTTTTTCAAGGTAACATTTTTTTTTCAAAGTTAAAATGATTTTCAAGGTAAAAAATGATTTTCAAGATAAAAAAAATTTTCAAGGTAGAAAAAAATGTTTCAATGTAAAAAAAATGTTTCAAGGTAAAACATTTTTTTTCAAAGTAAAAAATGATTTAAGGTAAAAAATGATTTTCAAGGTAAAAAAAAATTTTCAAGGTAACATTTTTTTTTCAAAGTTAAAATGATTTTCAAGGTAAAAAATGATTTTCAAGGTAAAAAAAAATGTTTCAAGGTAAAACATTTTTTTCAATGTTAAAAATGATTTTCAAGGTAAAAAATAAGTTTTTAGGTAGAAAACATTTTTCAAGGTAAAATTTTTTTTTCAAGGTAAAAAATGATTTTCAAGGTAAATAATGATTTTCAAGGTAAAAAAAAATTTTCAAGGTAAAATTTTTTTTTCAAGGTAAAAAATGATTTTCAAGGTAAAAAATGATTTTCAAGGTGAAAAATTTTTTTCAAGGTAACATTTTTTTTTCAAAGTTAAAATGATTTTCAAGGTAAAAAATGATTTTCAAGATAAAAAAAATTTTCAAGGTAAAAAAAAATGTTTCAATGTAAAAAAAATGTTTCAATGTAAAAATTATTTTCAAGGTAAAAAATAAGTTTTTTTTCAAGGTAAAAAATGATTTTCAAGGTAAAAAATGATTTTCAAGGTAAAAAATGATTTTCAAGGTAAAAAAAAATTTTAAGGTAAAAAATAATTTTCAAAGTAAAAAAAATGTTCAAGTTAATTTTTTTTTTTCAAGGTAAAAAATGATTTTCAAGGTAAAAAAAAATTTTCAGGGTAAATTTTTTTTTTCAATGTTAAAAATGATTTTCAAGGTAAAAAATAAGTTTTTAGGTAGAAAACATTTTTCAAGGTAAAATTTTTTTTTCAAGGTAAAAAATGATTTTCAAGGTAAATTATGATTTTCAAGGTAAAAAAAAATTTTCAAGGTAAAATTTTTTTTTCAAGGTAAAAGATGATTTTCAAGGTAAAAAATGATTTTCAAGGTGAAAAATTTTTTTCAAGGTAACATTTTTTTTTCAAAGTTAAAATGATTTTCAAGGTAAAAAATGATTTTCAAGATAAAAAAAATTTTCAAGGTAAAAAAAAATGTTTCAATGTAAAAAAAATGTTTCAATGTAAAAATGATTTTCAAGGTAAAAAATAAGTTTTTTTTCAAGGTAAAAAATGATTTTCAAGGTAAAAAATGATTTTCAAGGTAAAAAATGATTTTCAAGGTAAAAAAAAATTTTAAGGTAAAAAATGATTTTCAAAGTAAAAGAAATGTTCAAGTTAATTTTTTTTTTCAAGGTAAAAAATGATTTTCAAGGTAAAAAATGATTTTCAAGGTAAAAAAAAATTTTCAGGGTAAATTTTTTTTTTTCAAGGTAAAAAATTATTTTCAAGGTAAAAAATTATTTTCAAGGTGAAAATTTTTTTTCAAGGTAACATTTTTCTTTCAAAGTTAAAATGATTTTCAAGGTAAAAAATGATTTTCAAGATAAAAAAAATTTTCAAGGTAAAAAAAAATGTTTCAATGTAAAAAAAATGTTTCAATGTAAAAATGATTTTCAAGGTAAAAAATAAGTTTTTTTTCAAGGTAAAAAATGATTTTCAAGGTAAAAAATGATTTTCAAGGTAAAAAATGATTTTCAAGGTAAAAAAAAATTTTAAGGTAAAAAATGATTTTCAAAGTAAAAGAAATGTTCAAGTTAATTTTTTTTTTTCAAGGTAAAAAATGATTTTCAAGGTAAAAAATGATTTTCAAGGTAAAAAAAAATTTTCAGGGTAAATTTTTTTTTTTCAAGGTAAAAAATTATTTTCAAGGTAAAAAATTATTTTCAAGGTGAAAATTTTTTTTCAAGGTAACATTTTTCTTTCAAAGTTAAAATGATTTTCAAGGTAAAAAATGATTTTCAAGATAAAAAAAATTTTCAAGGTAAAAAAAAATGTTTCAATGTAAAAAAAATGTTTCAAGGTAAAACATTTTTTTCAATGTTAAAAATGATTTTCAAGGTAAAAAATAAGTTTTTTTTCAAGGTAAAAAATGATTTTCAAGGTAAAAAATGATTTTCAAGGTAAAAAATGATTTTCAAGGTAAAAAAAAATTTTAAGGTAAAAAAAAATGTTAAGGTAAAAAATGATTTTCAAAGTAAAAAAAATGTTCAAGTTAATTTTTTTTTTTCAAGGTAAAAAATGATTTTCAAGGTAAAAAATGATTTTCAAGGTAAAAAAATGTTTTCGCTGCTGGTGGCCATGATGTGAGGAGCTCCACAACCTGTGACGTCACGCGCATATCGTCTGCTACTTCCGGTACAGGCAAGGCTTTTTTATCAGCGACCAAAAGTTGCGAACTTTATCGTCGATGTTCTCTACTAAATCCTTTCAGCAAAAATATGGCAATATCGCGAAATGATCAAGTATGACACATAGAATGGACCTGCTATCACCATTTAAATAAGAAAATCGCATTTCAGTAGGCCTTTAACTACACAACACAAGATGAAGGCAAATAAAGATACACCGTGGAACACCCCAAAAATACAAAAAAAAAAAATCTGTCTGGCGCTGCAAAAAATTATAAGCCTTATATAAGTGTTATGATGAAGGCAACACATGATGGAAGTGTCTATTTTAGCTATATTATCCTACTATCAAATGCTGACGCAAATCTTCGTTGACAGAAATGTTGTATTTAAATTTTTCTACACATTTTTGCAACACTGGAAAACATTAGTAAAATGGAGGCTCCTCACAGGACGAGATAACTTCTGGTAATTACTGGCTTGGAATGGCCAAAGCTCAAAACGGCAGGCTGTCTTCTTCTAATGGATTTATTACAATCTTTGCAAACTGGGTAACGTTTGCTGTGGTCTGGAACAACATGGCACACAAAGAAATGCAGCCAATATTACATACAGATAACGTGTCATGAGATATGCAAATATAAATTAAAATACACAGAGGACATAAGTAAAGGAAATTAAATGAGCTCAAATATACCTGCAAGGCATAATGATGCAATATGTAGATACAGCTAGCCTAAATAGCATGTTAGCATCGATTAGCTCGCAGTCATGGATTGACCAAATATGCCTGATTAGCACTCCAGCAAATCAATAAAATCAACAAAGCTCACCTTTGTGCATTCACGCACAGCATAAAACATTTGGTGGACAAAATGAGACAAGGAAGGCGTGGCGTAAAACACGTCTCTCTGTGGCAGCGTCGGAGAAAGTTGTACATGTAGACAAACTATGGTGAGTTCAAGGATCGCTGAAAATAGTAGGACAAAGCGGTGTTTGCCAAATACCCTCATCAGTGAACTACTCAGTGGCCTAGTGGTTGGAGTGTCCGCCCTGACATCGGTAGGTTGTGAGTTCAAACCCCGGGCCGAGTCATACCAAAGACTATAAAAATGGGAGCCATTACCTCCCTGCTTGGCACTCAGCATCAAAGGTTGGAATTGGGGGTTAAATCACCAAAAATTATTCCCGGGCGCGGCCACTCCCCTCACCTCCCAGGGGGTGAACAAGGGGATGAATCAAATGCAGAGGACAAATTTCACCACACCTAGTGTATGTGTGACGATTAGGAATGATGTTTGAAACCAGTTCTCCCGGTTGTTCGATAAGAAAAGAACCGATTCCATGGACTCGAATCCCTTTTTGAGAACCGGTTCCCGTTATCGAGGCCACTATAGTAAAGAAAAAGAGTTGGTTCTTTATTCGAATCCCTGAGAATGAATCCCTTGCCACAGGAAATGCCCTGTGGGACCTGCAATGTTATGCCCATTTGATTGTAGACTCTTACCGACACCTTGTGGCGATATGAAAATACTACGCGTCATTAGTTTGTCGACGTCTGTTCAGTTCATGAGACAATTGAGAAGTAGACAAGTTGTGTTAGCTCTTACAAGCCTTGGAAAAGATAAGTCTGTAAGTAAACTGTTTAACTTGTTTATGTAACTCAATATTAAGGTGGAAAGTGGTTAAATTTGATACTAAGATGTTTATTGAAAATCGTTTTTTGTGCACTGTTTCAATGGATGTTTTGAGGACTTAAAATGGCTGCCAGTCGTGTATTTCCACCATCGAAATAGTTTCAACACTCAGAAGTATTTGTTTGATGATAGTACTGTATATTTGTGTGAAGCTAATATTTACATATTGTGTATTACATTTCTGTATGTTAATTGAATCACATAGCTTATACTTTTGTCATTGTGTGTATTTCAGTTAAAAAAAACTAAAAAAACAACAGTCCAGTGCAAGACAAAAGTAAAGATAGGAAAAGACAAAGCAAGATCAACAACAATAAAGAGCCCAAATCAGGGATCGGCAACCTTTACCAGTCAAAGAGCCATTTTGACCAGTTTCGCAAATTATAGAAAACAATGGGAGCCGCAAATTTTTTTTGACATTTTAAATGAAATAACACTGCATACACAGTTTTCTTTTTGCTTTGTGCTATGTATAAACCAGGGGTCTCAGACACGCTGCCCACACCTTTATATGGAATTTGAAAGCTGGTGCGGCACACGGGTTTTAAATGAATAGTGCATGTCAGCGTCATGCGTGCCGCGATGGTACAGCATATAGCACCCACTACAACCAGCGTGCCTGATCAGCCACACGTTGTATGGTGTTTCCGCTAGCTTACGTAGGTGATAGCAAGGCATACTTGGTCAACAACCACACAGGTTACACTGACGGTGGCGGTATAAAACAACTTTAACACTCTTACTAATAATGCGCCACACTGTGAACCCACACCAAACAAGAATGACAAACAAATTTCGGGAGAACATCTGCACCGTAACACAACATAAACACAACAGGACAAACACCCAGAATCCCATGCAGCCCTAACTTTTCCGGGATACATTATACACCCCCCGCTACCAAACCCCGCCCACCTCAACCGACGCACAGAGAGGAGGGGGGGGGGGGGGGGGGGGGGGTTGATGTGTGAGGGAGCAGGGTTGGGGTGGGGGCGGGGTTTGGTGGTAGCAGGGGTGTATAATGTAGCCCGGAAGAGTCAGGGCTGCATGGGATTCTGGGTGTTTGTTCTGTTGTGTTTATGTTGTGTTAAGGTGCAGATGTTCTCCCGAAATGTGTTTGTCATTCTTGTTTGGTTTTGGTTCAAAGTGTGGCGCATTATTAGTAAGAGTGTTAAAGTTGTTTTATATGACAACCGTCAGTGTAACCTGTGTGGCTGTTGAGCAAGTATGTGTTACGGCTCAGGCTCCTGCCAACGCCGCTCATCCGTCTGTGCGCACCTCGGGACACGCCCACGGGTGTGCACATCCAGGGACGCGCCGCGCGCGTCCCCGCCCCGCAGCAGCCACCAGCTGCAATCACTCACCGGCAATCTACACTCCTGGGTCTGATGAGGGCAAGCTCAATAAAGGACCAGTGGACCCAAGGATCGGGGCAGGAACTTAGTTTTCTCATGGTGTACCGTAAGGCTTATGATCTCTCTCTCTCTCTGTGTGTTTTCCCTCGTGTCTGACATCCTTGTTTGTTCTCCCGTGTCCCCGCAGTACCCTCCGTCGCCTGGAAAGTGAGCTGTGCGTTTCACTTTTCCCTGGATCTCCCTCTGGACTCTTGACTACCTCCTTCGTTTCTCGACCTCTCGCTCGCCCCTGGATTCCGACGCCTCTCTCTCGCCCCGGATAACCTGCCTGCCCCATGGACTTCCTCGTATCTCGTTCAACACGTTGGTAACACTCACTTCAGTTAACTACATACATAGTCTTACACCACACACTTTTGTATTCTAGTTCACACTCCATTTCCTTAGTTTAGTAGTATTGTTTATTATTATTTATATATATATATATATATATATATATATATACATATATATATATATATATATATATATATATATGTTGACTATATATATATAATAAATAATTGTATATACCTCCCCCTGGTGTCTGTTTGCCGTCACCTCCCCTTTAGTCTAAACATAACAGTATGCCTTGCTGTCACGTACGTGTGCAAGCTGAAAATGTATATTGTATAACAAATGTTGGGCTGGCACTCTGTTTATACAGATTGTAGAGGGCGCCAAATGTTGTACCATCATGGCACGCCCTTATTATAGCCGTAAGGGTGAAAATCGGTGAATATTAATTCCGGGAGTTTTCTGCGAGAGGCACCGAAATCCGGAAGTCTCACGGGAAAATTGGGGGGTTCAGCAAGTAAGCTGCTGAGCCGCATCAGAGTGATCAAAGAGCCGCATGCGGCTCCGGAGCCGCGGGTTGCCGACCCCTGAGTTAGTATGTTCCAGTAGCAGCAGAAGTGCACTTTTTGGAGAGCTGCATTATTTTCAGTTTTGTGCCCAAGGGACTGTTTTTATTTAACACTATATTATTATTTATACACATATAGTGATCACAGAGGCAGGTTGTTTTTGTGTTACTGTATATATTTGTTTTTCTGAAATATCCCACTTAATATACTTTGGGTAACAACAGTCAATATTTATTTATGTTATTTTTTTAGGGAGGTAACAGTCAATATTTTTTTTTTTTTTTTTTTTTTTTGTCTTATAAAATAAAAGTCAGCTTTTGTTAAACCAAATATTGTGTTTTTTTCCATATACAACAACCGAATCGATAAGGAATCGGTTCGATAAGAGGATTCGATAATGGGCTCGAACTCGATCATTTCTTATCAAACACCTTGTGACAATCATTTAGCATAAACAGCAGGATTTCTAACAATTAGGAAGGTTTGTGCCATGTTTGTTCTCCTATAGAAAATATATTAAAACAAAAAAATGTATTTTTTTCTTCATCTTTTTTCCATTTTCACACATCTCTGAAAGAGGTCCAGGGAGCCACCAGGGTTGCTCAGCCCCCGTCCTAGCAGTTTGTTTTGACACATTTTCACCATTTTGTGTGCAGCAGGTGAGAGCAGAAGAGTTAATACCAGAGGTGTGGACTCGAGTCACATGACTTGGACTGGAGTCAGACTCGAGTCATGAATTTGATGACTTTAGACTCGACTTGACAAAATGTAAAAAGACTTGCAACTCGACTTAGACTTTAACATCAATGACTTGTGACTTCACTTGGACTTGAGCCTTTTGAATTGACATGACTTGACATGACTTGCTACTTTCCCCAAAACCCAAAGATGAAAAAGTTATTCGGGAGCGCTCCGTATTTTTCATTGTGTACTTGTCTATCAGCGTTGCGTGTGTCAGCTGGTGTGGTCTCAGTACAACAGCCAATCAAATTAGATCTACTTTGTTTCCATCACACAGCATTCATCCAATCAAATTGCAGGACAACCAAGGAAGAAGACATGTCCAAACCACACGCCAGTGAACAAAAAATGATACTTAAAATAATTTTGTTTGGGTATAAAAATTACGAGGTGGTCAACACAAAACGGTTTGCAGTATGCAACACATGCGGTTCGAAAATTACTGATGGAGAGGCAACAACTTCCAACTTCGTCCGACATTTGAAGTTGCACAAAGAACGGTAAGTTTTGAATGTAAGATAACGTTTATTGGCTAAGTAACGAGACTTTTATTTGCTGTGTAGTTAAATCAGTGAGGCTGTAAACTCACTGCTAACGTTATAACGTTATTGCAAACACGGGAATCTGTTGCAGTTCACTACCTTATTCATACTTTTTGTTCAGTGATTTTTTTTAAGCAGGGTTACGTTAGTCAATATATCACACGTAACGTTAGACGGCGGTCAGCAGCACCGCGTATTTTAGCCACCTAAAAAAAGACAAAAATAGTAAAATAAAGGTCAGTTAAAATGTATACTATATTATGAATATGTGTACCGTTTTAGCTAGCTTTCTGACATACTGTTGGTTGTTTACCTCAGTGGTCCCCAACCACCGGGCCACGGCCCGGTACTGGTCCGTGGATCGATTGGTATCGGGCCGCACAAGAATTTTTTTAATTTTTTTATTTTTTTAATTAAATCAACATAAAAAACACAAGACACACTTACAAGTAGTGCACCAACCCAAAACAACTCTCTCCCCCCTTTTGTTTTGGGCATTGAACATGAAGACTCTTCCTTCACTGTTCCGAGTGGCCATGAGAGTCTTGGCAGTGCCTGCCTCCAGTGCTCCAGTGGAGCGAGTTTTCAGCCATGGTGGCATCATACTACGCCCCCATCGTGCACAAATGACTGACAGACTCTTGGCTAATTTGGTCTTTTGCAAATGCAATGCAGCATAGGGCCCTGACATATAAAAAGTACAACTTTTTTTGTTATGTTCACGTATATGTCATGTTTTTTCAATGTTAACACTTTTGTACAAATAAGTACATTTGCACTTTATTTTTCAATGTGTTTGTTCTGTAAAGGAATGAGTTAATGTTTAAAATGACTATTATAAAGTGCAATGTCAGCACAATTTTCTTTCCTGCAATTTAAAA
Source organism: Nerophis lumbriciformis (assembly GCF_033978685.3). Lineage (NCBI taxonomy): Eukaryota > Metazoa > Chordata > Actinopteri > Syngnathiformes > Syngnathidae > Nerophis > Nerophis lumbriciformis. The sequence continues at coordinate 39,591,411 of NC_084566.2, read as the reverse complement.
TGCACTTGTTTTAATAAATAAATACAGCGTTTGAAAAGCATACACAATCTGTGTTAATATATTAGTCTGTGGTTAAAAGGACTTGAAAGGACTCGGAACTCAAAATGCAGGACTTAGGACTTGACTTGAGACTTTCCGGTCTTGACTCGGGACTTGACTCGGACTTGAGGGCAAAGACTTGAGACTTACTTGTGACTTGCAAAACAATGACTTGGTCCCACCTCTGGTTAATACCACAAAAAACATTTCATAAGACCGTATTAAAAAACCACCACCCTTCCAATAAGACCACCTCCTCATTTTCCATTTGTTTTCGGCTCCCTGGCTAAATCCGCAAATGACTCAGCTAATGCAGCGGCCGAAGCCTTTCCGACAGTCAATTAGCAATTAGGGGCTTAATGAATAGACGTCCTCGCCGGGACATTTTGATCCCGTTGGAATTTAATCCGCCCATTTTCAGTAAAACAGCGGTCAATGCTGCAGACACAGCCCAGTGCTGCATGCTATTGTCCGGATATAATAAGCGCGTGTTTACCACGGAGGCCGCCAGGCGGTACCTGAGCTGAGCCGACGTCCAAAAGGAGGGAGGGAAAAATGGTGAGGGAAAAGAGTCGTGGAAGCAGGGAGGATAAAAGGAGATGTGTGGGGGATGAAAAGAAAAGACATTTGCGATGCCAATCTTCTTCAAGGTGATTACAACTATCAGAGATGGCGCATGGAGGGAAATGAGGTAGATATTAGCTTATAAATTATTACTCCTTCCTTTTATGTTGTCTCCATCATCATCTTTTACATATACCTTTAATAAACTACCTTTTTTTGAAAGGCCAGCTAGTGATCTCACCCTCCTGCAGATTTCAATCAGCTTCATCTTTCACTTCCCGGTTTGAATTTATGGTGGCGCTCTCCGATGTGTGGCGGCACAGGATGTAGGGGGGGCACGCACAAATCGCTAAAAAATGAGCTGCTGTGGCCCTAATCTGATTAGAAGCAACCTATTGCCCGCGCAGGCAGGTGATAAAAGACATATCGGTGAGGCGCTATCTCGCACCTTTTAATCATAGCGGGGCTGATTATCTCTGAAATGTTGCTATTGTCTTTCATGACCCATCGCCAACATGATCTAGGACAGGGGTCTGCAACATTTACTACCAAATGAGACATTAAACTGTCATGACTTAGTCCTGGGTGTTTGCTTTTCCGGAATGCAACGGAAAGTTGGCTCGGGCGAGACGGGAATGTAAATACATGATTTATTTAATATATCAAAATAAAGTACAAACGAAAAGCGCGCACAGTGGCGGAGAACAAACTATGAAACCAAAAGACTATAGCATTAATAAACAAAACTTACTTGGCATGGACTAAAAGGAGCAGCATGAACGATGGACATGAAATCAAGTGTCAGAAATGTGCAGAGCATAATTGTGGGATGTCACCAGACAGACAAACTGAAAACAATGAACTTAAATACTACAGACATGATTAACGAAAACAGGTGCGTGACTCAAAACGTGAAACAGGTGCGTGATGTGACAGGTGAAAACTAATGGTTGCTATGGTGACAAAACAAAAGTGCACAAAAAGTCCAAAAACAAAACCGAACATGACCAAAACAAAAACATGATCACACAGACATGACATAAACAAACTAAAAAGTGTACAGCCCCAAAACATAACACAGCTTATAAACTTTTTATCTTTTTTATTTTTACAAGAAAAGCAGTATTTCCATGTGAAATGAAACAATTTTTCCTTTTCTATTTTCTTTTTTGGTGAGTACCGGTATTCCATCCATCCATCCGTCCACCTTCTTCCGCTTATCCGAGGTCGGGTCGCGGGGGCAGCAGCCTAAGCAGGGAAGCCCAGACTTACCTCTCCCCAGCCACTTCGTCCAGCTCTTCCCGTGGGACCCCGAGGCGTTCCCAGGCCAGCCGGGAGACATAGTCTTCCCAACGTGTCCTGGGTCTTCCCCGCGGCCTCCTACCGGTCGGACGTGCCCTAAACACCTCCCAAGGGAGGCGCTCGGGTAGCATCCTGAGCAGATGCCCGAACCACCTCATCTGGCTCCTCTCCATGTGGAGGAGCAGCGGCTTTACTTTGAGCTCCCCCCGGATGACAGAGCTTCTCACCCTATCTCTAAGGGAGAGCCCCGCCACCCGGCGGAGGAAACTCATTTCGGCCGCTTGTACCCGTGATCTTGTCCTTTCGGTCATAACCCAAAGCTCATGACCATAGGTGAGGATGGGAACGTAGATCGACCGGTAAATTGAGAGTTTTGCCTTCCGGCTCAGCTCCTTCTTCACCACAACGGATCGATACAGCGTCCGCAATACTGAAGACGCCGCACCGATCCGTCTGTCGATCTCACGATCCACTCTTCCCTCACTCGTGAACAAGACTCCGAGGTACTTGAACTCCTCCACTTGGGACAGGGTCTCCTCCCCAACCCGGAGATGGCACTCCACCCTTTTCCGGGCGAGAACCATGGACTCGGACTTGGAGGTGCTGATTCTCATCCCAGTCGCTTCACACTCGGCTGCGAACCGATCCAGCGAGAGCTGAAGATCCGGGCCAGATGAAGCCATCAGGACCACATCATCTGCAAAAAGCAGAGACCCAATCCTGCAGCCACCAAACCAGATCCCCTCAACGCCTTGACTGCGCCTAGAAATTCTGTCCATAAAAGTTATGAACAGAATCGGTGACAAAGGGCAGCCTTGGCGGAGTCCAACCCTCACTGGAAACGTGTCCGACTTACTGCTGGCAATGCGGACCAAGCTCTGACACTGAGCATACAGGGAGCGGACTGCCACAATCAGACAGTCCGATACCCCATACTCCCTGAGCACTTCCCACAGGACTTCCCGAGGGACACGGTCGAATGCCTTCTCCAAGTCCACAAAACACATGTAGACTGGTTGGGCAAACTCCCATGCACCCTCAAGGACCCTGCCGAGAGTATAGAGCTGGTCCACAGTTCCACGACCAGGACGAAAACCACACTGTTCCTCCTGAATCCGAGGTTCGACTATCCGGCGTAGCCTCCTCTCCAGTACACCCGAATAGACCATACCGGGAAGGCTGAGGAGTGTGATCCCACGATAGTTAGAACACACCCTCCGGGTCCCCTTCTTAAAGAGAGGTATTCATGGTTAGCTTATCCATCGGGTTCCACATTCGAGAAACTTTTACTTGCCTCCCTTGCACTCAGAACTCCGCCCGTGCACATTTACAGCCGCACAGACAATCGGAAATTAAAGAAGTATTTATAAAATTGCAAACATTTTTCACTCCAAGCTTAACAAAAATCTGAGGGAGCCACAACAAGGAGGCAGAAGAGCACGCATGCGGCTTCAGAGCCGCAGGTTGCAAACCACTGATCTCGGAGGTAAACAATGGTGCTGCGAGTAAGAAGAAACCAGGCCCAAACTTCCAGGAATAAAGTCAAATATTCACAAAAAAAACATGACCAACGACCACTATTTGATGCACTTTAACGCGACCATCGACTATACCAGGGGACGGCAACCCAAAATCAATCAATCAATCAATGTTTATTCATATAGCCCTAAATCACAAGTGTCTCAAAGGGCTGCACAAGCCACAACGACATCCTCGGTTCAGAGCCCACATGAGGGCAAGGAAAAACTCACCCCAGTGGGACGTCAATGTGAATGACTATGAGAAACCTTGGAGAGGACCGCATACTTAGCCGTCTCCGCTCGGGATGGTGTCCTGCTGGCCCCACTATGGACTGGACTTTTACTATTATGTTGGATCCACTATGGACTAGACTCTCACAATATTATGTCAGACCCACTCGACATCCATTGCATTCGGTCTCCCCTAGGGGGGGGGGGGGGGGGGGGGGGGGGTTACCCACATATGCGGTCCTCTCCAAGGTTTCTCAGTCATTCACATCGACGTCCCACTGGGGTGAGTTTTTCCTTGCCCTTATGTGGGCTTTGTACCGAGGATGTCGTTGTGGCTTGTGCAGCCCTTTGAGACACTTGGGATTTAGGGCTATATAAATAAACATTGATTGATTGATTGATTGATATGTGTCAAAAAAACCCCCAAAAAAACTATGTTGCTGTGCCCACTCGACAGCTAAAATCGTACTTTGTTAAACTTAAAGGACTTTCACAGTATAGTGCGGGGGTCAGCAACCCGCATGCGGCTCTTTAGCCCCGCCCTAGTGGCTCCCTGGAGCATTAATAAAAAAGGATTGAAAATTAGAAAAAGATTGGGGGGAAAATATTTTTTATCGCTGCTCCGTTGAGTCAATACTGATCTACGGCATCTCCGTGTGGTTTTCTAGCTGCACGGTGGCAGAGAGAAAGAGATTACAGGGCCCAGAGGATCACTGCATGTCCTCTTACCTCTCTAGAGGACCTGCATAAGAGACACTGCAACAGGAGAGCAAACAGCATCCTCAGGGACTCATCCCACCCAGGTCACCACTGGCTTGAACTCTTGCCCTCAGGGAGGCGCTATAAGACCATCAAAGCAAGGACAAATAGACTGAAAAACAGTTTCTATCTGAGAGCTGTTATTGCCCTAGACTCCGCACTTACCTGAACACTCACCACTTTATTAACCTGCTTACCCCTGCTGTGCAATATGTTTTTAACATTGTATTATGTTTTTAAAATGTGTATTATTGTTTGTTGTCTTAAGAGTATTTTATGTAGGTTGTTTTAAAAGTTCCTTAAGGCTCTGGATGCTGTGGGGCTGTCTTGGTTGACAAGACTCTGCAGCATCGCGTGGACATCGGGGGCGGTACCACTGGATTGGCAGACCGGGGTGGTGGTTCCTCTCTTTAAGAAGGGGAACCGGAGGGTGTGTTCTAACTATCGTGGGATCACACTCCTCAGCCTTCCCGGTAAGGTCTATTCAGGTGTACTGGAGAGGAGGCTACGCCGGATAGTCGAACCTCGGATTCAGGAGGAACAGTGTGGTTTTCGTCCTGGTCGTGGAACTGTGGACCAGCTCTATACTCTCGGCAGGGTCCTTGAGGGTGCATGGGAGTTTGCCCAACCAGTCTACATGTGCTTTGTGGACTTGGAGAAGGCATTCGACCGTGTCCCTCGGGAAGTCCTGTGGGGAGTGCTCAGAGAGTATGGGTTATCGGACTGTCTGATTGTGGCAGTCCGCTCCCTGTATGATCAGTGCCAGAGCTTGGTCCGCATTGCCGGCAGTAAGTCGGACACGTTTCCAGTGAGGGTTGGACTCCGCCAAGGCTGCCCTTTGTCACCGATTCTGTTCATAACTTTTATGGACAGAATTTCTAGGCGCAGTCAAGGCGTTGAGGGGATCTGGTTTGGTGGCTGCAGGATTAGGTCTCTGCTTTTTGCAGATGATGTGGTACTGATGGCTTCATCTGGCCGGGATCTTCAGCTCTCACTGGATCGGTTCGCAGCTGAGTGTGAAGCGACTGGGATGAGAATCAGCACCTCCAAGTCCGAGTCCATGGTTCTCGCCCGGAAAAGGGTGGAGTGCCATCTCCGGGTTGGGGAGGAGATCTTGCCCCAAGTGGAGGAGTTCAAGTACCTCGGAGTCTTGTTCACGAGTGAGGGAAGAGTGGATCGTGAGATTGACAGGCGGATCGGTGCGGCGTCTTCAGTAATGCGGACGCTGTATCGATCCGTTGTGGTGAAGAAGGAGCTGAGCCGGAAGGCAAAGCTCTCAATTTACCGGTCGATCTACGTTCCCATCCTCACCTATGGTCATGAGCTTTGGGTTATGACCGAAAGGACAAGATCACGGGTACAAGCGGCCGAAATGAGTTTCCTCCGCCTGGTGGCGGGTCTCTCCCTTAGAGATAGGGTGAGAAGCTCTGTCATTCGGGGGGAGCTCAAAGTAAAGCCGCTGCTCCTCCACATCGAGAGGAGCCAGATGAGGTGGTTCGGGCATCTGATCAGGATGCCACCCGAACGCCTCCCTAGGGAGGTGTTTAGGGCACGTCCGACCAGTAGGAGGCCGCGGGGAAGACCAAAGACACGTTGGGAAGACTATGTCTCCCGGCTGGCCTGGGAACGCCTCGGGGTCCCACAGGAAGAGCTGGACGAAGTGGCTGGGGAGAGGGAAGTCTGGGCTTCCCTGCTTAGGCTGCTGCCCCCGCGACCCGACCTCGGATAAGCGGAAGAAGATGGATGGATGTTTTAAAAGCACTGAGCTGGATTGCTGTCCAATTTCGTTGTTTCCATACAATGACAATAAAGGTATTCTGACATCCTGAATACTGTATATTCATTGTCCTTTAATATTGTTTGTAAATGGGATCAAATATCATCTCTGTCATTGTTCTGAATTCTGTTTCAATGCCCAGCGCTATAATTTGGATTTTTACTTAAACTGACATAATGGTTTTCAAGAATTCCATTGTAGACATCCTCCAGTTGTTTGCCTATGTTCACTTTAATGGTAAAAAAAATGATTATTCTCAGCTTGCAATAGAAGTATTTTCCTCCCCACGATCTATTTGGATTTAGTACAAATTGCATCATCATTCTTTTGTATTATGCTTCACAAAATCTCTCTTTGGGACAAGACAGACGGATTAATGTCATTCGTCATCCCGATGTGCACTTGAAAGAACAAGAGGCTCCACCCGCAGGTGACTGCACGGCCCTCCAGGGGATTGGAACGTACGCCGAGCCTCCCCTTATTTCTTGGCATGGAGCAATTTCTCCATTTCCTTCACGCTGCTGGTGTGGCTGCCAAATATAGCCTCTGCTCCACCAGGCTTAACTAACTGGGTCACTGGAGCTGTGAGTAATTAGCTCATAACCAAATATCACTGACATTTGTGGCAGCGGAGTGATGCGGACACGAGGGCACCAGACGTTTTTTGGAGGCGATCATTTGGGATGGGGAAAGTCAAAGTGTGAAAGGACGGGGTGTCATCGGGGGGGAGGGCGATGCGGCAATTTAGCATGATTAAAGGGGAACATTATCACAATTTCAGAAGGGTTAAAACCATTAAAAATCAGTTCCCAGTGGCTTATTTTATTTTTCGAAGTTTTTTTCAAAATTTTACCCATCACGCAATATCCCTAAAAAAAAGCTTCAAAGTGCCTGATTTTAACAATCGTTATATACACCCGTCCATTTTCCTGTGACGTCACATAGTGAAGCGAATACAAACAAACATGGCGCATAGAACAGCAAGCTATAGCGACATTAGCTCGGATTCAGACTCGGATTTCAGCGGCTTAAGCGATTCAACAGATTACGCATGTATTGAAACGGATGGTTGTAGTGTGGAGGCAGGTAGTGAAAACGAATTGAAGAAGAAACTGAAGCTATTGAGCCATATCGGTTTGAACCGTATGCAAGCGAAACTGACGAAAACAGCCAGCGACACGGGAGAAAGCGAGGACGAATTCGGCGATCGCCTTCTAACCAACGATTGGTATGTGTTTGTTTGGCATTAAAGGAAACTAACAACTATGAACTAGGTTTACAGCATATGAAATACATTTGGCAACAACATGCACTTTGAGAGTGCAGACAGCCCAATTTTCATCAATTAATATATTCTGTAGACATACCCTCATGTCAGCAGGCTCTTGATCATCTTCGGTGGCATAAGGGACGGTGTGAGCCAAGACATCCAGGGGGTTTAGCTCGCTCGTCTGCGGGAACAAACTGCCGCCATTGCTTGCCGTGCTACCGAGGTCCTTTGTCCCTGAATTGCTCACACACTCCGGCAGATTCAATGGGGGTCTGGCGGCAGATTTCTTTGACTTTATCGTTGGAAATGCATCTGCTTTGAGTGTCGCAGGATATCCACACATTCTTGCCATCTCTGTCGTAGCATAGCTTTCGTCGGTAAAGTGTGCGGAACAAACGTCCAATTTCTTGCCACTTTGGCATCTTTGGGCCACTGGTGCAACTTGAATCCGTCCCTGTTGGTGTTGTTACACCCTCCGACAACACACCGACGAGGCATGATGTCTCCAAGGTACGGAAAACAGTCGAAAAAACGGAAAATAACAGAGCTGATTTGACTCGGTGTTTGAGAAAATGGCAGATTGCTTCCCGTTGTGACGTCATCGCTCCAAGAGCGAATAATAGAAAGGCGTTTAATTCGCCAAAATTCACCCATTTAGAGTTCGGAAATCGGTTAAAAAAATATATGGTCTTTTTTCTGCAACATCAAGGTATATATTGACGCTTACATAGGTCTGGTGATAATGTTCCCCTTTAAGAGACGATCATAATTCAACGTATTTTTAATGCACTGTTTCTCCAAGTGTGTCGACTAGAAACAATACTGTGCACTTAATCCACATTTTGTCAAGACTAAGACCATGGCTTGGTTTGTTCTCCCGAGGTGCAAGTGATTTGGACTAGATGTGGCGTGAAGGTGAATACATGATTTATTTAAACACTATAACTACAAAAAAAAGTACAAACGAAAAGCGCGCACAGTGGCGGAGAAACGACTTGGCTATGAAAACAAATACTTGCACAAAGGCAGAAACTATGAACAACAAAAAACACTAACTGTGGCTTAATAAACAAAAACTTACTTGGCATGGAACCGGCATGAAAAAAAGAGCAGCAAGGGTCTTAAGGGTGTGTGGAGAGTGTGCAGAAGCATAAATGCGGGATGTCGTCAGAACGACAAACTGAAAACAATGAACTTAAATACTATAGACATGATTAGTGAAAGCAGGTGCGTGACTCAAAACGTGAAACAGGTGCGTGACGTGACAGGTGAAAACTAATGGTTGCTATGGTGACAAAACAACACAAAAGTGCACAAAAAGTCCAAAAACAAAACCGAACATGACTAAAACAAAACATGATCACACAGACATGACACATTTAAATACTAAATATATACAATAGGGATAAATAACGTTAACATTTGAACTTAGAGATGTCCGATAATATCGGACTGCCGATATTATCGGCCGATAAGTGCTTTAAAATGTAATATCGGAAAAATAATCGGTATCGGTTTCAAAAAGTAAAATGCATGACTTTTTAAAACGCCGCTGTACGGAGTGGTACACGGACGTAGGGAGCCCTCCCGGAAGACTCCCGAATTTCAGTGCCCCTCCCAAAAATCTCCCGGGGCAACCATTCTCCCGATTTCCACCCAGACAAATATTTTGGGGGCGTGCCTTTAAGGCACTGCCTTTGCATGCCGGCCCAATCAAATAATATCTACAGCTTTTCACACACACACAGTGAATGCAAAGCATACTTGGTCAACAGCCATACAGGTCACACTGAGGGTGGCCGTATAAACAACTTTAACACTGTTACAAATACGCGCCACACTGTGAACCCACACCAAACAAGAATGACAAACACATTTCGGGAGAACATCCGCACCGTAACGCAACATAAACACAACAGAACAAATACCCAGAACTCCTTGCAGCACTAACTCTTCCGGGACGCTACAATATACACCCCCTCCGCCCCCCTCAACCTCTTCATGCTCTCTCAGGGAGAGCATGTCCCAAATTCCAAGCTGCTGTTTTGAGGCATGTTAAAAAAAAAATAATGCACTTTGTGACTTCAATAATAAATATGGCAGTGCCATGTTGGCATTTTTTTTTCCATTCCTTGGGTTGATTTATTTTGGAAAACCTTGTTACATTGTTTAATGCATCCAGCGGGGCATCACAACAAAATGAGGCATAATAATGTGTTAATTCCACCACTGTATATATCGGTATCGCTTGATATCGGAATCGGTAATTAAGAGTTGGACAATATCGGAAATCGGCAAAAAAGCCATTATCGGACATCTCTAATTTGAACCAATACCAGTACTCAACGATACCATACTTTTGTGTGTGTACTTACATGTGTTAATAAATGTCAACTGTTTAATAAGAACATTTACTTTGATAATGATAACTAGAGCTGGGTAGAATTATTGATTTGCTCGACTGTGGCTCGAAATCATTTGCAATATCGATTCACAAGGAATAATATCAATTATTTTACTATTACACTTGCGAATTTGGAGGAAGTTTAAGCTGTCCACATTTTTTTAGGATAAAGAAAAAAACAAAGTACATGTGTGTGTTTTTAAGATTAAGACATTTTCAATATTTCATTGTAGATTGAATGCCTAATTGATTGAATCAAAACGTAATTAATTGACTTAGAAAGTTATGAATTGAAATCGAATCAAATTTGGAAAATGGCTATGATACCAAGCCTTAATAATAACTGAACTATTTGTTCTTGTCATGTCTGTGTAATCATGCTTTGTCTTAGTCATGTTTTGTTTAGTTATTGGACTTTTTAGTTTCTGGCTTTTCACTCCCTTGTCTTGTTTCCATGATTACCCATTAGTTTCACCTGTTCCACGTTTGGACTCATTGTGCACTCTTGTTTGTCACCATAGCAACCCATTAGTTTTCACCTGTCACGTCACGCACCTGTTTCACATTTTGAGTCACGCACCTGTTTTCGTTAATCGTGTCTGTAGTATTTAAGTTCATTGTTTTTCAGTTTGTCTTTCTGGTGACATCCCCACATTTATGCTCTGCACATTTCTGACTCTTTTTTTCATGTCCATCGTTCACGCTGCTCCTTTTTGTCCATGCCAAGTAAGTTTTGTTTATTATTGCCACAGTTAGTGTTTTTTTGTTGTTCATAGTTTTTGCCTTTGTGCAAGTGTTTGGTTTCATAGTTTGTTCTCCGCCATTGTGCGCGCCTTTTGTTTACTTCCTTGTTTTGTATTTATAGTGTTTAAATAAAAATGTACCTTCATTCCCGTCTCGCCCGAGCCAACTTTCCGTTGCCTTCGAGAAAAACTAAACCCCAGGACCAAGTCATGACAGTTCTGTCTTGTTTTCTTACACTTCTGAGCATCATTTGCAAGTATGCATTCATTTCAATTTGGCCTTGGTGTCTTTGCCATTAAGCTAAATGTGCCAATTTGTCTTTTGTTGAGTCCTCAAAAGTATTTATAGTTTAAATATTGAAAAGTCACCCGCTAGAGAATGAAGACTGCTTGAAACTCCGCATGTCAACATCTCAGTTCGGTGCCACACCAACAAAATGCCCAAGCAACCATTTCCAGATCAAAAAATTAGTCAACAACAGAAGGAGATAACGTCAGCAGGAACCTACCACATAGCGAAGGACATATTTGATTTCCTATTATGCAGCTCATTTTTATTTGACACTTATTGAAAGACCACATTAAACACATCATGATAACGTAACTGACCTTTGTCAAAAGCTCATCATTTTTAAATATGAGCAACTGTGTCTACTGTGTAGTTAAAATGAGTAGGTCAGCTATTACAGCCGACCTCCAGTCCCTATTGATGTGTGTGCTGTAGCGTGAGAGAGATATGCATGTGGGCGGGGACTAATGATGTGATTAAAATTGGGGGACATCAAGGTCATGGTGGGTCCCTACCATGCTGAGCCCCCCAAACTCTAAGTGTCTGACACACAGTTAAAATTGAGGGCTGGACAAGCAGGGGACAAGTCAGGAGGACTGGAGCCCAATCAAGACAACAGCCCGTGACCTCGCAGGCGCTCCACACCAGGCCAGCACGGCGCCACGCGAGTCCGCCCCCTGCCAAACAAAGCTGGCGCCCGCCCATCCCAACCCTGCGGAGTCCACACCAACAACCCCACGCAAACAAAACTGCGCAGCCCCCATGCTCAACGCGAACACTGCATCCAAGCTACCCACAAAGCAATGCGCTCACACAAGTCAAGGTCAAGGTCAAGGTCAAGGTTCAACTTTATTGTCCCCGCGGGGAAGTTTGTCTTGGGCACAGTGCATCATTGCTTTCTTAACATACCCAAAAACAACAGAACAAAAACACAAGCACAGACAACCACAACCATACAACTAACATTTAAATGTGCTTTATAAATAAAGTTGATTTGATTTGATTTGATTTAAACATCAGAACATGGAGCTTGATGGACATAGGTGGCACTTTGATGTAGGCATACAATCTACAGTATGGAGATAAAGATAAAGTACCAATGTGCATTGCACTAGAGCTCATGGATAAAGTGCTGTGTGCTAAAGTGCTTAGTTCTAAAGTGCTATGTGCTAAAGTGCTATGTGCTAAAAAAGTGCTAACCTATGTATTAACATTCTATTGCACATTGTTGGTCAGCTTAATGGAGGCTGGGACAAATGATAATTTAAGGTGGTTAGATTTGCATAGTGGGACCCGGAGTCTTCTCCCTGATGGCAGGGTTCCATATTCAGGGAAGAGTGGGTGTTGTGAGTTGGAAATAATTTTCTTAGCTTTTTTCCTAACTGCCTGCTCATAGATGCTCTGTATAGGCTCATATTCTTTCCTCCCTACGATTTTCATTGCCGTTTTATGCATGCCGGCCAGTTTGCTTTTTAGCTTTTTTTTCTCGGCCGGGAAACGACGGGGGAAAGAAGTCAACAAAGTCAAAGCCAACTAGAACAACTTCAAAACCCTCCATCAACATTTTATATACACAGTGCAAGTATATACAGTCACGATCAAAAGTGTACATACACGTGTAAAGAACATCATGTCATGGCTGTGTTGAGTTTCCAATCATTTCTACAACTCTTATTTTTTTGTGATGTAGTGATTGGAGCACATACTTGTTGGTCACAAAAAAACATTCAAGAAGTTTGGTTCTTTTATGAATTTATTACGGCTCTACTGAAAATGTGAGGGTCAAAAGTATACATACAGCAATGTTAATATTTGCTTACATGTCCCTTGGCAAGTTTACCTGCAATAAGGTGCTTTTGGTAGCTTTTGGTAGTGGCTGAAGTTGTACTTTTCTATCTGTGCAAAGGGACAACTTGCAATCCAAACATTGCGAGTCGTCTCGTATCAGGGTCAAATGTGCGAGAAAATGAGAGCAGACAGTGTTGACGAACAATGTTGCAACCTTGTGTGGGAACCGCAGGTGCAAAAACCATACTTGCCAACCCTCCCGATTTTTCCGGGAGAATCCCGAATTTCAGTGCCCCTCCCGAAAATCTCCCGGGGCAACCATTCTCCCGAATTTCTCCTGATTTTCACCCGGACAACAATATTAAGGGCGTGCCATGATGACACTGCCTTTAGCGTCCTCTACAACCTGTCGACGCGTCCGCTTTTTCACCATACAAACAGCGTGCCGGCCGGGTCACATGTTGTATGCGGCTTCTGCAGACACACTGCAAGACATACAGGTCACACTGAGGGTGGCCGTATAAACAACTTTAACAATGTTACAAATATGCGCCACACTGTGAACCCACACCAAGCAAGAATGACAAACACATTTCGGGAGAACATCTGCACCGTAACACAACATGAACACAACAGAACAAATACCCAGAATCCCTTGCATCCCTAACTCTTCCGGGACGCTACAATATACACCCCCAGCTACATCTCAAGGTTGGCATGTGTGGCAGAAACACAAAAGAAGAATCCCTGTGCAGTGTTTCCCACAGGACAGGCATCTATTTGTGGTGGTGTGGTCGGGGGGCGGGGGGTGACGGCGGCAGTGGTGATGACCAAGAAGAACGCGGAGTTGGAATATAAGTACAACACTTTATGTACATATTTAGCTCATTAAAATTACCGACAGGAAGGCAAGAAACCCTTTATTTCAACAGACTCTGGCGCCGTACCTGTCGTCAAAACTCCAAAGACCGACTGCACAGTTGCGCTAACAAAATAAGAGTCTCAGAAAGCTGGCGTGCACAAGCTAGCAAGCTACGGAGTTTGCCGACAATGTATTTCTTGTAAAGTGTATAAAAAGGAGTACAGAAGCTGGACAAATAAGATGCCAAAAACCAACCACTTTCATGTGGTATTGGACAGAAAGGAGGACTTTTTTTCTCCTCCATTCGAAAATGCGGACGTTATCAGCACCACTGTCTGATTCCTATCAATGCAAGTCATCACAATCAGGTAATATACCAACTTATATTCTTGTCTTCATGAAAGAAAGGAATCTATATGTGTTAAACATGCTTGTATTATTTTTAAACACCTTTAACTTGTTAACAATATTAACTATATGTGTCAAACATGCTTGTATTATCTTTAAACACCTTAACTTGTTAACAATATTAACTATATGTATTAAACATGCTTGTATTATCTTTAAACACCTTTAACTTGTTAACAATATTAACTATATGTGTTAAACATACTTGTATTATCATTAAACACCTTTAATTTATTAACAATATGTGTTAAACATGCTTGTATTATATTTAAACACCTTTAACTTGTTAACAATATTAACTATATGTATTAAACATACTTGTATTATCATTAAACACCTTTAATTTATTAACAATATGTGTTAAACATACTTGTATTATCTTTAAACACCTTTAACTTGTTAACAATATTAACTATATGTATTAAACATACTTGTATTATCATTAAACACCTTTAATTTATTAAAAATATTAACTATATGTGTTAAACATGCTTGCAGTATCATTAAACACCTTTAACTTGTTAACAAAAACATATATTTCATAAATAAGTAAATATAAATTATATATATGAATGAGGTAGATCCCCACGACTTGATCAATTGAAAAGTAGCTCGCCTGCAGAAAAAGTGTGAGCACCCCTGAGTTACACTCATCTGAACAGGTCAGCCACCTGTTTAAAGCCCGATCACAGTTGAAATCTTGAAATGAAGGGCCTTTAATGGCCAAAACATTAACCTGGACAACATTTTAACAGCTGGTTGGCTCAGATTTTATTCTTTTCATTGCATTCACATGCTGCAGTGGACAGTGGACAATTTAGCTTCATTATTAATGTAGTATCTGAAGCACCGTCTCCACGTGTGTTTATTGACAACAGGGTTATAACCTGGACACGTTAGCTCGTCGGTATTGTAACACGTGACGTGACAACAGCGGCGGTGTTAATGAAGCAGCGTCAGGCTGCTCACCGTGAGTGAAACGCTCGGTGAAATCGCGGATTAACGTTAAATATATGACGAGCCGCGAGCGATGCAGCTATAACTTATCTACCTACAACCTATATTACCCTCGTATTTTGGTCTGGTCGGTCCGTTCTTTTACTCCGCCGTCTTCTTCTTCTTCTTCTTCTTCTTCTGAATTAAGTGCTATTGGCGGAGTTACAATGCATAGTAGGCTACCGCCACCTACTGCACCTGAGTTGTAACTACAAGGTACATTCACAGACAGAGTCCCATTGCTTTTATGAGCGGTCGAGGGAGTCAAAAGCCGAAAAATCCATTTGTGGCGGACGTAATTCTTTCGTGGCGGGCCGCCACAAATAAATGAATGTGTGGGAAACACTGCTGTGGGATGCAGAAACTGGCAGAGAAATTTTCCGTGCAACGTTCATATTGTTGTTACTCAGCCAGCGTTTGTGGGTCTGATGGACCCGTTGCATTTTGTGGCTTTTAATGCCTCACATTCAAACACTTTTATGTTAAAAATACTGGACAGATGTTTATTGGGATAAGGTAAACATCTGTTCACACTTTTATGTTAAAATACTGAACATATGTTTATTGGGATAAGGCAAGGCAAGGCAACTTTATTTGTATAGCACTTTTCATACACAAGGCAGACTCAAAGTGCTTCACAGACAACAAAGTGAAATGAAAGAAAATAAAAAGCAAAATTAAAATGCAGACAATAAAAATAAAAACAGTGCGGATGTTAAAAGTCAAAAGATTAAAAGATTTAGCTAAAAGCTAAGGTGAACATAAAAGTTTTCAGTCTAGTTTTAAAAGTAGTCAGAGTTGGGGAAAGTCTGACATCTTCAGGAAGTTTATTCCAGCTATTTGTTGCATAGTGACTGAATGATGCTCTCCCTTGATTTGACTTTACTCTGGGAACCGTTAACACATTGCTCTCAGAAGATCTTAGTGATCTAGAGGGCTTATATAGTGGGAGCATATCAGTGATATACTTCGGCCCTAGACCATGTCGTGATTTATATGTGAGCAGGAGGACTTTGAAATCAATTCTCTGATGTACAGGGAGCCAATGTAAGGATTTAAGAATTGGTGTAATGTGCTCACATTTTTTGGTCTTTGTTAGAAGTCTAGCAGCAGCGTTCTGAACAAGCTGTAGCTGCCGGACAGTTTTTTTTGGGAAGACCTGCAAGGAGACCATTACAATAGGGCATGTACAAGCTTTTCTAAGTCTTGAGCTGACATGAGCCCTCTAAGTCTTGTTACATTTTTGAGGTGATAGTAGGCCGACTTTGTTACTGATTTGATGTGACTGTCGA
Organism: Nerophis lumbriciformis; assembly: GCF_033978685.3. Classification (NCBI taxonomy): domain Eukaryota; kingdom Metazoa; phylum Chordata; class Actinopteri; order Syngnathiformes; family Syngnathidae; genus Nerophis; species Nerophis lumbriciformis. The sequence goes on along the minus strand of NC_084566.2, from coordinate 39,575,167 downwards.
AATGTAAATCAGAATCTAAAATAACCCCAAGATTTCTGGCTTTATTTGAGGTTTTCAGGGACAGTGATTGAAGGTGTTGGATGACTTTAAACCTTTCTTTTTTAGTACCAAAAACAATTATCTCAGTTTTATCTTCATTTAGTTGTAGGAATTGTTGGCAACATCCAGTGTTTGACTCGCTCAATGCACTGGCACAGAAGATCTATGGGGCGATAGTCGTTTGGTGATAGCGCTACATAGATTTGGGTGTCATCGGCATAGCAATGATGGTCAATGTTATTATTTTGCATGATTTGTCCTAGTGGGAGCATATAGATGTTAAATAAAGTCGGCCCCAAGATTGAACCTTGGGGGACTCCACACGTTACGTTGGTAAACATCTGTTCAGTATTTTAACATAAAAGTGTTTGATTGTGAGTAGGGATGTCCCGATCCGATATTTGGATCGGATCGGCTGCCGATATTTGCCAAAAATTGCGTATCGGCAAGGCAGGGGAAAATACCGATCCAGATCCAGTTTAAAAAAAAACTCCGGTCCGTGTTTTCCAACGCACCGATTTAAATAATACATTCCACTTTTCTGCTGCTCCCTAATTTCCGTTCCGCATTTTCCAGCACACCTTCAACACATCCACAGGTCTGTGAATTCTCACGCAGTTGCTTTTAGCTCCTGGCAGTACACGACAGGCTCTTCTCACTCTTTCCTGTGTCTCCCTCTCACAGACAGCAAGCGCACCTTCTTACACACGTCACATACTGTCACGTCATACGTCACATACTGTCACGTCATACGTCACATACGTATACGCCCTCTCCCAGCAGAGACGTAGCAGCATGAGTAACGTTAGCTGTGATGCTAGCGCAGCCGTGCGAGCAACGCTCCCTCTAAGGTGCTCGCCTGTGCAATTGCGCACTGTTTAAGCGTCCTCTGCGCATAGCAAATCTATGCCACGCACAAAATCAAATAAAAAAATAAGCGCATAACAATTTTCGACACACGGACACGACAGAGAAAACAGTTTTCGTCCTCATTGTTCAAATATTGTGACGACTGTCGAGACGCTTATCTCCATTCGGTGCCACACGTCCACACCATCAAAATGCAGAGGCAAAAATTTCCACATCAACACCGTATGAAAAAATTAGTGATTTTTTTAGTTGTGATTTCCTTCTCTACATGAAAGTTTAAAAGTAGCATATATTGATGCAGTATGAAGAAGAATGTTTTAATGTAGACATGCAAGCCTTGAAAGAACATTTTGAAAATCAAGACTACATTTCCTGCAAATGGGTGCATTTCTACCCTATATTTTAACTTTAGATTTATTCTCATATCAAACTCTTTTGGCTGTCTTTTTGACACTTACATCCGGCGCCCCCCTCCACACCCTGGATTATAAATAATGTAAATAATTCAATGTGATTATCTTGTGTGATGACTGTATTATGATGATAGTATATATCTGATAGTATATATCTGTATCATGAATCAATTTAAGTGGACCCCGACTTAAACAAGTTGAAAAACTTATTGGGGTGCTACCATTTAGTGGTCAATTGTACGGAATATGTACTTCACTGTGCGACCCACTAATAAAAGTCTCAATCAATCAATCAAAACACATAGAATCATCATACTGCTGTGATTATATGCATCAAGTGTTCATTCAAGGCTAAGGCAAAATATCCAGATATATATCGTGTATCGCAATATGGCCTTAAAATATCGCAATATTAAAAAAAGGCCATATCGCCCAGCCCTAGTTTCAATGATGCCATTTCTGTTTGTCATGTATAATTTTGTCTATTTTGTGTTTATCCTTGAATAAACAGGTCAGTTCCTTGTTACCAACCATTGTGTATTATTCAAACTCCCCTAATTCAGCTGGCTAGTTGTTATCAAGAGTACTAAAACCCTTTTCAACATGATTCTGACAACTAAGCAGAGTTGGGTAGTAACGCGCTACATTTACTCCGTTACATCTACTTGAGTAACTTTTGGGATGAATTGTACTTCTAAGAGTAGTTTTAATGCAACATACTTTTACTTTTACTTGAGTATATTTATAGAGAAGAAACGCTACTTTTACTCCGCTACTTTTATCTACATTCAGCTCGCTACTCGCTACTAATTTTTATCGATCTGTTAATGCACGCTTTGTTTGTTTTGTTCTGTCATAGTGCCTGCGTTTCAACAAATACAGTCACTGGTGACGTTCACTCCGTTCCACCAATCAGATGCAGTCACTGGTGACGTTGGACCAATCAAACAGAGCCAGGGGTCACATGACCTGACTTAAACAAGTTGAAAAACTTATTGGGGTGTTACCATTTAGTGGTCAATTGTACGGAATATATACTGTACTGTGCAATCTACTAATAAAAGTTTCAACCAATCAATCAAAAGTGTGAAGGAAAAAAGAATTTTTTTTATTTCAACCGTACATCACGTCAAAAGCCTAAAGACTGACTGCACAGTTCCTGTCTTCACAATAAAAGTGCCGCTCCATCGCGCCTGCGCTTTCAAAATAAGAGTCTCCGAAAGCCAGCGCAAACAAGCTAGCAAGCTACGGAGTTTGCCGCCAATGTATTTCTTGTAAAGTGTATAAAAACGAATATGGAAGCTGGACATATAAGATGCCAAAAACCAACCACTTTCATGTGGTATTAGACAGAAAGGAGGAACTTTTTTTCTCCTCCATTTGAAAACGTGGACGTTATCATCACTACTGTCTGATTACAATCAATGCAAGTCATCAGAATCAGGTAATACACCAACTTATATTCTTGTCTTCATGAAAGAAAGGAATCTATATGTGTTAAACATGCATGTATATTCATTAAAACACTATTAACATGTAAACAAAAACGGCAAAAAAAATAAATATAAATTATATACTGTATATATCAATGTACGTATATATATATATATATATATATATATATATATATATATATGTGTGTGTATATATATATATATATATGTGTGTGTGTGCGTATATATATATATATATATATGTGTGTGTATGTATATATATATATATATATATATATATATATATATATATATATATATATATATATATATATATATATATATGATATGATATGTGTGTGTATGTTACTCATCAGTTACTCAGTACTTGAGTAGTTTTTTCACAACATACTTTTTACTTTTACTCAAGTAAATATTTGGGTGACTACTCCTTACTTTTACTTGAGTAATAAATCTCTAAAGTAACAGTACTCTTACTTGAGTACAATTTCTGGCTACTCTACCCATCTCTGCAACTAAGTAGGCTAAATAACTTTAAACTTTAATACATGCTCGGATAGGCCAGTATCGGTCAGTATCGGTATCGGATTGGAAATGCAAAAACAATATCGGTATCAGATCGGAAGTGCAAAAACCTGAATCGGGACATCCCTAATTGTGAGGCATTAAAAGCCACAAAATGCAACGGGTCCATCAGACCCACAAACGCTGGCTGAGTAACAACAATGTGAACATTACACAAGGGTTAATCCTAAAGATCCACATAAAGTACCAATGCAAGTATTGCAAAGGCTTTTATTGCAGCTACGCATTCAGAGCCAATACGGCTAAATCTCCTTCACCCTGTCAGATTAGAAAAAAAAGTCATTCTACAGGTACACAAGAAGCCATTGTGCGAACGCATTTTCATTTCGTCTCTTATCTGGGCGTAGAGACTCTTTTTAGCCCCTCAGAATGGGGGTCACCGAGCTTGAAATAGCATCAGACGTGTGCGACGGCGAGGGCCAAGGGTTAGTGAGCAAAGACACTCCCAGACATTGAGCTAAAATCGACTGGTTCCAGCTGCCGGAGTCATAAAGTCTTGGCGTCCGTCCACCGCGCTGAAATCAAACGCCGTCTCCTCCAAAAGGGAATGAAAGACGCTGGCCGTGGTGCTGAGATATAGACGCCGCGGGGCTAACGGCACGCCTCACAACAGAAGGCGGCATGTGGTGCACTCGCACACGCTGAGGCTGTTGTTGTCGTTGTTGATGTTGAAAAGACGACCAGCGCTGAACGTGGCGTTAAAGTGCGGACGCATCCCTGCCAGACAGCAGGATCTGTAATAAGCAGGGGCGGGCATTGGCACATGCATAATGGAACACACAACACAATGAATGTTGACGCATTCTCTCGGCTGATATGTATTCCGTCCTGAAAGAAGGTGTTCTCTTCATCGGTTTCCTCTCCTTGTTATCTTCCACACGCAGGCTTGAGTAAAAAAAAAAAAAAGAGACACTTCTAATCTCTATTTTGACCTTTCAGTTTGGAAGCCGTAGCGGATCAAAAGAGTTTTTCATCGGTTTCCTGTCGAATGATTGATGGCCAGTGGTCACTGCAATTCACGGACTCAGGAAATAAGGATCCAGCATTTTTGTGGTTCCAAGCTTACAGTATGCATACAGCACATATTTGTCTGTGTAATCATGTTTTGTTTTAAGTCATGTTTTGTTTAGTTATAGGACTCTTTAGTTTCTGTCTTTTCACTCCCTTGTCTTGTTTCCATGATTACCCCATTAGTTTCACCTGTTCCACGTTTGGACTCATTGTGCACTCTTGATTGTCACCATAGCAACCATTAGTTTTCACCTGTCACGTCACGCACCTGTTTCACGTTTTGAGTCACGCACCTGCTTTTCACTAATCATGTCCATAGTATTTAAGTTCATTCTTTTCAGTTTGTCGTTCTGACGACCTCCACATTTATGCTCTGTCCATTCTTTCCATGTCCATTCTTCATGCAATTATTTTTGTCCAAGCCAAGTAAGTTTTTGTTCCATGTTTATAGTCTTTTTGTTTTTTCATAGTTTGTTCTCCGCCATTGTGCGCGCTTTTTGTTTGATCCTTTTTTTTGTATTTATAGTCTTTAAATAAAAAATGTACTTACATTCCCGTCTCGCCCGAGCCAACTTTCCGTTGCATCCCGGAAAAGCTAACACCCAAGACCAAGTCTTGACAATATTTACTTTTTCAGCTTTAGGTCCTAGTGTTGTCACGATACCAATATTTTGGTACCAGAACCGATATCAAAATAATTTCGATGCTTTTCGGTACTTTTCGATACTTTTCTAAATAAAGGGGACCCCAAAAAATTGCATTATTGGCTTTATTTTAACAAATCTTACGGTACGTAAACCACTGTGCGGTGAGATACAGTCTGGCGTTCCGTGGGTTATTATCTAATTTCCCATATTTGGGTTAAAAAATTTTTTTGCAAACCAGTAATTATAGTCTGCAAATGATGTGTTGTTGTTGTTGAGTGTCGGTGCTGTCTAGAGCTCGGCAGAGTAACCGTGTAATACTCTTCCATACCAGTAGGTGGCAGCCGGTAGCTAATTGCTTTGTAAATGCAGGTAAAAAGGTGTCTTATGCTTAAAACAAAAATAAAACAAAAGGTGAGTGCCCTTAAGAAAAGGCATTGAAGCTTAGGGAAGGCTATGCAGAACGAAACTAAAACTGAACTGGCTACAAAGTAAAAAAAAACAGAATGCTGGACGACAGCAAAAACTTACTGTGGAGCAAAGATGGCGTCCACAAAGTACATCCCAACATGACATGACAATCAACAACGTCCCCACAAAGGAGGATAAAAACAACTGGAATATTCTTGATTGCTAAAACAAAGTTGATGCGGGAAATATCGCTCAAAGGAAGACATGAAACTGCTACAGGAAAATACCAAAAAAAAGAGAAAAAGCCATTAAAATAGGAGCGCAAGACAAGAACTAAAACACTTTATTTTAACAAATCTTACGGTACGTAAACCACTGTGCTGCAGCACACTAGTGTGCGGTGAGATACAGTCTGGTGTTCCGTGGGTGATTATCTAATTTCCCATATTTGGGTTAAAAAATGTTTTTGCAAACCAGTAATAATAGTCTGCAAATGATGTGTTGTTGTTGTTGAGTGTCGGTGCTGTCTAGAGCTCGGCAGAGTAACCGTGTAATACTCTTCCATACCAGTAGGTGGCAGCCGGTAGCTAATTGCTTTGTAAATGCAGGTAAAAAGGTGTCTTATGCTTAAAACAAAAATAAAACAAAAGGTGAGTGCCCTTAAGAAAAGGCATTGAAGCTTAGGGAAGGCTATGCAGAACGAAACAAAAACTGAACTGGCTACAAAGTAAACAAAAACAGAATGCTGGACGACAGCAAAGACTTACTGTGGAGCAAAGACGGCGTCCACAAAGTACATCCAAACATGACATGACAATCAACAATGTCCCCACAAAGAAGGATAAAAACAACTGGAATATTCTGGATTGCTAAAACAAAGTAGATGCGGGAAATATCGCTCAAAGGAAGACATGAAACTGCTAAAAAAAAAGAGAAAAGGCCATTAAAATAGGAGTGCAAGACAAGAAGTAAAACACTACACACAGGAAAACAGCAAAAAAGTCCAAATAAGTCAGGGTGTGATGTGACAGGTGGTGACAGTACACCTACTTTGAGACAAGAGCTATATTGATGCATGCTTATTTATGGTTTAAAGTCATATCCAACAATTGCAAAAAATGACTTTTAACTGTCAACTGAGTTTATGATTTCTGCTGGTGGTGTGCCTCCGGATTTTTTCAACGCAAAAAATGTGCCTTGGCTCAAAAAAGGTTGAAAAACACTGTATTATATATGTATATATATGTTTCATTTTGCAATTTTGTCCCTATATAAAATAGTGAACATACTAGACAACTTGTCTTCTAGTAGTAAGTAAACAAACAAAGGCTCCCAATTAGTCTGCTGACATATGCAGTAACATATTGTGTCATTTATACACCTATTATTTTGTCAAAATGATTAAGGACAAGTGGTAAAAAAATGATTATTAATCTACTTGTTCATTTACTGTAAATATCTGCTTACTTTCTCTTTTAACAGGTTCTATCTACACTTCTGTTAAAATGTAATAATCACTTATTCTTCTGTTTGGATGCTTTACATTAGTTTTGGATGATACATTGGTCATATTCAAAGTCCTCATGTGTCCAGGGACATATTTCCTGAGTTTATAAACATAATATATATATATATATATATTTTAAAACAAAATAAGGTTGTCATGTCTGTGTAATCATGTTTTTGTTTTAAGTCATGTTTTTGTTTAGTTATAGGAATCTTTGGTTTCTGGCTTTTCACTCCCTTGTCTTGTTTGCATGATTATCCATTAGTTTCACCTGTTCCACGTTTGGACTCATTGTGCACTCTTGATTGTCACCATAGCAACCCATTAGTTTTCACCTGTCACGTCACGCACCTGTTTCACGTCTTGAGTCACGCACCTGTTTTCGTTAATCATGTCTGTAGTATTTAAGTTCAGTGTCTTTCAGTTTGTCTTTCTGACGACCTCACACCACATGTATGCTCTGTCCATTTTTTCATGTCCATGTTCACTCTGCTCCTTTTTTGTCCATGCCAAGTAAGTTTTCTTTATTCAAGCCATAGTTTGCAAGTTTTGTTTAATTGTTCATAGTTTATTCTCCGCCACTGTGCGCGATTTTTGTTTGATCTTTTTTTTGTATTTATAGTCTTTAAATAAATCATGTACCTTCATGGCCGTCTCGCCCATGCCAACTTTCCGTTGCATCCCGGAAAAGCAAACTCCCAAGATCAAGTCCTGACAAAGGTGTTGTGATTAGGGATGTCCCGATGCAGGTTTTTGCACTTCTGATCCGATACCGAAATTGTTTTTGCATTTCCGATCCGATACCGATACTGACCGATACCGATACTGACCGATACTGGCCTATCCGAGCATGTATTAAAGTTTAAAGTTATTTAGCCTACTTAGTTGTCAGAATCATGTTGAAAAGGGTTTTAGTACTCTTGATAACAACTAGCCAGCTGAATTAGGGGAGTTTGAATAATACACAATGGTTGGTAACAAGAAACTGACCTGTTTATTCAAGGATAAACACAAAATAGACAAAATTATACATGACAAACAGAAATGGCATCATTGAACTAGGGCTGGGCGATATGGCCTTTTTTTAATATTGCGATATTTTAAGGCCATATTGCGATACACGATATATATCTCGATATTTTGCCTTAGCCTTGAATGAACACTTGATGCATATAATCACAGCAGTATGATGATTCTATTTGTTTTGATTGATTGATTGAGACTTTTATTAGTAGGTTGCACAGTGAAGTACATATTCCGTACAATTGACCACTAAATGGTAACACCCCAATAAGTTTTTCAACTTGTTTAAGTCGGGGTCCACTTAAATTGATTCATGATACAGATATATACTATCAGATATATACTATCATCATAATACAGTCATCACACAAGATCATCACATTGAATTATTTACATTATTTATAATCCAGGGTGTGGAGGGGGGCGCCTGATGTAAGTGTCAAAAAGACAGCCAAAAGAGTTTGATATGAGAATAAATCTAAAGTTAAAATATAGGGTAGAAATGCACCCATTTGCAGGAAATGTAGTCTTGATTTTCAAAATGTTCTTTCAAGGCTTGCATGTCTACATTAAAACATTCTTCTTCATACTGCATTAATATATGCTACTTTTAAACTTTCATGCAGAGAAGGAAATCACAACTAAAAAAATCACTAATTTTTTCATACGGTGTTGATGTGGACATTTTTGCCTCTGCATTTTGATGGTGTGGACGTGTGGCACCGAATGGAGATAAGCGTCTCGACAGACGTCACAATATTTGAACAATGATGACGAAAACTGTTGTCTCTGTCGTGTCCGTGTGTCGAAAATTGTTATGCGCTTATTTTTTTTATTTGATTTTGTGCGTGGCATAGATTTGCTATGCGCAGAGGACGCTTAAACAGTGCGCAATTGCACAGGCGAGCACCTTAGCGGGAGCGTTTCTCGCACGGCTGCGCTAGCATCACAGCTAACGTTAGCCATGCTGCTACCTCTCTGCTCGGGGAGGACGTATACGTATGTGACGCAGGGCCGGCCCGTGGCATAGGCCGTATAGGCAAATGCTAAGGGCGCCGTCCATTAGGGGGCGCCACGCCAGTGCCACAAATGTTGGAGAAAAAAAAAGAAAAAAAAAAGCTGGTACTATTATTTCTAAATACAACAAATAATCCCACGTTAATTAAAATGCAAAGTAAAGCCTATTTAATAGAAATATTATTTGTTACAACATTACGCCCCCCCCACCCCCCTCCCCCCGCACGGTGCGCCCCCTCCCTTCCCGTATCATGACTCTTTTTTGACGTCACCACATCAAAAAATCAACACAAGATGTCAAAACGGCCAAAACTGTCAGGTGCCCAGGGAAGAAAAAAGAGAAAAGAAGAGGAGGAGAAACGAGAAAAGACAGAGGTAGCAGGTAGGTAACGTTAGCCTACATGAAATTATTTGTCTGTTACAGAATGTGATAGTAACCTGGCTTTTTAGCATTAAGCTAATGTTACATGATTCGGCAATTGCTAATCAATAAATAGCTAGTTCTGTTTTAACGTCGGGTTAATGTTGTGGAGGGGGCTAAATTGTTATGGAAAATAATAATGTAACGTTAGGTAATTACAGTACTCCCACCTTACATTCCTCAGGGACATTTGTATTAGATCTTTTAAGCAGGTGTTTTTGTTTACATTGTTATTGCCTTCTGGTTAGCTAATGTTTGCCCTGCAGGTAATAGTCACTTTTCCACCCCTTTATATAGTATAGTTGTAAGTACAAAAAAAAAGGTCAAAGACAAAGATATTCGGTTTCTTGTGAGTATATACACTTCACTGCCGATGTGGGGGGGCGCCACCTAAAATCTTGCCTAGGGCGCCAGATTGGTTAGGGCCGGGCCTGATGTGACGTATGACGTGACAGTATGTGACGTATGACGTGACAGTATGTGACGTGTGTAAGAAGGTGCGCTTGCTGTCTGTGAGAGGGAGACACAGGAAAGCGTGAGAAGAGCCTGTCGTGTAATGCCAGCAACTAAAAGCAACTGCGTGAGAATTGTGGATGTGTTGAAGGTGTGCTGGAAAATGCGGAACGGAAATTACGGAGCGGCAGAAAAGTGGAATGTATTATTTAAATCGGTGCGTTGGAAAACACGAACCGGAGTTTTTTTTTAAACTGGATCTGGATCGGCATTTTCCCATGCCTTGCCGATACGCAATTTTTGGCAAATATCGGCAGCCGATCCGATCCAAATATCGGATCGGGACATCCCTAGTTGTGTTGCCAAAAAATATCGATGTAAGCATAGTAGTATCGACTAGATACGCTCCTGTACTTTGGTGTAGATCCACCAAAGGCGTTTGTTTACATTTTGACGCTGGTGAGCTACGGTGTGTAGTGAAGCATGTTTACCTATTCATCATCCTGCAGTGAGGAATAGCTAGAAACGCACTTTATTTGTCGCCAAGGATTAGTGATTTATCAATTAGTGATTGATATTTCGGGGCTGCAAATCGAGTTTTGAAATGAGCATATCCCGGCTGAAGTACTGTTTTAAGTTATAGAGGTATTCAAAACGAACATGGTTTATTAATGCCTTTTGACATATCAGGGCCATTTAATGAGGACTTGACATGAAATTCATAAATATGGCTCATTTAACATTGAGCGAGTTGAGCAAAGTAAATTCCTCGGAGTAATAATTGATAAGAAATTCAATTGGAAAGCGCATATTAAATTCATAAATTTGAAAGTATCAAGAAGCATTGGAGTGCTGGCAAAATCACAACAAAAGCTATATGGAAAATCCCTTTTTTTTTTAACAGTTTTGACCTTAAAAATACGATTTTTGTGTGCTCCTTGAACCCTACATTATAGATACTCTCAACTGCCCTTTTTTGTAAGATCGCATACCTGCCAACTTTTGAAATCAGAAAAACCTAGTAGCCAGGGTCCAGGGGCCGCAGGCCCCGGTAGGTCCAGGACAAAGTCCTGGTGGGGGGTTCAGGGGCCCCCCGACGCAAAATGATTATTAGCATTCAGACAGGTTAAAATGTTGCTAAAACCATCACTTTTCTATCAGTCACAGTGACTTTTCAAAACAAAAATATTACAGCAAAAATCATATGGGTTGATTGACATGTTTATTCTGTAAGGTAACTTCAATAGTTTGAAATTATTTTGACAGTTAATGCCAGTTATCCTGTCAACCTTTCACAAGACTTCAATTTGTTAATTGAAAGTATAAACAGTATAAACACTTTTTACAGTAAACAAATGGTAAAACAGTAATAAACAATTCCATTAAAAAAAAATTGGTGTCATTATTAACTTTCTGTCCAAGCTTGCATAATCTACTGCCTTGTTCAATTGTAAAAAATATTCTGTGCCTAAAATTCACATTTCTATCACAATTATCATACTGTAAACATGGTAAGGTAACTTCATTAAAATTAATAGTCCTGTCAATAGCATGGAATTACAATTCAAATGTAGTTTTTTTTGTAAGCCTTTCAAAAGAATTCAAAATACGACAAAGTACGACCTCTACTTAAAAAACCAAGCCTCGACCCCTCTCTCCTCTCTAACTTCAGACCTATCTCTAATCTTCCATACATTTCCAAAATATTAGAGAAGGTTGTCTACAGTCAGTTGTTGCCCTTCTTAGAGGATAATGGTATCACTGAGCTGTTCCAGTCCGGTTTTAAAGCCCTCCACAGCACAGAGTCAGCGCTTCTAAAAGTTTTTAACGATATCCTCCTGTCAACTGATTCTGGTAAATATGTTGTCCTGGTGCTTTTACATCTGTCTGCTGCGTTCGACACCGTCGACCACGCCACCTTAATCACTCGTCTTGAGAACTGTGTGGGCATTAAGGGCGCCGCCCTCAACTGGTTCCGGTCGTACCTAACCGACAGGAGTTTTTGTGTAAAAGTAGACAGTTTTATGTCTTCCACAGCTGCTTTACCACATGGGGTCCCCCAGGGCTCAATCCTTGCCCCAATTTTATTTGCGCTTTACCTTCTCCCCCTTGGTTCTATTTTTAGGAAGTACAGTATTGCATTTCATTTTTATGCCGATGATTGCCAGATTTATTTTCCCATGGCACAAAATAACACGGTTCAACATCTTATTGACTGCCTGCACGACATCAAAGTCTGGCTTTCAGCTAACTTCCTGAGCCTAAATGAAGATAAAACAGAAGTTATGTTGTTCGGTCCAAGTCGCTCTCCCTCCCCCAACGTTGACCTCGGCACTCTGACCCCGTATCTCAGCGACTGTGTCACAAACCTGGGGGTAAAGTTCCACTCAGATTTTAAATTCAAAAAACAAATCAGCAGCGTCGTACAAAAAAGCTTTTATCAATTACGCCAAATAGCGAAAGTGAAACCGCTTCTATCAGGACATGATCTTGAGAAATTAATCCACGCCTTTATCTCGACTCGTCTTGACTACTGTAATGCCCTGTATGTAGGCATTAGCCAGGCCTCCCTCGCCCGCCTGCAGCTCGTGCAGAACTCTGCTGCTCGTCTGCTAACACAGACCCGCAGACGTGAGCACATCACCCCTATTTTAGCGTCCCTTCACTGGCTCCCTGTGCGTTATCGAATACATTTTAAACTCCTTTTATTTGTTTTTAAATGTCTAAACAACCTTGCGCCAACCTATCTCTCCGACCTCCTTCAGCCTTACTGCCCCACCCGATCCTTAAGATCAGCCGATCATCTGCTACTGACGGTCCCTGACACAAGGCTGAAGCTTAGAGGTGACAGAGCTTTCGCCGTTGCTGCTCCCAAGCTCTGGAACGACCTACCCCTGAGTGTTAGACAAGCCTCCTCTCTTCCTGTTTTTAAATCTCTCTTAAAAACATACTTTTATTCCATGGCTTTTAACACTGAGTGATATCCATCCTGCAATGGCGCCCCATAATACACCTGCTGTGAACCTGTTTTTATGTTTTTATGTTTTTATTTATTCTATTTTATTTATTTATTTTTTATCGTGTTCTGTTAGTGTTGTGTTGTGTTTGCTCGGTACTCGTTTTATCTTTTAACCTGTCCATTGTACAGCACTTTGGCTACCCCTGTGGTAAATTTTAAATGTGCTTTATAAATAAAGTTGATTTGATTTGATTTGATTTGAAAATATGAAAAATTAATGAAAATTAATTTAAGCCATCAGACACTTGAAAAGTGGCACATCACATCTCTAATGTAATCATTTTAACTTTTCAACAGAAATAGCACTGCAAAAATATTAAGGACATACTTCTGTATTTTGGTAGTTATGCTGTCAACATTTAACAAGATTTCTTCAACTTGGACTTGAAAGCATAAATAGTATAAACACTTTTAACAGTATAACAGTACTAAACAATTCCAATAGATAACATTGGTGTCATTACCTTTTTGTGGCTAAAATCCGATCGAAAAATCTTGTCTGCACAAGGTGCAATTCGCGTAGTTTTCACCCTTTTTGGAACGGATAATTATTCCCGGATAGGCTTTTGAATATTCTTCACGGAATGACTGCAGTTTTCTTTTCGGTTTAAGACTTGTTTGCGATTTTTCTCCGGCTGATTCCGTGATCGTTCGCTCGTTTGGAAACAATGGCAACTGGTGCCTCGTGCTTGGCAGCGGTGCTATAAATAGCCTCGCGCATGGCATTCGGAATGGCTCGATAGGAAGTTACGGGAAGCAGTGTCGATTGTCATTGTTGTTACGCAATTTCGTGAATAAAACTTAAAAAAAAAAATAATAATTTAATTAATGAAAAAACGTATTTTTTATCACTGCAACCGTAACCCGGAATAGGTTGATGAAAACCGTACTAATTACGGGAAAACCGGAGTAGTTGGCAGGTAAGGGATGTATGTTGGTTTTAGAATTATTTCCCAAAACTTCTACCCAGTAATTTAAGTAAGGATAAATGAGTGAATTCTATAGATGAAACAAAAATGTTACTGTTTGGCCACAATACCCAGCAATATGTTTGGAGGAGAAAATGTAAGGCCTTTAATCCCAGGAACACCATTCCTACCGTCAAGCATGGTGGTGGTAGTATTATGCTCTGGGCCTGTTTTGCTGCCAATGGAACTGCTGCTTTAAATGGGACAATGAAAAAGGAGGATTACCTCCAAATTCTTCAGGACAAGCTAAAATCATCAGCCCGGAGGTTGGGTCTTGGGCACAGTTGGGTGTTCCAACAGGACAATGACCCCAAACACACGTCAAAAGTGGTAAAGGAATGGCTAAATCAGGCTAGAATTAAGATTTTAGAATGGCCTTCCCAAAGTCCTGACTTAAACGTGTGGACAATGCTGAAGAAACAAGTCCATGTCAGAAAACCAACACATTTAGCTGAACTGCACCAAGAGGAGTGGTCAAAGATTCAAGCAGAAGCTTGTGGATGACTACTAAAAGCGCCTTATTGCAGTGAAACTTGCCAAGGGACATGTAATTAAACTGGAAAACTTTATTTTTTTGCAAATATTAGCTCATTTGGAATATGATGCCTGTTACGTGTTTCAAAAAAGCTGGCACAAGTGGCAAAAAAGACTGAGAAAGTTGAGGAATGCTCATGAAACACTTATTTGGAACATCCCACAGGTGAACAGGCTAATTGGGAACAGGTGGGTGCCATGATTGGGTATAAAAGTAGATACCATGAAATGCTCAGTCATTCACAAACAAGGATGGGGCGAGGGCCACCACTTTGTCAACAAATGCGTGAGCAAATTGTTGAACAGTTTAAGAAAAACCTTTCTCAACCAGCTATTGCAAGGAATTTAGGGATTTCACCATCTACGGTCCGTAATATCATCAAAGGGAAACCACTGCACGTAAGCAGCTAAGCCCGTGACTTTCGATCCCTCAGGCTGTACTGCATCAACAGGCGACATCAGTGTGTAAAGGATATCACCACATGGGCTCTGGAACACTTCAGAAACCCACTGTCAGTAACTACAGTTGGTCGCTACATCTGTAAGTGCAAGTTAAAACTCTCCTATGCAAGGCGAAAACCGTTTATCAACAACACCCAGAAACGCCGTCGGCTTCGCTGGGCCTGAGCTCATCTAAGATGGACTGATACAAAGTGGAAAAGTGTTCTGTGGTCTGACGAGTCCACATTTCAAATTGTTTTTGGAAACTGTGGACGTCGTGTCCTCCGGACCAAAGAGGAAAAGAACCATCCGGATTGTTATAGGCGCAAAGTTGAAAAGCCAGCATGTGTGATGGTATGTGGGTGTATTAGTGCCCAAGACATGGGTAACTTACACATCTGTGAAGGCACCATTAATGCTGAAACGTACATGCAGGTTTTGGAGCAACATATGTTGCCATCCAAGCAACGTTACCATGGACGCCCCTGCTTATTTCAGCAAGACAATGCCAAGCCACGTGTTACATCAACGTGGCTTCATAGTAAAAGAGTGCGGGTACTAGACTGGCCTGCCTGTAGTCCAGACCTGTCTCCCATTGAAAATGTGTGGCGCATTATGAAGCCTAAAATAGCACAACGGAGACCCCCGGACTGTTGAACAACTTAAGCTGTACATCAAGCAAGAATGGGAAAGAATTCCACCTGAGAAGCTTCAAGATTGTGTCTCCTCAGTTCCCAAACGTTTACTGAGTGTTGTTAAAAGGAAAGGCCATGTAACACAGTGGTGAACATGCCCTTTCCCAACTACTTTGGCACGTGTTGCAGCCATGAAATTCTAAGTTAATTATTATTATTTGAACATCAAATATGTTGTCTTTGTAGTGCATTCAATTGTTGAAAAGGATTTGCAAATCATTGTATTCCGTTTATATTTACATCTAACACAATTTCCCAACTCACATGGAAACGGGGTTTGTAGAAGAAGGCGCTTGCCTTCGTTTGTGTCGTTTTTAGGTGGCCCCCGTAATTTATTGATTGAACCCCCCCTGGGCCCCCCACCTCAAAATAGGCATTAAATCGGAATGAAGCCCTGCAGTGTAAATCCTTAGCCCGACTGACTCCATGACTTAAAAAACTTGCATCAACACCAGAGGTGGGTAGAGTAGCCAGAAATTGTACTCAAGTAAGAGTACTGTTACTTTAGAGATTTATTACTCAAGTAAAAGTAAGGAGTAGTCACCCAAATATTTACTTGAGTAAAAGTAAAAAGTATGTTGTGAAAAAACTACTCAAGTACTGAGTAACTGATGAGTAACATACACACACATATCATATATACATACATATATATATATATATATATATATATATATATATATATATATATATATATATATATATATATATATATATATATATATATATACACATACATTGATATATACAGTATATCATTTATATTTATTTATTTTGCCGTTTTTGTTTACATGTTTAAGGTGTTTTAATGAATATACAAGCATGTTTAACACATATAGATTCCTTTCTTTCATGTTGACAAGAATATAAGTTGGTGTATTACCTGATTCTGATGACTTGCATTGATTGTAATCAGACAGTAGTGATGATAACGTCCACGTTTTCAAATGCAGGAGAAAAAAAGTTCCTCCTTTCTGTCTAATACCACATGAAAGTGGTTGGTTTTTGGTATCTTATTTGTCCAGCTTCCATATTCGTTTTCACACACTTTACAAGAAATACATTGGCGGCAAATTCCGTAGCTTGCTAGCTTGTTTGCGCTGGCTTTCGGAGACTCTTATTTTGAAAGCGCAGGCGCGATGGAGCGGCACTTTTATTGTGAAGACAGGAACTGTGCAGTCAGTCTTTAGGCTTGTGACGGGATGTACGGTTGAAATAAAAAAGTGTCTTTTTTCCTTCACACTTTTGATTGATTGATTGAAACTTGTTTTAGTAGATTTCACAGTACAGTGCATATTCCGTACAATTAACCACTAAATGGTAACACCCGAATAAGTTTTTCAACTTGTTTAAGTCAGGTCATGTGACCGCCTGGCTCTGTTTGATTGGTCCAACGTCACCAGTGACTGCATCTGATTGGTGGAACGGATGCAAACGTCACTAGTGACTGCATTTTATTGGTGGAACGGAGTGAAACGTCACCAGTAAGGCAGGCACTTTGAAGGTCTGTCTGACAGACCAAAACAAACAAAGCGTGCATTAACAGATCGATAAAAATTAGTAGCGAGTAGCGAGCTGAATGTAGATAAAAGTAGCGGAGTAAAAGTAGCGTTTCTTCTCTATAAATATACTCAAGTAAAAGTAAAAGTAAGTTGCATTAAAACTACTCTTAGAAGTACAATTTATCCCAAAAGTTACTCAAGTAGATGTAACGGAGTAAATGTAGCGCGTTACTACCCACCTCTGATCAACACACAAAACAACATTATCTCGCATTAGTCAGGCCTTGTACAGAGTTGCCATTCCGGTTGCATGAGTTCCAGCTGCCACCGCCAAGGTCAAGCTATTAATCAAATCCATCAGCATCTTTAACATAATGAAGCATATGGATTTGACCTCACCGAGCCTCCTCCTCATCCTCCCCTCTTCATGCCTTGTCAACTCATTAAGGCAGCTTTCAAGTTGCCATGTCTGACTGTCAGTTATCGATACACAATCCCACACAGTGCGGCGTGTGTGTGCGTGCAGGAGAAGCGCAGCTGTGCCCGCCTCAGTTGGCAGATACTGCAAATATTCCAAACTGTAGACTCTGCACAGCAACTTTGCAGCACTGTGTTGCATGCATGAAATGTAAAGTAAAAGCTGCATCTCCTGAGTTTAGTTTAGTCAGCATGCGACTGTGAATTGTTCCTGTTTGCGGATGACTCGGCTCTGCTGGTATCAGACAAGGACAAGTCACAGGTGGAGAAAATCCTCAGTGCTGAACTCTGTAGAATTTGCACCTGGCTCGCTGACAACAAGCTATCCATACACTTGGGTAAAACGGAATCCATCCTATTTGGGTGCCACATCAACATTAAGAAAGTCAGTGACTTCACTGATAAAGTGGGTGACATTAGGGATGTCCGATATTTGCCAAAAATTGCGTATCGGCAAGGCATGGGAAAATGCTGATCCAGATGCAGTTTAAAAAAAAACTCCGGTCCGTGTTTTCAAACGCACCGATTTAAATAATACATTCCACTTTTCTGCTGCTCCCTAATTTCCGTTCCGCATTTTCCAGCACACCTTCAACACATCCACAGGTCTGTGAATTCTCACGCAGTTGCTTTTAGCTGCTGGCATTACACGACAGGCTCTTCTCACTCTTTTCTGTGTCTCCCTCTCACAGACAGCAAGTGCACCTTCTTACACACGTCACATTAGAGATGCGCGGTTTGCGGGCACAACCGCGGAGTCCGCGGATTATCCGCGGATCGGGCGGATGGAATTTAAAAAAATTAGATTTTATCCGCGGGTCGGGTCGGGCGGTTAAAATAAAAAAAAAAATTAGATTTTAAATAGATTCAGGCGGGTGGCAGTTAAACCAATTCGGAAATATATATACATAGTTAAATGTTGTTACCCACATACGAAAAACGAGCAGGCACCTGCTGCATATGCCACAACAGAAGAAAAAAAAAAAAAGAGATGGACACTTTTACGGAGCGGAGAAGGGACGCCTCGCCGCGGTCCGGGACCGAGGCCCCTTCCCCCGAGAGGGCCCCACCGGGAGCCGTAACTGAGGCGATCCGCGAGAAGGGCCCGACGCACGTCCAGGGTCACCACCGCGCCCACCGCACCGACACCCCGCCTCGTCCGCCTTCGCCGCGGCCGGCGTCACGCGCAGCAGGTAAGCAGCTTACCTGCCCGCCACCCCCGTGGCCGGGGGCTCGTAACAGGGGTCACTCCGCGCGCTCCGCCCGCGCAGCTTACCTGCCCGCCACCCCTGTTACCGGGGGCGCGTAACAGGGGTCACTCCGCGCGCAGTGCGCTCACGAAAGGGGTGGGGCTCACCCTGGTTGATATAGACAGCAGGACGGTGGCCATGGAAGTTGGAACCCGCTAAGGAGTGTGTAACAACCCACCTGCCGAATCAACTAGCCCTGAAAATGGATGGCGCTGGAGCGTCGGGCCCATACCCGGCCGTCGCCGGCAGCGAGACGCGCTTGGAGGTGCGCTCAGCGCGGCTCCCATATGATTGCGCACTGGTGTGCGTCTGGGTCGTGACAGCGTGGCACGCGAATGTCTGTGCTGCATTGGATCAGTCTCCTTTCTTTAACAGGCAAAAGCTTTATAACCTCACTAATGCCTTGCATCGTCTATATTAGATATATAACAACGGGCGGGTGCGGGCGGGTGCGGTTCTGATCAAATGTTAAATCGGGTGGATGGCGGATGGTTGACGACTTTCTGATGCGGTTGCGGATGAAATAATTGCCTATCCGCGCATCTCTACGTCACATACTGTCACGTCATACGTCACATACTGTCACGTCATACGTCACATACGTATACGCCCTCTCCCAGCAGAGACGTAGCAGCATGGCTAACATTAGCTGTGATGCTAGCGCAGCCGTGCAAGCAACGCTCCCTCTAAGGTGCTCGCCTGTGCAATTGCGCACTGTTTAAGCGTCCTCTGCGCATAGCAAATCTATGCCACGCACAAAATCTAATAAAAAAATAAGCGCATAATAATTTTCGACACACGGACACGACAGTGAAAACAGTTTTCGTCATCATTGTTCAAATATTGTGACGTCTGTCGAGACGCTTATCTCCATTCGGTGCCACACGTCCACACCATCAAAATGCAGAGGCAAAAATTTCCACATCAACACCGTATGAAAAAATTAGTGATTTTTTTAGTTGTGATTTCCTTCTCTGCATGAAAGTTTAAAAGTAGCATATATTAATGCAGTATGAAGAAGAATGTTTTAATGTAGACATGCAAGCCTTGAAAGAACATTTTGAAAATCAAGACTACATTTCCTGCAAATGGATCCATTTCTACCCTATATTTTAACTTTAGATTTATTCTCATATCAAACTCTTTTGGCTGTCTTTTTGACACTTACATCAGGCGCCCCCCTCCACACCCTGGATTATAAATAATGTAAATAATTCAATGTGATTATCTTGTGTGATGACTGTATTATGATGATAGTATATATCTGATAGTATATATCTGTATCATGAATCAATTTAAGTGGACCCCGACTTAAACAAGTTGAACAACTTATTGGGGTGTTACCATTTAGTGGTCAATTGTACGGAATATGTACTTCACTGTGCAACCTACTAATAAAAGTCTCAATCAATCAATCAAAACACATAGAATCATCATACTGCTGTGATTATATGCATCAAGTGTTCATTCAAGGCTAAGGCAAAATATCGAGATATATATCGTGTATCGCAATATGGCCTTAAAATATCGCAATATTAAAAAAAGGCCATATCGCCCAGCCCTAGTTCAATGATGCCATTTCTGTTTGTCATGTATAATTCTGTCTATTTTCTTTGTCCATTTCTCTGATGATGTCATGTCTGTGTGATCATGTTTTGTTTTAGTCATGTTCAGTTTTGTTTTTGGACTTTTTGTGCACTTTTGTCACCATAGCAACCATTAGTTTTCACCTGTCACGTCACGCACCTGTTTCACGTTTTGAGTCACGCACCTGTTTTAAATAACCATGTCACTATTATTTAAGCTTTGAGTTCCCAGGCTGTCTGTCTGGCAACATCACACTCTTTATCGTCACTCTGCTTAAATGCCATGTTCACAGTCCCATGCCAAGTAAGTTTTTGTTTCATTGTTCATATTTTCTGCCTTTGTGCAAGTTTTGTTTTCATTAGCCAAGTTTTGTACCTCTGCCATTGTGCGCGCTTTTCGTTTTTGTTCTTTTTTGATAGTAATAAATAAATGTGTACTCACATTTCCGTCTCGCCCGAGCCAACTTTCCGTTGCCTTCTGGAAAAGCAAACACCAAGGACCAAGTCCTGACAGATGATGCAATTGTTGATGACCGAAGTGCTGATATCAATGCAGAGCGACTTTTGTTATCCTACCTTTTTCTACCGCAGTGGTGAGTTATTATTTTTCCTTAAAGATTTTTTCCTCAAAGTTTGTTGAGTGATTTTTTGTTTACATTGATTAGAGTAGTTAAGTTTTATAGTCTTTATTTTCTTCCTCCTGTTTGGAGCGTTTTTTTGTTAAAGTTTTTGATAACAGATACGGTGCTAATTATATCGTCCTTATTTTTGTATTCCTCCTTTTTTTTGGAGTGATTTTCGGTTTTTCCCTTTTGGAACATTTTGTCAATAGTATTTTTGTAATTCATAGTAATTGAATTTACTCGGCTCTGGAGGCTTAAAGAGTATTTCAAAATAAAAGCTTTATTTGGAATCACCTCTCTGCATCTGAGTCCCTTCCTCCGTCCAAGCCTGACAATCAGGGCCGGCCCGTGGCATAGGCCGTATAGGCAAATGCTAAGGGCGCCGTCCATCAGGGGGCGCCACGCCAGTGCCACAAATGTTGGAGAAAAAAAAAAAAAGTTGGTACTATTATTTCTAAATACAAAAAATAATCCCACGCTAATTAAAATGCAAAGTAAAGCCTATATAATAGAAATATTATTTGTTACAACATTACGCCCCCCCTCACGGTGCGCCCCCTCCCTTCCCGTATCATGACTCTTTTTGGACGTCACCACATCAAAAAATCAACACAAGATGTCAAAACGGCCAAAACTGTCAGGTGCCCAGGGAAGAAAAAAGAGAAAAGAAGAGGAGAAACGAGAAAAGACAGAGGTAGCAGGTAGGTAACGTTAGCCTACATGAAATTATTTGTCTGTTACAGAATGTGATAGTAACCTGGCTTTTTAGCATTAAGCTAATGTTACATGATTCGGCAATTGCTAATCAATAAATAGCTAGTTCTGTTTTAACGTCGGGTTAATATTGTGGAGGGGGCTGAATTGTTATGGAAAATAATAATGTAACGTTAGGTAATTACAGTACTCCCACCTTACATTCCTCAGGGACATTTGTATTAGATCTTTTAAGCAGGTGTTTTTTGTTTACATTATTGCCTCCTGGTTAGCTAATGTTTGCCCTGCAGGTAATAGTCACTTTTCCACCCCTTTATATATTAGGTATAGTTGTAAGTAAAAAAAAAAGGTCAAAGACAAAGCTATTCGGGTTCTTGTGAGTATATACACTTCACTGCCGATGTGGGGGGGGCGCCACCTAAAATCTTGCCTAGGGCGCCAGATTGGTTAGGGCCGGGCCTGCTCACAATATTATGTTAGACCCACTCGACATCCATTGCATTCGGTCTCCCTAGAGGGGGGGGGGGTTACCCACATATGCGGTCCTCTCCAAGGTTTCTCATAGTCATTCACATCGACGTCCCACTGGGGTGAGTTTTTCCTTGCCCTTATGTGGGCTTTGTACCGAGGATGTCGTTGTGGCTTGTGCAGCCCTTTGAGACACTTGTGATTTAGGGCTATATAAATAAACATTGATTGATTGATTGATTGATAGTGTTCTGTGGTTACTTTTTGGTTGGCCAACGGTTTACGTTGTATTGCGCACCCTGACGGCAAGTGTGGGAGTCGGTTCTGAAGTATGAAGTAAAGAGACGTAACTTCGTCACCTCGCCTGGTTATTGACTCCAACCCAGAATATTACACTGCCCATACCTATGCTCCTTCAAAGGCTATGCTACTGGCTGAAAAGCATTGCATTTTTCAAATACAAAGATGAGTAGATGAGTGTGATGTGTGTATATGTTAGGGATGTCCCGATCCAGGTTTTTGCACTTCCGATCCGATACCGATACTGACCGATACTGGCCTATCCAAGCATGTATTAAAGTTTAAAGTTATTTAGCCTACTTAGTTGTCAGAATCATGTTGAAAAGGGTTTTAGTACTCTTGATAACAACTAGCCAGCTGAATTAGGGGAGTTTGAATAATACACAATGGTTGGTAACAAGAAACTGACCTGTTTATTCAAGGATAAACACAAAATAGACAAAATTATACATGACAAACAGAAATGGCATCATTGAACTAGGGCTGGGCGATATGGCCTTTTTTTAATATTGCAATATTTTAAGGCCATATTGCGATACACGATATATATCTCGATATTTTGCCTCAGCCTTGAATGAACACTTGATGCATATAATCACAGCAGTATGATGATTCTATGTGTCTACATTAAAACATTCTTCTTAATACTGCATTACTATATGCTACTTTTAAACTTTCATGCAGAGAAGGAAATCACAACTAAAAAAAATCACTATTTTCTTCATACGGTGTTGATCTGGAAATGTTTGCCTCGGCATTTTGATGGTGTGGGCGTGTGGCACCGAATGGAGATAAGCGTCTCGACAGACGTTACAATATTTGAACAATGATGACGAAAACTGTTTTCTCTGTCGTGTCCGTGTGTCGAAAATTGTTATGCGCTTATTTTTTTATTTGATTTTGTGCGTGGCATAGATTTGCCGTGCTCAATTGCACAGGCGAGCACCTTAGAGGGAAGGTTGCTCGCACGGCTGCGCTAGCATCACAGCTAACGTTAGCCATGCTGCTACCTCTCTGCTCAGGGAGGGCGTATACTTTTGTGACGTATGACGTGACAGTATGTGACGTGTGTCGTGACAGTATGTGACGTGTGTAAGAAAGTGCGCTTGCTGTCTGTGAGAGGGAGAGACAGGAAAGAGTGAGAAGAGCCTGTCGTGTAATGCCAGCAGCTAAAAGCAACTGCGTGAGAATCCACAGACCTGAACGGAAATTGGGGAGCAGCAGAAAAGTGGAATGTATTATTTAAATCGGTGCGTTGGAAAACACGGACCGGAGTTTTTTTTTAAACTGGATCTGGATCGGCATTTTCCCATGCCTTGCCGATACGCATTTTTTTGCAAATATCGGCGGCCGATCCGATCCAAATATCGGATCGGGACATCCCTAGTATATGTGTAAATAAATGAACACTGAAATTCAACTATTTATTTTATTTATATGTATATATATATAATAAAATACATATATATATGTATATATATAGCTAGAATTCACTGAAAGTCAAGTATTTATATATATATATATATATATATATACAGTATAAATAAGAGATACTTAAATTTCAGTAAGTTCTAGCTATAAATATACTCCTCCCCCCTTATTACTGTATTTTTCGGACTATAAGTCGCAGTTTTTTTCATAGTTTGGGGGTGCGACTTATACTCAGGAGCGACTTATGTGTGAAATGATTAACACATTAGCGTAACATATCAAATAATATTATTGATCTCATTCACGTAAGAGACTAGACGTATAAGATTTCATGGGATTTAGCGATTAGGAGTGACAGATTGTTTGGTAAACGTATAGCATGTTCTATATGTTATAGTTATTTGAATGACTCTTACCATAATATGTTACGTTAACATACCAGTTGGTTATTTATGCCTCATATAACGTACACTTATTCAGCCTGTTGTTCACTATTCTTCATTTATTTTAAATTGCCTTTCAAATGTCTATTCTTGCTGTTGGCTTTTATCAAATACATTTACCCCCAAAAATGCGACTTATACTCCAGTGCGACTTATATATGTTTTTTCCCTTCTTTATTATGCATTTTCGGCCGGTGCGACTTATACTTATTCTTGCTGTTGGCTTTTATCAAATACATTTCCCCAAAAAATGCGACTTCTATTCGGGCTCCAGTACTATTGAATGCCCTCCCGGTAACAGTTAGAGATGCTACCTCAGTAGAAACATTTAAGTCCCATCTCAAAACTCATTTGTATACTCTAGCCTTTGAATAGCCCCCCCTTTTTTTAGACCAGTTGATCTGCCGTTTCTTTTCTTTTCTCCTCTGCTCCCCCCTATCCCTTGTGGAAGGGGAGACACACAGATCCGGTGGCCATGGATGGGGTGCTGGCTGTCCGGGGTCGGGACCCGGGGTGGACCGCTCGCCTGTATATCGGTTGGGAACATCTCTGCGCTGCTGACCCGTCCCCGCTCGGGATGGTTTCCTGCTGACCCCACTATGGACTGGACTCTTACTGTTATGCTGGATCCACTATGGACTGGACTCTCACAATCAGGGCCGGCCCGTGGCATAGGCCGTATAGGCAAATGCTAAGGGCGCCGTCCATCAGGAGGCGCCATGCCAGTGCCACAAATGTTGGAGAAAAAAAAAAAAAAAAAAAGTTGTTGCTATTATTTCGAAATACAAAAAAATAATGTCACGTTAATTAAAATGCAAAGTAAAGCCTATTTAATAGAAATATTATTTGTTACAACATTACGCCGCCCCTCCTCCCCCCGCACGGTGCGCCCCCTCCCTTCCCGTATCATGACTCTTTTTGGACGTCACCACATCAAAAAATCAACACAAGATGTCAAAACGGCCAAAACTGTCAGGTGCCCAGGGAAGAAAAAAGAGAAAAGAAGAGGAGGAGAAACGAGAAAAGACAGAGGTAGCAGGTAGGTAACGTTAGCCTCCATGAAATTATTTGTCTGTTACAGAATGTGATAGTAACCTGGCTTTTTAGCATTAAGCTAATGTTACATGATTCGGCAATTGCTAATCAATAAATAGCTAGTTCTGTTTTAACGTCGGGTTAATATTGTGGAGGGGGCTAAATTGTTATGGAAAATAATAATGTAACGTTAGGTAATTACAGTACTCCCACCTTACATTCCTCAGGGACATTTGTATTAGATCTTTTAAGCAGGTGTTTTTTGTTTACATTATTGCCTTCTGGTTAGCTAATGTTTGCCCTGCAGGTAATAGTCACTTTTCCACCCCTTTATATATTAGGTATAGTTGTAAGTAAAAAAAAAGGTCAAAGACAAAGCTATTCGGGTTCTTGTGAGTATATACACTTCACTGCCGATGTGGGGGGGGGCGCCACCTAAAATCTTGCCTAGGGCGCCAGATTGGTTAGGGCCGGGCCTGCTCACAATATTATGTTAGACCCACTCGACATCCATTGCATTCGGTCTCCCTAGAGGGGGGGGGGGGTTACCCACATATGCGGTCCTCTCCAAGGTTTCTCATAGTCATTCACATCGACGTCCCACTGGGGTGAGTTTTTCCTTGCCCTTATGTGGGCTTTGTACCGAGGATGTCGTTGTGGCTTGTGCAGCCCTTTGAGACACTTGTGATTTAGGGCTATATAAATAAAC
>NC_084566.2:39496624-39544124 GCF_033978685.3 Nerophis lumbriciformis | reverse complement strand
CCCCCGAACCTTCTCACCCACCAAACACACACACACACACACAAATTGAGTAAGAGGGTCTCCGCACATAATCAATGCATCAATTTATATCTCTGGTTGCAGTCTCATTAAAAACTACTTAGATCACTAATGAGTGAGTTTCTAATGAGCCTTGGTGACGACTGTATTGACAATCAATGAGGAGCTCAAGGCCAGGTAGGTGCTTCTTTCACCTGAGTGGTGGATACCAGTGGGACGCAGTGTTCATTGACGCTCACTCAAGTGTTTATTAATGTTTAATTGGATAGAAGCACAGCTTGCAATGTATTTACACGCATGTTTGAAGTCAGTCTTTTTTTTTTTTCAGTAAGTGAAAGTATGGTGTTTGGAAAAAAAGTCACAACAAATGCAAATGCCAGAAAACGGGTCCCTGTTTAAAAGTGTAGCAGCAATAGAAAAGCAACGATTAACCAATTAAAATACATTTTTCGAAAGAAAAAAAAAGCTAATAATGTTATGTATCTTTGATTGATCGTTTAATGAGTGTATCTAATAAAATTTGATAGAATCCGAACTACTATAGAGTGCCCGGAACTTGAAATAGGTGGACATAGTTTCCGAACAGCCACTGCAATAGAGCACATGAGATTGATACTGTGCTGTGATCTGTTAGGCGGCCAACAGCAGAGATGTTTATTTTTGTTTTTTTAATGCAAACGTCTTAAAAGTGCAATTTCAATGTTGATGATGTAGATTTTTTGTCAGGTTCAAACACTGATGACATCTATTAAACAAGAATGATAAATTCTATGCATAGAATATATACATTTTTTAATTATATATTCTAACTTTCTATTTTTATTTTTATTTTTATTTTTATTTTTATTTTTATTTTTATTTTTATTTTTATTTTTATTTTTATTTTTATTTTTATTTTTATTTTTATTTTAATTTTAATTTTAATTTTTATTTTTATTTTTATTTTTATTTTTATTTTTATTTTTATTTTTATTTTTATTTTTATTTTTATTTTTATTTTTATTTTTATTTTTATTTTTATTTTTATTTTTATTTTTATTTTTATTTTTATTTTTATTTTTATTTTTATTTTTATTTTTATTTTTATTTTTTTATTTTTTTATTTATTTATTTTTATTTATTTTTATTTTATTATTTTTTTATTTCTATTTTTATTTTTATTTTAATTTTAATTTTAATTTTAATTTTATTTTTAATTTTTTTATTTTTTATTTTTTATTTTTTATTTTTTATTTTTTATTTTTTATTTTTTATTTTTTATTTTTTATTTTTTATTTTTATTTTTATTTATTTTTTTATTTTATTTTTTTATTTTATTTTATTTTTTTATTTATTTTTATTTATTTATTTTTATTTATTTTTATTTATTTTTTTATTTTATTTTTTTATTTTTTTTTTATTTTTTATTTATTTTAATTTTATTTTATTATTTTTATTTATTTATTTTTTTTTAGTTTTTGTTATACTTTGTAGCACTTTGAGATTTTAACAAATGTAAAGTGCATTATTATTATTATTATTATTTTATTATTAAGACAAAGAATTAAACAGAGACAGAATTAAATGTGGCTCAATTGAGGAGAGACGTCTGGCCTGTACTCTTGAACAGTGTTCCAACACGCTCTGGCGAAAGATTGTACGCCACCTCTTTTATTTGGACTTTCCCTGATTACATGGCAACAGCTGTTCCTAAGGGACGGGGGTCGTAAACAGCCATCGCCTTTGATTACAGAACAGTTAAAAGAAAAGGTCGTAAACAGTTCACAGAAAAGGTCGTAAAACAGTTCAAAGAAGAGGTCCCTGGAGGGGAGTCGGGTCCTGCTTCCTCTTCGCTTTTTAGTTCTCAGATCAAAACAATATCTTTCTGTTAATTACAATACATGAAAGAAACAGAACACCTTCATGTTGCTTCCCATCCTACACAGTGGAGTTTTACAAGCCTTCTGCTTGGTAGGATTAAAGACAGCTTTTGTCCTCTCGCCGGGAACTCATTGACACACAAAGTTTTGTGATAATTTAGATACAATTATTCAAACTTTTTTTTTTTTAATTTGTATTATTTTTGTCCTGTTCAGCTACACAAGAAATCATATATTTGATGAAGATACCCATATTTGCGACACAGATTTAGTTTACAAACACAAGTGCGGGATACTTCTATTGTTGCCTAATGTGTATTTGACTTTAGTGAATGGATTTACTTCATATTTGGCGCAGCTGGACCGGAGCAGGAGAGGTGGATGGATGGTATAGAGCAGGGGTCCTCAAGTACAAATCTTGAAGGTCCACAAATGTTTTTTTTGAAACAGGCTGGGTCCGTTTATTATCGGTCAAGCTTATATAGTAGCAGGAGGTAGGTAGTTTAACATTTTCTTAAAATTAACAAAAATAAAATAAATATCCAATAAAATACATGAAATATTTTCTTTGAAACAAAAATAAATAAGAACTTTGAAAAAATGTGTCCTCTGCATTTGACCCATCCCCTTGATCACCCCCTGGGAGGTGAGGGGAGCAGTGGGCAGCAGTGGCGCTGCGCCCGGGAATCATTTTTGGTGATTTAACCCCCAATTCCAAGCCTTGATGCTGAGTGCCAAGCAGAGAAGAATGCTGGTATGAGCTTTTAAACATAACCCGTTAACTGCTGCCAATCAAATGGTGAATAAGATACTCTTTAGGGTTCATATGTTTGTAAATCTGACTGTGATGAAGTCAGTGCCTCACCAGCCATCAACCTCACCGCACGTTACTGCTCTGTTGCTATTTGTTGTTGTGTCATAGATTTAACAAAAATCTTGCTTGATGTTTCATATGACTTTTTCAGCCTCGTGGGTTTTCTTTTTTTTTCTTAGCTCTGAATCATGAGGAAATGTCTCTTCAAATTCGCGGTGCTCTTTCAGATAGTGACGTTTCAGATTTTCACTTTTCACCAGAGCAACAGTACTGTTGCATATTAGACACATTGATCTGGTACTTGCAGTAGGTAGGATGAAACACATTGCTCTGTCCATTCTTCCTTGAAACGTCGGTTTTCCCTGTCCACCTTTCTTTTACCAGCCTGAGCCAACTTGGAGCATGCCATTGTGATTTGATTCACATTCAGTGACTGACGAGTGAACAGTTAGCGAAGTAGCGATACGAGACAACTGTGTGCCTGCAGTGAAAGGTTCCATGCACTGTGCACTGCACATGCGTATGACCCAGGTGGTAACAGCCTATCAGCGTGTCGTTGTGATAGAGATGACAACCCATACCCCGGAATTAGCCAATCAGAGTGGCATTCTCTCGCTCTCACTCCGTCTCTCTCTCTCTCTCAGAGAGAGAGAGAGAGAGAGAGAGAGAGAGAGAGACGGAGTGAGTGAGACACGAGAAGTGTAAACGAAACGTGGAGATATTTGATTAAAAACAACGAAGAACGTTGACTTGCGCTAGCGATAACTCACAGATGAATACAATTATTATATTTCTTTATAATAATTATAATTATAATAATTATAATCTGTGGTGGGCTCTCCTATTTCTGGGGCTGAGGTTGCCGAGGTAGTTAAAAAGCTCCTCGGTGGCAAGGCCCCGGGGGTGGATGAGATCCGCCCGGAGTTCCTTAAGGCTCTAGATGTTGTGGGGCTGTCTTGGTTGACAAGACTCTGCAACATCGCATGGACATCGGGGGCGGTACCTCTGGATTGGCAGACCGGGGTGGTGGTTCCTCTCTTTAAGAAGGGGAACCGGAGGGTGTGTTCCAACTATCGTGGGATCACACTCCTCAGCCTTCCCGGTAAGGTCTATTCAGGTGTACTGGAGAGGAGGCTACGCCGGATAGTCGAACCTCGGATTCAGGAGGAACAGTGTGGTTTTCGTCCTGGTCGTGGAACTGTGGACCAGCTCTATACTCTCGGCAGGGTCCTTGAGGGTGCATGGGAGTTTGCCCAACCAGTCTACATGTGCTTTGTGGACTTGGAGAAGGCATTCGACCGTGTACCCCGGGAAGTCCTGTGGGGAGTGCTCAGAGAGTATGGGGTAACGGACTGTCTTATTGTGGCGGTTCGCTCCCTGTATAATCAGTGTCAGAGCTTGGTCCGCATTGCCGGCAGTAAGTCGGACACGTTTCCAGTGAAGGTTTGAATCCGCCAAGGCTGCCCTTTGTCACCGATTCTGTTCATAACCTTTATGGACAGAATTTCTAGGCGCAGTCAGGGCGTTGAGGGTATCTGGTTTGGTGGCTGCAGGATTAGGTCTCTGCTATTTGCAGATGATGTGGTCCTGATGGCTTCCTCCGGCCAAGATCTTCAGCTCTCACTGGATCGGTTCGCAGCCGAGTGTGAAGCGACTGGGATGGGAATCAGCACCTCCAAGTCCGAGTCCATGGTTCTCTCCCGGAAAAGGGTGGAGTGCCATCTCCGGGTTGGGGAGGAGATCTTGCCCCAAGTGGAGGAGTTCAAGTACCTCGGAGTCTTGTTCACGAGTGGGGGAAGAGTGGATCGTGAGATCGACAGGCGGATCGGTGCGGCGTCATCATTAATGCGGACGCTGTATCGATCCATTGTGGTGAAGAAGGAGCTGAGCCGGAAGGCAAAGCTCTCGATTTACCGGTCGATCTACGTTCCCATCCTCACCTATGGTCATGAGCTTTGGGTCATGACCGAAACGACAAGATCACGGGTACAAGCGGCCGAAATGAGTTTCCTCCGCCGAGTGCAGGGCTCTCCCTTAGAGATAGGGTGAGAAGCTCTGTCATCCGGGGGGAGCTCAAAGTAAAGCCGCTGCTCCTCCACATCGAGAGGAGCCAGATGAGGTGGTTTGGGTATCTGGTCAGGATGCCACCCGAACGCCTCCCTAGGAAGGTGTTTCGGGCACGTCCGACCGGTAGGAGGCCACGGGGAAGACCCAGGACACGCTGGGAAGACTATGTCTCCCGGCTGGCCTGGGAACGCCTCGGGATCCCCCGGGAGGAGCTGGACGAAGTGGCTGGGGAGAGGGAAGTCTGGGCTTCCCTGCTTAAGCTGCTGCCCCCGCGACCCGACCTCGGATAAGCGGAAGTAGATGGATGGATTTTTTTTTTGATTTTTTTTACTATAATTCGTGCTGGGTCCGGACGGACACGTCGCTGGGTCCGGACATGGACCGCAGTCCGCCTGTTGAGGATCACTGGTATAGAGCTTTTTTTCTTTATTTACAAACCCCAAAACCAGTGAAGTTGGCACGTTGTGTAAATCGCAAATAAAAACAGAATACAATGATTTGCAAATCCTTGTATAAATGAATAAAATCATAAATACAAAAATATTGCATTTAAAATGTAATATTTCTAAATTAGATCATAAATTAAATAAAAAATCTTATACTTTTTTTTTTTAGCAATTAAATAATGTAAAATAAACACAAAATACAATACAAAAAATTATACAATTACAAATATGTATATATATATATATATATATATGCCATGAATGAATTGAAATTAATAAAGAAATAGTTTAAAAACAAAACAAACTTTAGACTCTATAGAGTGCAGTTACTGCATATTGCATTTAAAATGTAATATTTCTAAATTAGATCATAAATTAAATGAAAAGAATCTCATACTTTTTTAGTAATGAAATAATGTAAAATAAATACAAAATAAAATGCAAAAAATTATACAATTACAAATGTGTATATATATATATATATATATATATATATATATATATATATATATATATATATATATATATATATATATATATATATATATATATAGATATATATAATATATATGCCATGAATGAATTAAAATTAATAAATAAAGAAATACAAATGTGTGTATATATATATATATATATATATATATATATATATATATATATATATATATATATATATATATATATATATATATATATATATATATATATATATATATCCATCCATCCATCTTCTTCCGCTTATCCGAGGTCGGGTCGCGGGGGCAGCAGCCTAAGCAGGGAAGCCCAGACTTCCCTCTCCCCAGCCACTTCGTCCAGCTCCTCCCGGGGGATCCCGAGGCGTTCCCAGGCCAGCCGGGAGACATAGTCTTCCCAACGTGTCCTGGGTCTTCCCCGTGGCCTCCTACCGGTCGGACGTGCCCTAAACACCTCCCGAGGGAGGCGATCGGGTGGCATCCTGACCAGATGCCCGAACCACCTCATCTGGCTCCTCTCCATGTGGAGGAGCAGCGGCTTTACTTTGAGCTCCCCCCGGATGACAGAGCTTCTCACCCTATCTCTAAGGGAGAGCACCGCCACCCGGCGGAGGAAACTCATTTGGGCCGCTTGTACCCGTGATCTTGTCCTTTCGGTCATAACCCAAAGCTCATGACCATAGGTGAGGATGGGAACGTAGATCGACCGGTAAATTGAGAGCTTTGCCTTCCAGCTCAGCTCCTTCTTCACCACAACGGATCGATACAGCGTCCGCATTACTGAAGACACCACACCGATCCGCCTGTCCATCTCACCATCCACTCTTCCCTCACTCGTGAACAAGACTCCGAGGTACTTGAACTCCTCCACTTGGGGCAAGATCTCCTCCCCAACCCGAAGATGGCATTCCACCCTTTTCCGGGCGAGAACCATGGACTCGGACTTGGAGGTGCTGATTCTCATCCCAGTCGCTTCACACTCGGCTGCGAACCGATCCAGTGAGAGCTGAAGATCCTGGCCAGATGAAGCCATCAGGACCACATCATCTGCAAAAAGCAGAGACCTAATCCTACCACAGCCACCAAACCAGATCCCTTCAACGCCTTGACTGCGCCTAGAAATTCTGTCCATAAAAGTTATGAACAGAATGGGTGACAAAGGGCAGCCTTGGCGGAGTCCAACCCTCACTGGAAACGTGTCCGACTTACTGCCGGCAATGCGGACCAAGCTCTGACACTGATCATACAGGGAGCGGACCGCCAAAATCAGACAGTCCGATACCCCATACTCTCTGAGCACTCCCCACAGGACTTCCCGATATATATATATATATATATATATATATATATATATATATATATATATATTCTATGTATGCCATGAATGAATTAAAATGAATTCAGTAATAGTTTTAAAAATAACCCATAAACTTTAGACTCTATAGAGTGCAGCTACTGCCATGCCAAATTGTTACTAAATTTAAAAAAAAAAAAATTACCATAAGGGTCATATTTGTTTTGTTACATGGTTGTGCCATCATGAGTAAAACTGTGAGAATAATTCAATGTCATGACGTCTCCGCCTATTCAGCGACTCCTGCCAATGGCTGCTAATGTGTGATCTGGACATTGAAGGTCAGAGGGACTTACCAGATGGTTGCTGGGGTGATACACTTCCTTCTTTGACATCTTTCTTAGCTCTTTTTGCGAGCAGCTTGCAGTAGAGGACACACCATTATTTATCATGGTCACAGCTTCTGGTGGAGCTGCTTGCATCAACTGTGTGGCATTTGTATCTTGTGGTAACAGGAGGCAATAAACTTGCTTGTTTTATCACTTCAGAGTTGAAGTCGTGTTTACTTTAAGGATGGATTAATTTATACAAAAATACTGTGCGGGATTAAATATGGATTAGATACATAGCACACAGTTATATATCTATTTTAGCGAGCAGTCTAGGACAGTACTTGAATATATTATTTGCTATGTCTATGTGTATTGTATTATTGTGTGTATATACATGTAATCATTTAAACTGTTCTTTTATTTGTATTTTTGGCTCACATGCAAGCAAGTAGTAGTAGTAGTATAGAGTGAGTATATCTATCTAGTATCTATCCATATGTCGACCTCCCGCCCCTCCATCAAGGACGTATACCGGTCCAGGGTCAGAAAACAAGTAGGTAGCATCACTGCAGACCCCTCAAACCCTGGTCACAAACTGTTCAACCCCCCTAATTATTAATATTTATTCTTTATTCACACTATTATGTTAGATCCACTATGGACTGGACTCTCACACTATTATGTTAGATCCACTATGGACTGGACTCTCACTATTATGTTAGATCCACTATGGACTGGACTCTCACACTATTATGTTAGATCCACTATGGACTGGACTCTCACACTATTATGTTAGATCCACTATGGACTGGACTCACACAATATTATGTTAGATCCACTATGGACTGGACTCTCAAACTATTATGTTAGATCCACTATGGACTGGACTCTCACAATATTATGTTAGATCCACTATGGACTGGACTCTCAAACTATTATGTTAGATCCACTACGGACTGGACTCTCACACTATTATGTTAGATCCACTATGGACTGGACTCTCAAACTATTATGTTAGATCCACTATGGACTGGACTCTCACTATTATGTTAGATCCACTATGGACTGGACTCTCACAATATTATGTTAGATCCACTATGGACTGGACTCTCACACTATTATGTTAGATCCACTATGGACTGGAGTCTCACTATTATGTTGGATCCACTATGGACTGGACTCTTACACTATTATGTTAGATCCACTATGGACTGGACTCTCACACTATTATGTTAGATCCACTATGGACTGGACTCTCACACTATTATGTTAGATCCACTATGGACTGGACTCTCACCATTATGTTAGATCCACTATGGACTGGACTCTCACAATATTATGTTAGATCCACTATGGACTGGACTCTCAAACTATTATGTTAGATCCACTATGGACTGGACTCTCACAATATTATGTTAGATCCACTATGGACTGGACTCTCAAACTATTATGTTAGATCCACTACGGACTGGACTCTCACACTAATATGTTAGATCCACTATGGACTGGACTCTCAAACTATTATGTTATATCCACTATGGACTGGACTCTCACTATTATGTTAGATCCACTATGGACTGGACTCTCACAATATTATGTTAGATCCACTATGGACTGGACTCTCACACTATTATGTTAGATCCACTATGGACTGGACTCTCACTATTATGTTGGATCCACTATGGACTGGACTCTTACACTATTATGTTAGATCCACTATGGACTGGACTCTCACACTATTATGTTAGATCCACTATGGACTGGACTCTCACACTATTATGTTAGATCCACTATGGACTGGACTCTCACCATTATGTTAGATCCACTATGGACTGGACTCTCACAATATTATGTTAGATCCACTATGGACTGGACTCTCAAACTATTATGTTAGATCCACTATGGACTGGACTCTCACAATATTATGTTAGATCCACTATGGACTGGACTCTCAAACTATTATGTTAGATCCACTACGGACTGGACTCTCACACTATTATGTTAGATCCACTATGGACTGGACTCTCAAACTATTATGTTAGATCCACTATGGACTGGACTCTCACTATTATGTTAGATCCACTATGGACTAGATTCTCACAATATTATGTTAAATCCACTATGGACTGGACTCTCACAATATTTTGTTAGATCCACTATCCACTACTTTTTGAAAGAATTAAAAAAATAATTAATGGAACATCATTAGTAATTTTTCCTGATTAAGATTAATTTTAGAATTTTGATGACATGTTTTAAATAGGTTAAAATCCAATCTGCACTTTGTTAGGATATATAACAAATTGGACCAAGATATATTTCTAACAAAGACAAATCATTATTTCTTCTAGATTTTCCAGAACAAACATTTTTTTTAAATTTCAAAAGACTTTGAAATAAAATTTAAATTTGATTCTACAAATTTTCTAGATTTGCCAGAATAATTTTTGGGAATTTTAATCATAATAAGTTTGAAGAAATATTTCACAAATATTCTTCATCGAAAAAACAGAAGCTAAAATGAAGAATTAAATTAAAATGTATTTATTATTCTTCACAATAAAAAAAAAAAATACTTGAACATTGATTTAAATTGTCAGGAAAGAAGAGAAAGGAATTTAAAAGATAAAAAGGTATATGTGTTTAAAATTTTTTCTCTAAAATTGTCTTTCTGAAAGTTATAAGAAGCAAAGTAAACAAATAAATGAATTTATTTAAACAAGTGAAGACCAAGTCTTTCAAATATTTTCTTGGATTTTCAAATTTTATTTGAGTTTTGTCTCTCTTAGAATTAAAAATCTCGAGCAAAGCGAGACCAGCTTGCTAGTAAAAAAAAAAAAAAAAAAAATAGAGGCAATTGTCGGAGGCAGATATTTACATATATCCGAATTTAAGTGTTACTTATTTTATTTCATAGTCATATTTGAAAACAGCTCGTGTTTTTCCATTTGTTCTCTTTCTGTTTGTCTGCAAGTAAACTGTGTGTGTTAACCTTGAAGCTTTGGAATGTAAGAAAGAGAGATAATGTGCATGTGTTTTGACTAGAGAGACTTAAGAGGGGAGAGGGTTTTGTCGGGAGGGCAGACCATCTTAGCGGGGCGATTGAATGTTCTATGCTGGACTGGTGTCAATGTATATATGCAAAGCTTTGCAAATATATTACAAAATACCTACCGTATTTTCCGCACTATAAGCCGCACCTAAAAACCACAAATTTTCACAAAAGCTGACAGTGCGGCTTATAACCCGGTGCGCCTTATTTGTGGATTAATATAAATATTTATTTTCATAAAGTTTCGGTCTCGCAACTACGGTAAACAGCCGCCATCTTTTTTCCCCGTAGAAGAGGAAGCGCTTCTTCTTCTATGGTAAGCAACCGCCAAGGTAAGCACCCGCCCCCATAGAAGAGGAAGCGCTTCTTCTTCTACTGTAAGCAACCACCCGCCCCCATAGAAGAAGAAGCCCCCGGATATTGCGTTTCATTTCATTTGTGTGTTTACATCTGTAAAGACCACAAAATGGCTCCTACTAAGCGACACGCGTACAACGCAGAATTTAAACTTAAGGCAATATTTAACCAAAGAACTCCAACAGCTCGATATTGGTGTCAACAGGGCATTTAAAGCACGACTGCGAACGGCGTGGGAACAATGGATGACCGAAGGCGAACACACCTTCACTAAGACAGGGAGACAGCGCCGGACGACATACGCCAACATCTGCCAGTGGATCGTAAATGCCTGGGCGGATATTTCGGTCACAACTGTGGTCCGAGCTTTCCGGAAGGCAGGATTCACAGAACTGCGACGAGACGGAGCCGGCCATTTTGGATCCCGTATTCGCCCAACTTTTTAATTCGGACACCGAAGGAGAAGAATTCGAGGGATTTATGAATGAAGAATAACTTCAGAAAGTGAGCGTTATGTTTATTTTGTGTGTTGTGACATTAACGTTCAAGCAACATTAAGTTATTGATGCTTATTGATTGCACATTTGCACATTACCGTACATTTTGGGAGTGAACAGAGTTGTTAGAACGCTGGTTTTTAATATATTATTAAAGTTTGACTGACCTATCTGACTGTTTTTTTGACATTCCCTTTAGCGCAGTTAGATGCGGCTTATAACACGGGGCGGCTTATAGGTGGACAAAGTTTTGAAATATGCCGTTCATTGAAGGCGCGGCTTATAACACGGGGCGGCTTATGGTGCGGAAAATACGGTATTCTGTCTCTGGTGGTTTTTCAACTCAGCTTTAGGTGTCGTAAAGAGCTTGGGAGCGACTTGTGACTTGAATTCCCTGGGAGGAACAACTGCTTCCAAAACGCAACAATTTGGGGGCCTCGTCCGGTGCGACACGCTGAGAATTGGACACCTCTTGCACTTCTTCAGAAGTGGCCAAACATAAAACAAGGTAAGCAGAGCCTTTTACCAGCTCACTGGTAAGTGCTGCTATTTGAGCTATTTTTTAGAACAGGCCAGCGGGCGACTCATCTGGTCCTTACGGGCGACCTGGTGCCCACGGGAACCGCATGGTGACCCCTGGTCTAAGCAGATCCAGTACAGTATCCATACGTCTCTATCCAGCCTTGACATTACACACACACACTCACACACACACACACACACATGCTAATTCACTGGATGGCATCCTGCACTGATGGAACCATATCAGGCACGCTGCTCAACTTTGCTGATACGCATCCGCAGGCCAAGGAGGCGATTGCAGACATCAATCTGGCTGGATGGGATTTATTCAAGTTGAGTGGAGAGTACACTGTTATTCCACGGCGGGGGCGGGGCGGTCAATGCTTACCTTTTTGTTTTTACAGCCACAAATCATGCACCGGCAGAAGTTGCGTGTATAGCGGGCGTGTGTTATGTAAGCTCCTTTGATAGATGCATTTGAGAGCCAGCGGTTTGTTAAAGGCCTACTGAAACCCACTACGACCGACAACGCAGTCTGATAGTTTATATATCAATAATGAAATCTTAACATTGCAACCATACTTGCCAACCTTGAGACCTCCGATTTCGGGAGGTGAGGGGTGGGGGGTGGAGGTGGGGGCGGGGGGCGTGGTTGGGGGCGGGGGCGTTGTTGGGGGCGTGGTTAAGAGGGGAGGAGTATATTTACAGCTAGAATTCACCAAGTCAAGTATTTCATATATATATATATATATGAAATACTTGACTTTGTGAACCCACGCCAGGAAACCAGCCAAAAAAGAACAGAAAACGAAACGGCATCATCTGGTACAACCCCCCATACAGCAAAAACGTCTCAACGAACATTGGACACAAATTCCTCAACCTGATTGACAAACACTTTCCCAAAGACAACAACCTAAGAAAAGTATTCAACAAGAACAACATCAAATTGAGCTACAGCTGCATGAACAATATACGACAAATCATCTCAAACCACAACAAAACAATTGCAAATGAGCCGTCAACCCCCAGTCAGAACGACTCCAAAACCAACAAAGCATGTAACTGTCGAAAGAAACCTGATTGCCCCCTCAACGGGGGATGCTTACAAACATCAGTTGTCTACCAATCTAAGGTAATACACAAGGACATTAACACATCCGACACATATGTAGGATTAACCGAGGGTGAATTCAAAACCAGATGGAACAACCACAAGGCTTCTTTCAGGAACAAAAACCTGCGAAATACCACAGAACTCAGCAAACACATTTGGGACCTCAAAGACAATAATGTTGAATATTCAATAACATGGCAAATTCTTGCATCCAGCACACCTTACAATAGTGGTAATAAAAGATGCAACCTATGCTTGAAAGAGAAACTGTTTATTATCTACCGTCCAGACCTGTCATCCCTCAACAAGCGCAGCGAAATTGTAACAACATGCCGCCATAGACGGAAACACCTCCTAGGTAACACATGAACCAATCACCATGCCCCTAGGCCAGCCTGTACCCACCCACTCTGTGCCCTATATAAACCATGGTATGCGAATGCTCCCATTAAAATCTCCTGACGATTGAGGGTACCCCCCTCATGAAACAGGCCTGTAGAGATGAAATAGTCTTGTGATTTTTTTTCCCCACACATACATATATTGCGCTCTACTACGGTATCGAGCACTATTTTTTGGATAACCTTATTAAGACATATATATATATATATATATATATATATATATATATATATATATAAGAAATACTTGAATTTCAGTGTTCATTTATTTACACATACACACACATAACACTCATCTACTCATTGTAGAGTTAAGGGTTGAATTGTCCATCCTTGTTCTATTCTCTGTCACTATTTTTCTAACCATGCTGAACACCCTCTCTGATGATGCATTGCTGTGTGGCACGCACAAAAGTGCTTTCATCAAATGCACTAGATGGCAGTATTGTCCTGTTTAAGAGTGTCACAACATTACTGTTTACGGCAGACGAACTGCTTTACTGTAGACGAAAACGTGACTGCTGTTGTTGTGTGTTGTTACCGCGCTGGGAGGACGTTAATGAAACTGCCTAACAATAAACTCACATAAGAAACCGAGAACTCGCCCTCCATCATTCTACAGTTATAATGATTGGGCAGGCACGTTGTTAATATTGTGGGAAAGCGGGCTCAGGTCCGCATGGAGCTGGAGGGGGCGTGGCCTCCAGCTCCGCCTGAATTTCGGGAGATTTTCGGGAGAAAATTTGTCCCGGGAGGTTTTCAAGAGAGGCGCTGAATTTCGGGAGTCTCCCGGAAAATCCGGGAGGGTTGGAAAGTATGATTGCAACACATGCCAATACAGCCGGGTTAACTTATAAAGTGCAATTTTACATTTCCCGGGAAACTTCCGGTTGAAAACGTCTAGGTATGATGACGTATGCGCGTGACGTCAGTAGTTGAATCAGACATTTTGGAATAAGTCAGCTTAAATCGTCTTTTTTCATCGCTAAATTCCACCGTATTCTGGACATCTGTGTTGGTGAATCTTTTGCAATTTGTTTAATGAACAATGGAGACTGCAAAGAAGGAAACCTGTAGGTGGGATCGGTGTATTAGCGTCTGGCTACAGCAACACAACCAGGAGGACTATGACTCGGATAGCAGACGCGCTATCCGACGCTAGCCGCCGACCGCATCGATGATCGGGTGAAATCCTTCGTCGCGCCGTCGATCGCTGGAACGCAGGTGAGCTCCGGTGTTGATGAGCAGATGAGAGCTGGCGTAGGTGGAGAGCTAATGTTATTAGCATAGCTCTATCGAGGTCACGTAGCTAAGTTAGCTTCAATGGCGTCGTTAGCAACAGCATTGCTAGGCTTCGTCAGGCGGTACAGCATTAACCGTGTAGTTACAGGTCCATGGCATACTTGCCAACCCTCCCGGATTTTCCGGGAGACTCCCGAAATTCAGCGTCTCTCCCGAAAACCTCCCGGGACAAATTTTCTCCCGAAAAT
This sequence comes from Nerophis lumbriciformis, assembly GCF_033978685.3. NCBI lineage: Eukaryota > Metazoa > Chordata > Actinopteri > Syngnathiformes > Syngnathidae > Nerophis > Nerophis lumbriciformis. Next base: position 39,529,385 of record NC_084566.2, on the reverse strand, counting down.
CTCCCGAAATTCAGGCGGAGCTGGATGCCACGCCCCCTCCAGCTCCATGCGGACCTGAGTGACGTGTTGACAGCCTGTTCACGCGTCCGCTTTCCCACAATATAAACAGCTAATGATCGAGGGCGAGTTCTTGGTTTCTTATGTGGGTTTATTGTTAGGCAGTTTCATTAACGTCCTCCCAGCGCGGTAACAACACACAACAACAGCAGTCAGGTTTTCGTCTACCGCAAAGCAGTTCGTCTGCCGTAAACAGCAATGTTGTGACACTTTTAAACAGGACAATACTGCCATCTACTGTACATGCATATGTGACCCACCCATAATGTGTCACATTTTTGTGTTGATTTATTTATTTTATTTTGTGGTTTGAATTCGTTTTTGGACCTGTCATTACACATTTATCAGTATTCACATTGGTCAGTAGGGGGCAGTAGGGCGTTTCTTCCCAATTGAATGCTATCACCTGCAGACCGGAAGTGTCTTGTCATTCTGATGAGCGCGACCAGTCTGTGAACAATTGAAACGTCCTGTGTGCTTTTTCCTCCTGTATAACAGGTTAGTTTTGGTGAATCAACTCACTGAATAATATCCATGTGATCTTTATAAGTTTAAGTACACATTCTGATGGTGGAGCCTAACTCTAAAGTATTTGTGAGTTGTAGTTTGTATTTGTGAATGAATCCAGTGCACAGCTGCAGTAATCAATACAAAAGGCAACGTGAGTGCGCAATGTTTATATAGGAACTTCTGATCCTAATTCAGACTCCCAAATTAGAGCTCCCATTTTCTTATTGATTTTATCATGTATATTTTTATAATGTGTGTGTTCTGAAATAGTGACAGAGAATAGAACAAGGATGGACAATTCAACCCTTAACTCAACAATGAGTAGATGAGTGTTATGTGTGTGTATATGTGGAAATAAATGAACACTGAAATTCAAGTATTTATTTTATTTATTTATTTATATATATACTATATATATATATATATATATATATATATATATATATATATATATATATATATATATATATATATATATATATATATATATATATATATATATATATATATGTAATTTAAAATATATATATATATAGCTAGAATTCACTGAAAGTCAAGTATTTCTTATATATATATATATCTTAACCACGCCCCAAATGAGTTTTTTCCCCTTGGCCTCAGTCTGGACCTCCTTTCCAAGAGCCCAGGCTTAGACTAAATTTTAATTTTTTTCCCCTCCCCTCGTCCCCAGCGTTTACCTGTTTCTCAGTTTTTTTGTAAGGGGCGCCGGAAGTTTGCAGACCCGTCAGTGATCCTGTTCTGTCTCCCTGTAATGTTTGATCCTGTTCTGTCTCCCTGTAATGTTTGTCTGCTCTTGAATGGGATTGTGCTGAAAATTTTAATTTCCCCTCGGGAATTGTTAAATGGGAACATTATCACAATTTCAGAAGGGTTAAAACCATTAAAAATCAGTTCCCAGTGGCTTATTTTATTTTTCGAAGTTTTTTTCAAAATTTTACCCATCACGCAATATCCCTAAAAAAAGCTTCAAAGTGCCTGATTTTAACCATCGTTATATACACCCGTCCATTTTCCTGTGACGTCACACAGTGAAGCCAACACAAACAAACATGGCGGATAGAACAGCAAGCTATAGCGACATTAGCTCGGATTCAGACTCGGATTTCAGCGGCTTAACACTGTCTGATAAGATAATTACTAACAACTATGAACTAGGTTTACAGCATATGAAATACATTTGGCAACAACATGCACTTTGAGAGTGCAGACAGCCCATTTCAGGCGCGCTAAGAACATATATTTTTCCACGATTTCAGCACTCGGGTTAACCATACCTAAATAGACACAAAATACTGCATTACACAAGACTACCCGAATGTACTCGAATGATTGAAAAAAATAAATGTTTTTAAGCTAAATTATTGGTAAACACAGTTTATGTATAATAATTTACGTAAAACCGCAAGTAATGAATAAAGTTTTCATCAATTAATATATTCTGTAGACATACCCTCATCCGCTCTCTTTTCCTGAAAGCTGATCTGTCCAGTTTTGGAGTTGATGTCAGCAGGCCAGGGAAGCTAGGGTCGATATTCTTCTCTTGATCATCTTCGGTTCATTCTTGCCATCTCTGTCGTAGCATAGCTTTCGTTGGTAAAGTGTGCGGAACAAACGACTGACCATTTCGTCGGCTTTCCCGACACCCTCGTATTTTGAACAAATTTCGTCCAATTTCTTGCCATTTTCGCATCTTTGGGCCACTGGTGCAACTTGAATCCCTGTTCGTGTTGTTACACCCTCCGACAACACACCGACGAAAGTGAGAAAATGGCGGATTGCTTCCCGATGTGACGTCACGTTGACAGCCAGCGACACGGGAGAAAGCGAGGACGAATTCGGCGATCGCCTTCTAACCAACGATTGGTATGTGTTTGTTTGGCATTAAAGGAAACTAACAACTATGAACTAGGTTTACAGCATATGAAATACATTTGGCAACAACATGCACTTTGAGAGTGCAGACAGCCCAATTTTCATCAATTAATATATTCTGTAGACATACCCTCATCCGCGCTCTTTTCCTGAAAGCTGATCTGTCCAGTTTTGGAGTTGATGTCAGCAGGCCAGGGAAGCTAGGGTCGATAGGAGGTTTAGCTCGCTCGTCTGCGGGAAAAAACTGCCGCCATTGCTTGCCGTGCTACCGAGGTCCTTTGTCCCTGAATAGCTCACACACTCCGGCAGATTCAATGGGGGTCTGGCGGCAGATTTCTTTGACTTTATCGTTGGAAATGCATCTGCTTTGAGTGTCGCAGGATATCCACACATTCTTGCCATCTCTGTCGTAGCATAGCTTTCGTCGGTAAAGTGTGCGGAACAAACGACTGACCATTTCGTCGGCTTTCCCCACACCCTCGTATTTTGAACAAATTTCGTCCAATTTCTTGCCACTTTCGCATCTTTGGGCCACTGGTGCAACTTGAATCCGTCCCTGTTCGTGTTGTTACACCCTCCGACAACACACCGACGTTGTGACGTCATCGCTCCGAGAGCGAATAATAGAAAGGCGTTTAATTCGCCAAAATTCACCCATTTAGAGTTCGGAAATCGGTTAAAAAAAAATATGGCCTTTTTTCTGCAACATCAAGGTATATATTGACGCTTACATAGGTCTGGTGATAATGTTCCCCTTTAAGTATTTCTGATTCTGATTCTGATCTCTGTAGAGCTTTGCGAGTTCATTTACATTGCTATCATCTGCAACGTCTCTTTTTGCAAGTTTCCCGCTAGCTTTTCCACGCAGGCCCGGCCCTAACCAATCTGGCGCCCTAGGCAAGATTTTAGGTGGCGCCCCCCCACATCGGCAGTGAAGTGTATATACTCACAAGAACCCGAATAGCTTTGTCTTTGACCTTTTTTTTTTACTTACAACTATACCTAATATATAAAGGGGTGGAAAAGTGACTATTACCTGCAGGGCAAACATTAGCTAACCAGAAGGCAATAACAATGTAAACAAAAAACACCTGCTTGATCTAATACAAACATTTATATGCACGTACAACACTTAGAACTTTTAGCATATCAGTATGTGGAATTAAATTATGGAATGGATTAAGTAAAGAAGTTAAAAATTGTACTGATATGATCCAGTTTAAGAGGTTGTTCAAAATAATAGTGCTTACAGAGTACAAAGAAGAAGAATTATGAGAAATACTTTCAACCTTATTGAAAATAAGATATTCTTCATCTCAGTATGTTAATAATGACTGAATTAATTAATTAATTACATATTACAAAACTGTTGTATACTAATTCATAGATGTTATTTTATTATATAAAAAGGTCAGTAAATGATTCTATATATTTGTAAACGCTTTGAAGTGGGAAAGAGGTAGGATTAAATAAGCTTTGCTTCTTCCTACTCCTTTTCGGGCATGATGTAAAATGAAATGATATGAAATTGTGTGATGTATTATGATGTAAGTGTGTTCATGTTCGAAATAAACTAAAGAAAGAAAGAAATGTCCCTGAGGAATGTAAAGTGGGAGTACTGTAATTACCTAACGTTACATTATTATTTTCCATAACAATTTAGCCCCCTCCACAATATTAACCCGACGTTAAAACAGAACTATTAGCAATTGCCGAATCATGTAACATTAGCTTAATGCTAAAAAGCCAGGTTACTATCACATTCTGTAACAGACAAATAATTTCATGTAGGCTAACGTTACCTACCTGCTACCTCTGTCTTTTTCTCGTTTCTCCTCCTCTTCTTTTCTCTTTTTTCTTCCCTGGGCACCTGACAGTTTTGGCATCTTGTGTTGATTTTTTGATGTGGTGACGTCCAAAAAGAGTCATGATACGGGAAGGGAGGGGGCGTAATGTTGTAACAAATAATATTTCTATTAAATAGGCTTTACTTTGCATTTTAATTAACGTGGGATTATTTTTTGTATTTAGAAATAATAGTACCAACTTTTTTTTTCTTTTTTTTTTTTTCTCCCAACATTTGTGGCACTGGCGTGGCGCCCCCTGATGGACGGCGCCCTTAGCATTTGCCTATACGGCCTATGCCACGGGCCGGCCCTGTTTCCACGCAACAACTGCAGCGCTCTGGATGGGATGGATGGGTGAACAAATGACTGACATGTTTCGTATCTTAGTACCAAGTTAAAGTCAAGCAGGTTTGTTTTGACTAGATTGCCGTGTGATATATTCACAGATGTGATCAACCCTGTCAACCAGCACTCTTGACTTTGGGAGGTATTTTGCAAAGTCATGAGTGGAACAAGAGCGGAATACCAAACATGCAGCTCACATGGCGCGGACAATAATCCCCGAGCGAACACTTTGTCAAAAAGCGAAAACACGGCCCGGGTTCACGTTTTGACAGGGGCCAGTGAATCTAATCTAATTAAGTTGTTGACGCCGCTTTATCTTGACAAACGACCCGCAGCTCAGCCTCAAGAATGTCACGGGTTTCAGTTTTGTCAGAGGAACGCCACAGAATCTGGAAAATGTCAGCATGTAAGCACATTACATACTTGCCAACCTTGAGACCTCCGATTTCGGGAGGTGGGGGCAGGGGGCGTGGTTGGGGGCGTGGTTAAGATATATATATACATATATAAGAAATACTTGACTTTCAGTGAATTCTAGCTATATATATATATTTTTTTTTTATTACATATATATATATATATATATATATATATATATATATATATATATATATATATATATATATATATATATATATATATATATATATATATATATATATATATATATATATATATATATATATATAAAGAAATACTTGAATTTCAGTGTTCATTTATTTACACATATACACACACATAACACTCATCTACTCATTGTTGAGTTAAGGGTTGAATTGGCCATCCTTGTTCTATTCTCTGTCACTATTTCAGAACACACACATTTATTATACAAATATACATTATAAAATCAATAAGAAAACGGGAGCTCTAATTTGGGAGTCTGAATTAGGATCAGAAGTTCTTATACAAACATTGCGCACTCACGTCGCCTTTTTGTATTGATTACTGCAGCTGTGCACTGGATTCATTCACAAATACAAACTACAACTCACAAACACTTTAGAGTTAGGCTCCATCATCAGAATGTGTACTTAAACTTACAAAGATCACATGGATATTATTCAGTGAGTTGATTCACCAAAACTAACCTGTTATACAGGAGGAAAAAAGCACACAGGACGTTTCAATTGTTCACAGACTGGTCGCGCTCATCAGAATGACAAGACACGTCCGGTCTGCAGGTGATAGCATTCAATTGGGAAGAAACGCCCTACTGCCCCCTACTGACCAATGTGAATACTGATAAATGTGGAATGACAGCTCCAAAAACGAATTCAAACCACAAAATAAAATAAATAAATCAACACAAAAATGTGACACATTATGGGTGGGTCACATATGCATGTACAGTAGATGGCAGTATTGTCCTGTTTAAAAGTGTCACAACATTGCTGTTTAAGGCAATGTTGTGAACAGGCTGTCAACACGTCACTCAGGTCTGCATGGAGCTGGAGGGGGCGTGGCCTCCAGCTCCGCCTGAATTTCGGGAGATTTTCGGGAGAAAATTTGTCCCTGGAGGTTTTCGGGAGAGGCGCTGAATTTCGGGAGTCTCCCGGAAAATCCGGGAGGGTTGGGCAAGTATGGCGCATTAAAAGGTTTTGCTTTGTCACCTGAGCAAAATGTACACGACTCTTTAAAGGGGAACATTATCACCAGACCTATGTAAGCGTCAATATATACCTTGATGTTGCAGAAAAAAATACCTTTTTTTTTTTTAACCAATTTCCGAACTCTAAATGGGTGAATTTTCTCAAACACATTACAAACACCGAGTCAAATCAGCTCTGTTATTATCCGTTTTTTCGACTGTTTTCCGTACCTTGGAGACATCATGCCTCGTCGGTGTGTTGTCGGAGGGTGTAACAACACCAACAGGGACGGATTCAAGTTGCACCAGTGGCCCAAAGATGCCAAAGTGGCAAGAAATTGGACGTTTAATAACTGGGATTTAATAATAACTGGGATTTACATAGCGCTTTTCTAAGTACCCAAAGTCGCTTTCTACCTACTCAGTGGCCTAGTGGTTAGAGTGTCCGTCCTGAGATCGGTAGGTTGGGAGTTCAAATCCCGGCCGAGTCATACCAAAGACTATAAAAATGGGACCCATTACCTCCCTGCTTGGCACTCAGCATCAAGGGTTGGAATTGGGGGTTAAATCACCAAAATGATTCCCGGGCGCAGCCACTGCTGCTGCCCACTGCTCCCCTCACCTCCCAGGGGGTGATCAAGGGTGATGGGTCAAATGCAGAGAATAATTTCGCCACACCTAGTGTGTGTGTGACAATCATTGGTACTTTAACTTTAACTTTAACTTTACATGTAGAACCCATCAATCATTCACACCTGGTGGTGGTAAGCTACTTTCATAGCCACAGCTGCCCTGGGGTAGACTGACGGAAGCGTGGCTGCAATTTTGCGCCAACGGCCCCTCCGACCACCACCTATCATTCATCATTCAATTCACCGGTGTGAGTGGCACCGGGGGCAAAGGGTGAAGTGTCCCGCCCAAGGACACAACGGCAGCGATTTTTGGATGGTAAGAGGCGGGGAGCGAACCTGCAACCCTCAGGTTTCTGGCACGGTTGCTCTACCCACTACGCCATGCCGCATGTTCCGCACACTTTACCGACGAAAGCTATGCTACGACAGAGATGGCAAGAATGTGTGGATATCCTGCGACACTCAAAGCAGATGCATTTCCAACGATAAAGTCAAAGAAATCTGCCGCCAGACCCCCATTGAATCTGCCGGAGTGTGTGAGCAATTCAGGGACAAAGGACCTCGGTAGCACGGCAAGCAATGGCGGCAGTTTGTTCCCGCAGACGAGCGAGCTAAACCCCCTGGATGTCTTGGCTCACACCGTCCCGAAGATGATCAAGAGAAGAATATCGACCCTAGCTTCCCTGGCCTGCTGACATCAACTCCAAAACTGGACAGATCAGCTTTCAGGAAAAGAGCGCGGATGAGGGTATGTCTACAGAATATATTAATTGATGAAAATTGGGCTGTCTGCACTCTCAAAGTGCATGTTGTTGCCAAATGTATTTCATATGCTGTAAACCTAGTTCATAGTTGTTAGTTTCCTTTAATGCCAAACAAACACATACCAATCGTTGGTTAGAAGGCGATCGCCGAATTCGTCCTCGCTTTCTCTCGTGTCGTTTTCGTCGGTTTCGCTTGCATACGGATCAAACCGATATGGCTCAATAGCTTCAGTTTCTTCTTCAATTTCGTTTTCGCTACCTGCCTCCACACTACAACCATCCGTTTCAATACATGCGTAATCTGTTGAATCGCTTAAGCCGCTGAAATCCGAGTCTGAATCCGAGCTAATGTCGCTATAGCTTGCTGTTCTATGCGCCATGTTTGTTTGTGTTGGCTTCACTATGTGACGTCACAGGAAAATGGACGGGTGTATATAACGACGGTTAAAATCAGGCACTTTGAAGCTTTTTTTAGGGATATTGCGTGATGGGTAAAATTTTGAAAAAAACTTCGAAAAATAAAATAAGCCACTGGGAACTGATTTTTAATGGTTTTAACCCTTCTGAAATTGTGATAATGTTCCCCTTTAAGCATGCAGGCTTGAGTCATAGGCCGTAAGCAAATCTGAGGTGTGCAGTCCACCGAAGATTCTGTCCATGTGGTCCACACTTCTTGCCTGTGTCCTGTGTTTCCCATCTTTACCTTGACGTCATGGCGGGAAGATATCTGCCGTCAAGACCGCCTCAGAGCAAAACTAAAACGAAAGTGAACAAACCAATTGTTACATTATAAAGGCAAATAATTTTCAATATAGGTTTTACAGGAGTGAGAAGAGTCCTTCTGACAGGGAGATTTAGCTCCATTTTACAACAACAGTAATATTAAGGACACCTTTTATTAGAATCAGAATCAGAATCAGAATCATCTTTATTGTCATTACGCAAGGTAACGAGATTGAGGCCATTCCATACAGTGCGATGTGTGCATGCTAGAAAAACAATGTGCAAATATATAAAAATTTAAAAAATGTAGAAGTGCAATGAATATGGTGTGAAATGAATATATACATGAAAAAACAAAACAAAAACAGGGTGGTTGGTGGAATGGGTTATTGCACCGAAGAGAAGGCAGTTATGAGGGACAATGGGGCAGTCCGTTCAGGATGGTTATGGCCCTGGGGAAGAAGCTGTTCTTTAGCCTGTTTGTTTTGGTTTTAATGCACCTGTAGCGCTTCCCAGAGGGCAGCAGGTGGAACAGGTCAGGTATTACTTTTTGAACTTAAATATTAAGTAGGATAAATCAATTGTAAAGCAGTATATTTTCAATATTCCTGATAATTGCAATAAAGGCTGCAAATTAATATAAAAAAAACAGCAGTTCTAATATTTAATGTTTTGCTGCAGCAAACCTATATGACAGTGACTGCGTTGTCAACAGCAATGTAATGTTCATATGTGACACAATCATGAAGTAACAGCACAGCGAAATGATGAAAGACTTACCATGAATTGTTAACGTGGACCCCGACTTAAACAAGTTGAAAAACATATTGGGGTGTTACCATTTAGTGGTCAATTGTACGGAATATGTACTGTACTGTGCAATCTACTAATACACGTCTTAATTAAAGCTGCAAGCAGCATTGGTCGGGCCCGCGTATTTGGCAGGTGCTAGTCCTAAGTGTCCCAATACTTGTGTCCAGTTGTAGTACTAAGTGTCCCAATACTTTTGTCAAGTTGTAGTCTTAAGTGTCCCAATACTTTTGTCCAGTGTAGGTGTCCCAATACTTTTGTCCAGTGTAGGTGTCCCAATACTTTAGTCCAGTGGTAGTCCTAAGTGTCCCAATACTGTTGTCCAATTTTAGTCCTAAATGTCCCAATACTTTTGTCAAGTTGTGGTCCTAAGTGTCCCAATACTTTTGTGCAGTGTAGGTGTCCCAATACTTTTGTCCAGTTTTAGTCCTAAGTTTCCCAATACTGTTGTCTACTTTTACTCGTAAGTATCCCAATACTTTTGTCAAGTTTTAGTCCCAAGTAGCCCAACACTTTAGTCAAGTTTTAGTCGTAAATGTCCCAATACTTTTGTCCAGTTTTCGTCCTAAGTGTCCCAATACTTTTGTCCAGTGGTAGTCATAAGTGTCCCAAAACTTTTGTCTACTTTTAGTCCGAATTGTCCCAATACTTTTGTCTAGTGTACCTACCCTGTCTGCATAGTGTGTGCTGGTGCTTCCTGCTTTTAAGCAGCCATCTTAAAAAAACAGCAGTGCAGCAGCATCAGCGCAGCGGTTCTTTGAAGGGTCATAAAATCAAAACCGGAGCAGTTATTAAAACTCTTTCGATAACTTTTAATCAGAAGGGTTCAATCACTCTCCTGTGTTAGTTTGAAGCCGAAACGACAAATATGATAATGTTTGAAGAAAGGTGACCGGTTTTTACAAAAATGTTGTTTAGAAGGGGGAATAGCAAACTTCCTGTTGATTTTCGCTGGGGGTTGTCAATTTATGAAATGTAGGTCTAAGTAAGACCTACATAGAGGTTTTTGTTTCATGTCTCTCCGACCTTCCCAGTGGGAGTTACAGGCAGTTTTGTAATTTTTTTCTTCCGAGGAGCAGTTTTTTCTCAGTTTTATTCAAAAATTGCTCTAGAGCGCTATTTTGAGATTTGGGGTTAGGTTTCTTTATTAGATCGCAATTTCTGCCAGTCTTGATGTGTGTGTTCAGTTTGGTGAGTTTTGAAGCATGTTAAGGGGGTCAAATTACAGCTCAAAGAGGCAAAAGTGACTGATTTTACTAAAAATTAGTGTTGAAGGGGGAATAGCAAACTTCCTGTAGATTTTTGGCCGAGGAAATAAAGTAATAAAATTTAAGTCTAAGTGAGACCTACATAGAGGTTTTTGTTTCATGTCTCTACGACATTCGTACTGGGAGTTAGAAAAAGTTTACTTTGTAGGGGGCGCTAGAGCGCAATTTTAAGTTTTGGGGTTTGATATTTTTACCAAAGAGTTTTGTTCGAGTTTATTTATGTGTGCGTCAAATTTGGTGAGTTTTGAAGCATGTTAAGGGGGTCAAAGTACAGCGCAAAGCTGCGGAACAATAATAAAGAATAATAATAAAACCTTACAAATTCAATAGGTCCTTATGTCCCATTGCATAAGGACTCCCTTTGGGAGTCCTTATGCAATGGGCCATGCGGGCCCTAATTAATCAATAAAAACTAGGGATGTCCGATAATGGCTTTTTGCCGATATCCGATATTGTCCAACTCTTTAATTACCGATACCGATATCAACCGATATATGCAGTCGGGGAATCAACACATTATTATGCCTAATTTGGACAACCAGGTATGGTGAAGATAAGGTACTGTTTAAAAAAATTAATAAAATAAGATAAATAAATTAAAAACATTTTCTTGAATAAAAAAGAAAGTAAAACAATATAAAAACAGTTACATTGAAACTAGTAATTAATGAAAATGAGTAAAATTAAGGGTTAAATGTTAGTACTATTAGTGGACCAGCAGCACGTACAATCATGTGTGCTTACGGACTGTATCCCTTGCAGACTGTATTGATATATATTGATATATAATGTAGGAACCACAATATTAATAACAGAAAGAAACAACCCTTTTGTGTGAATGAGTGTAAATGGGGGAGGGAGGTTTTTTGGGTTGGTGCACTAATTGTAAGTGTATCTTGTGTTTTTTATGTTGATTTAATCAATAAAAAAATTAAAAAAAATTAAATAAAACGATAACGATAATAAAAAAAAAGATACCGATAATTTTCGATATTACATTTTAACGCATTTATTGGACATCCCTAATAAAAACAAATATGACACTTGGGTGAATAATGTAAACTCACTACACCGGTATGTTTTAGCGCTTTCATGGCAGATATAAGTAAGAACTTTGTCAGGTTTGTCACTGACAGTTTAGTTATGTTTTGAGTTTTTCCTCTCCATCCATCTTCTTCCGCTTATCCGAGGTCGGGTCGCGGGGGCAGCAGCTTAAGCAGGGAAGCCCAGACTTCCCTCTCCCCGGCCACTTCGTCCAGCTCCTCCCGGGGGATCCCGAGGCGTTCCCAGGCCAGCCGGGAGAGATAGTCTTCCCAGCGTGTCCTGGGTCTTCCCCGTGGCCTCCTACCGGTCGGACGTGCCCGAAACACCTTCCTAGGGAGGCGTTCGGGTGGCATCCTGACCAGATGCCCGAACCACCTCATCTGGCTCCTCTCGATGTGGAGGAGCAGCGGCTTTACTTTGAGCTCCCCCCGAATGACAGAGCTTCTCACCCTATCTCTAAGGGAGAGCCCCGCCACTCGGCGGAGGAAACTAATTTCGGCCGCTTGTACCCGTGATCTTGTCCTTTCGGTCATGACCCAAAGCTCATGACCATAGGTGAGGATGGGAACGTAGATCGACCGGTAAATCGAGAGCTTTGCCTTCCGGCTCAGCTCCTTCTTCAACACAACGGATCGATACAGCGTCCGCATTACTGAAGACGCCGCACCGATCCGCCTGTCGATCTCACCATCCACTCTTCCCCCACTCCTGAACAAGTTTTTCCTCTGTTTGTCTTTATTTCCTGTCGGCGCTCTTATTTTGGTTATTTCCTACTTGTCTCCCCGAGTGCTGTGTGCCCTCAGCTGTGGCTGATTGGCACCTGGCCACACCTGGTGTCAATCAGCCAGCTGCTATTTAAACCTGCCTTCTCCTCCAGTCACTGCTGGATTATTGTCGTTCCGACCTGTCGTGTCCATATCAGTTTAGCTGTATGCGGTAAGCTATATTTTGTAACTGTTTGTAGCTTACTGTCTTTTTGTTCCTAGTCCCTGTTTGCTGGATCCCTGTTCACTGTTTCCAGTTTGTCCATTCCTAGTTCCTGGTTGGTGTCTTTTCTTTATTCTTTATTTTAGGGCGCCACTACCAACCTCCCCGGTGGGCCAGCAGAGGGCGCCACCACCATCTTCCCCGGTGGGCCAGCAGAGGGCGCCACCACTATCTTCCCCGGTGGGCCAGCAGAGGGCGCCACCACCATCTACCCCGGTGGGCCAGCAGAGGGTGCCACCACCATCCTCCCCGGTGGGCCAGCAGAGGGCGCCACCATCCTCTCGTCGACCACGGATGTGGTCGTTCCACGGGCGACCGCCTCGCCAATTGCGGCGGCGTTCAACTCGCCGTCGCCACCTGACTCTTCCCCGCTGGTTGCGGGAACACTTGGCCTAGCCGCCCACCGCCTTGTCCTCCCTCCACCCTCCCGTGACTTTGGACTGTTTTTTTTTGGGGGGGGGGGGGGGGGGGGGGGGTCCTAGAACGTCTGGTATCCGTTGTGGGAAGGGGGGCTACTGTCAGGTTTGTCACTGACAGTTTAGTTATGTTTTGAGTTTTTCCTCTGTTTGTCTTTATTTCCTGTCGGCGCTCTTATTTTGGTTATTTCCTACTTGTCTCCCTGAGTGCTGTGTGCCCTCAGCTGTGGCTGATTGGCACCTGGCCACACCTGGTGTCAATCAGCCAGCTTCTATTTAAACCTGCCCTCTCCTCCAGTCACTGCTGGATTATTGTCGTTCCGACCTGTCGTGTCGATATCAGTGTAGCTGTATGCGGTAAGCTATATTTTGTAACTGTTTGTAGCTTACTGTCTTTTTGTTCCTAGTCCCTGTTTGCTGGATCCCTGTTCACTGTTTCCAGTTTATCCATTCCTAGTTCCTGGTTGGTGTCTTTTCTTTATTCTTTATTTTTTGAACATTAAATAATGTTTTCCCGCACAATGCCTGCCGCCTTCTCTGCATCTTGGGGTTCGTCACCTACAAATTGTGACAAACTTTACACTACTTTATATTAGAAATGGCAACAGCAGAGGATGAATGTCACATAACAAGAAGATAGAGAAAAAGAAGAAGCTTATCGACTACGGTGTCGGACTACAGAGGCGGACGCGCACAATTTTTCAGGACTTAGCCATGTTCTGGTTCAGAGACCCCTCTAACTTCTGCCAGTTTTTTGCACGATATATAATTGCCAAGTCGTCTGCATATGTAAACTTTTTGGCAGTTGTTACTGGCAGATCATATGTGTAGATGTTAAACAAGAGGGGAGCCAGGACTGATCCCTGAGGGACGCCATTTTTTAGACGTCGCAACCTGCTTTTTGGGCCATCACCAGTGGTAAGGGTGAATGCGGTTTTGGACGAGTTCCATGATCAAAGAGATAATGTGTCTGTCCGGCAGTTGGCGCAAAAGCTTGCAGGTAAGGCCACGGTGCCAAACGGTGTCGTAGGCTGCTGTAAGATCAACAAACACAGCACCTGCTTTATTCTTGGCCGAGAAGCTGTCTTCCATTTCTTGAGTCAGGAGAGTAACTTGATCCACGGTTAATCTTCCGTGCCGAAATCCAGCTTGCTCTTGAGGGAGCAGTGGATCGATAATAGGTTCAACACGAGCATAGATCAGTCTCTCCAAGATTTTGAAAGGGATACACAAAAGAGAGATAGGTCTATAACTCTTTGCTAAACAACAAAAGAAGCGCAAAGTTTTGTCGACCAGGATAAAAGGACAGTCAAGGATCGACATTGCCCCGGCTTCCATCGGAGTCTCCAATCATTCCGGTTCTCCATACACCCGGCCAGCTCCGTAGAGCTTTCAGCTCCCGCATCTTTCTTCAGGATGTCCACGTACGTTAGCGCGGGACATCCTTGCGATCGATGCCCGTGCGTTGGTTCCCATAAAACCAGCCTCCTGGCCGGCAGCTCCCGATGTCTGTGGCAGTGGCCGGCCAGCCTCATCCTCCTCACTGTTACCTTCTTGCTGAGCCTCGGCAGTTGCCCGTACAGGTCCTTGTTAGTGATGTGGATGTTCTGGTCCAGCTCGTATCATTCTGGTGTAGCACCCATCTAGGGACTTCTGCAGGGTGGGTGTCAGGGTCCAGCTTTCGCAGCCATACAGGAGGACAGACTCCACAGTGGCGTGGAACAGACTCAGCTTTATGTGTCGGGGGAGATTCCAGCACCACACTCTTGGCATACCGTTGACTTAAAAAAGTTGACAAAAATGTGTAGAATAAAAATTAAAATACAACATTTCTGTCAACGAAGAGTTGCGTCAGCCTTTGATAGTAGGCTAATATAGCTAATATAGACACTTACATCATGTGTTGCCAGTGACGTGCAGTCACTAGAGGCAGGTGAGGAGGGGCCTCACCTGCCATAATGGAAAGAAAAAAAATGTAAAAAGAAAAAAAAAATAATTAAATTGTTATATGTAGCCAGTGATTATACTACAGAGTTATTTTCCATTTAACTTCACCAGTTTTAGATTATTTTTATTCAAAATCGCTGAATTTTCACATTTGCCGTTCAAATACTGAGAAGAGACGGTGCGGTGAACAGCAGCCAGTTGAGGCACGTCACTCAGTGCCTCAACATGGATTCCGGACTCGGCTAACTGCTGGCCTGCTGTGCAGTGAGACTGTATTGCTATATGAACTATATTATACATTTCCATAGTTTAGTTAGCTGAGGTATATAATGTACAGTGTATTTTGTCAACAACTGTATGTGGGTAACGTATTTCTTGTGCTGAGCGATCATAAAACGGCTGCAAAAGACGCACTGGCTGAGGCTCCAGTAACCCCGCCTCCTGCACCCCCGCCTTAGAATTGTTATATCAACTAAAGCCCACACTTAAACTTTCCACGTGCAAGATTGAATCTATTTAAAAAAGTTATTTCATAAGAAGCCAAAAAGTGCAAAAACAATAATGTTCGTGTTGGAGGAGTTGTGAATGACTGCAGGGCCACAACATTAGGTACACCTGCAGACTGCAGGTGTATCTAATTCACAACTCCTCCAACACGAACATTATTGTTTTTGCACTTTTTGGCTTCTTATTAAATAACTTTTGTAACCTATTTTCATGGGCTTTTCTCTTTGTGATGTTAAGTTCCTGTTATGCGCTGTTATACAGTATATGCCTTGAGCTCTTATTTTGAAGGCGCTAAGAGCGGAAGTGATGTGACACGGAGTGGAGCCTGGAGCGGAGGTTTTTGAAAGAAGGTAAATAAAGTGGTCCTCGTGTAAACTGGAGCCTCCGTGTTTGTTATTTTGTAGTTTCATACAGTATAGGCGACATTTATAAACCCTCGGTTACACTTTTTTAAATAGATTCAATCTTGCACGTGGAAAGTTTAAGTGAGGGCTTTAGTTGTGGACTTCATTTATAAGTAAAGGTAAGACCATAATAACGTTTTTTTAATTAAATGTGCTTTTTTGTGTGCTACAGTTTGTATGTGTAAAGTTAAAGTTAAGTTAAAGTACCAAGTCACACACACACTAGGTGTAATGAAATTTGTCGTTTGCATTTGACCCATCCCCTTGATCACCCCCTGGGAGGTGAGGGGAGCAGTGGGCAGCAGCGGCGCTGCGCCCGGGAATAATTGTTGGTGATTTAACCCCCAATTCCAAGCCTTGATGCTGAGTGCCAAGCAGGGAAGAATGCTGGTATGAGCTTTTAAACATAACCCGTTAACTGCTGCCAATCAAATGGTGAATAAGATACTCTTTAGGGTTCATATGTTTGTAAATCTGACTGTGATGAAGTCAGTGCCTCACCAGCCATCAACCTCACCGCACGTCACTGTGTGTTGCCTTCAGTATAACACTTATATCAGGATTTTTTTTTTGCGGCTCCAGACAGATTTAGTTTCTCGTATTTTTGGTCCAATATGGCTCTTTCAACACTCACCGCTCTTGTCCACGTGTACGCACAAGGAGCGTGTGCACACGTACAAAAGCAGTCCGAGAGAAGCAACTAACAATTTGCGGCGATGTCGTCGTTATTATACAATATTCATTCAAAGACGTGTAACACTTGCCATCCAATTGCAAACTTTTAAGCTACGTTTATTCCAAGTGTGGGTGGCACTGGTGAAGTGTCTTGCCCAAGGACACGGCAGCAGTGACTAGGATGGCTGTAGTCTGAGCTTCTGGCCAAGCGCTCTACCAATTTGAGCCTTGTCCCTCACAAGCTCAATTAGGACCTGCAGTATGCAATCGTTGAACGTGAAGCTGCACTTGAGCTGTTCATTATTTCCGCCGACGGAGGAGTTTGATGCTCCTGCTTCAAAGCTCAAGTTATTATTATTGAGCGTCCGCTGGAGGATTTACAATGTGCACGTTGTCAAAATGCATCTTTTTCTCGCTTGCTTGCACGTACCGACAACTCCCAGCTTTAATCTATAATGAATGCTCTTGTGTGCAAATGAGGCCGCCCTTGAATGGAGTGGATTTATGAAGATACAGGTGCCACAAATCGTCAACATCTTCTTTCTTTCCTCCTGTCAGGTCGTTCAAGTTCAATACCTAAGATGAAGATGAAGATGACGACGATGATGATGGGAGAAAAGCATCATGTCTCTTCCTCATTGTGTGTGAAAAAACGAATCCTACCTTAGCACTCAATCAATCAATAAAACTATTTATATAGCACTTTTCTTGCACAGGCAAGTTGCAACACAAAAGTGTTGCACGCCTGTAAAAAAATAAAAAATAAATAAAAATAAGAACACTAAGAAGAAGAAAACAGGCACAAACGCAGCACAATTAACAATAACAAAACATGGCACTGGGGATTGAGAAAAAAGGCCACCTTTGAGTCGTCCACACTAGAGAATAATGCATACTTGCCAACCTTGAGACCTCCGATTTCGGGAGGTGGGGGGTGGGGGCGTGGTCGGGGGTGGGGCGGGGCGTGGTTGGGGGCGTGGTTACGAGGGGAGGAGTATATTTACAGCTAGAATTCCCCAACTCGTGTATTTCATATATATATATATATATATATATATATATATATATATATATATATATATATATATATATATATATATATATATATATGTATGAAATACTTGACTTTCAGTGAATTCTAGTTTTATATATATATATATATATATATATATATATATATATATATATATATATATATATTTATTTTATTATATATATAAATAAAAGAAATACTTGAATTGCAGTGTTCATTTATTTACACATATACACACACGTAACACTCATCTACCGTATTTTCCGCACTATAAGGCGCACCTAAAAACCACACATTTTCTCAAAAGCTGACAGTGCGCCTTATAACCCGGTGCGCTTTATATATGGGTTAATATTAAGATTCATTTTCATAAAGTTTCGGTCTCGCAACTTCGGTAAACAGCCGCCATCTTTTTTCCCGGTAGAACAGGAAGCGCTTCTTCTTCTACGCAAGCAACCGCCAAGGTAAGCACCCGCCCCCATAGAACAGGAAGCGCTTCTTCTTCTACTGTAAGCAACCACCCGCCCGCGTAGAAGAAGAAAAAGCGCGCGGATATTACCGTACGTTTCATTTCCTTTGTGTGTTTACATCTGTAAAGACCACAAAATGGCTCCTACTGAGCGACAGGGATCCGGTTCATGAAAAGACGCAATCCCTCCATCCGCACACGGATTACTATTTCACAGCAACTGATATTCCTGTGAACCGCACTGTGGATACAACGGGAGCACGTACGGTGAATATTCGCACCACAGGGAATGAGAAGTCATCCTTCACTGTGGTTCTAGCTTGCCATGCTAATGGCCAGAAACTTCCACCCATGGTGATATTCAAAAGGAAGACCTTGCCAAAAGAGACCTTTCCAGCCGGCGTCATCATAAAAGCTAACTCAAAGGGATGGATGAAGAAAAGATGAGCGAGTGGTTAAGGTAAGTTTAAGTTTACGCGAAGAGGCCGGGTGGCTTTTTTCACGCTGCTCCGTCCATGTTGATATACGATTCCATGCGCGCCCACATCACGCTGGTTTTAATATATTATTAAAGTTTGACTGACCTATCTGACTGTTTTTTTGACATTCCTTTAGCGCAGTTAGATGCGGCTTATAACACGGGGCGGCTTATAGGTGGACAAAGTTTTGAAATATGCCGTTCATTGAAGGCGCGGCTTATAACCCAGGGCGCCTTATGGTGCGGAAAATACGGTACTCATTGTTGTACTTGAAAGTACAATGCAATACAATTCCGGGGCAATGGCACCTATCAAATACACAGTAATGAAAACACAGATGTTCTACTAACTGTACTGTGTGTTATGAGAATAGAGTATGTGTGTGTGTGGCCCTTTAATAGGTGACAGCATGTGAGGTGAGTGACGTCAGTGAGTGTGTGGGCGAGAGAAGAGAGGGAGCGGGGTAGCGTGAGTGCGGGGAGGGACTAGTTGGTTTTGTGTTGGATTGGCTGTGTGCAAGCAATCAATAAAGCAAAATTTGCAACTAATCGCTGGACTCATCATTCACCCTAAAGTTGTCCGCTGTGGAGACCTACTGCCGGGTAAGGTGAAGGGTGTTGCCCCGAGCATACATCGGCCCTGGAGAAGTGTCTCCCCTGCGCTCTTCGACTACGGTCTCGTTCTTCCGTTTCGTCTCCTTGTGTGCGCACACTGGACTCAGGTCCGCATGGAGCTGGAGGAGGCGTGGCCTCCAGCTCCGGCTGAATTCCGGGAGATTTTCGGGAGAAAATTTCTTCCGGGAGGTTTTCGGCAGAGGCGCTGAATTTTGGGAGTTTCCCGGAAAATCCGGGAGGGTTGGCAAGTATGGACTAATGTAACGAAAAATTAAGGTAATTAAAAAAAAACAATATAAAACATTTAATGCACAAATAAATGTGACCTACACACTCCCCTGAACAACCAGCAGAGGCCACTGCAGCCAGAGCGGTCTGGGCCACAGAGCATTTTTTGCATTATATGCAAAATGCCCGCTGCCGGTGTCGTTTAAGAGAAGGAAACATAAGCCGGTCATGAAAAAGGTGCTCCAGTACTCGGTGTGCAAGAGACAGTGTGGCTCTCTTGCGACGAAGCTCAGATGGTTGAATACCTGCTAAGTCATCCAGTCATCCGTTTAGTCATCCAGTCACTAAACTTAAAGCATCGTTAATCGGCTTATCTCTGAGACGAGTGTGAGCACTACGACACCAAGCAGGTGTGCAGTACTCAGCGGCAGAGTGGACCAAGGCAAGGGTGGCTGTACGAAGTATAACACCGCCAGCACCCCAGCTAGATCCAGCCATCCATCCATCCATCCATCCATCTTCTTCCGCTTATCCGAGGTCAGCAGCCTAAGCAGGGAAGCCCAGACTTCCCTCTCCCCAGCCACTTCGTCCAGCTCCTCCCGGGGGATCCCGAGGCGTTCCCAGGCCAGCCGGGAGACATAGTCTTCCCAACGTGTCCTGGGTCTTCCCCGTGGCCTCCTACCGGTCGGACGTGCCCTAAACACCTCCCGAGGGAGGCAATCGGGTGGCATCCTGACCAGATGCCCGAACCACCTCATCTGGCTCCTCTCCATGTGGAGGAGCAGCGGCTTTACTTTGAGCTCGCCCCGGATGACAGAGCTTCTCACCCTATCTCTAAGGGAGAGCCCTTCCACCCGGCGGAGGAAACTCATTTCGGCCGCTTGTACCCGTGATCTTGTCCTTTCGGTCATAACCCAAAGCTCATGACCATAGGTGAGGATGGGAACGTAGATCGACCGGTAAATTGAGAGCTTTGCCTTCCGGCTCAGCTCTTTCTTCACCACAACGGATCGATACAGCGTCCGCATTACTGAAGATGCCGCACCGATCCGCCTGTCGATCTCACGATCCACTCTTCCCTCACTCGTGAACAAGACTCCGAGGTACTTGAACTCCTCCACTTGGGGCAGGGTCTCCTCCCCAACCCGAAGATGGCATTCCACCCTTTTCCGGGCGAGAACCATGGACTCGGACTTGGAGGTGCTGATTCTCATCCCAGCCAGTCGTCTCAAAAGCCCAACGTGTGTTAGCTTTTTGCGCAGTGACTCCAGTTGTCGGCGAAACGTGAGTGCCCTGTCCAACTAAATGCCGAGATACAGTATGTTGGTTCGGCAGAAAAGGGTAGAGGACGTCCATCATCAGTGATGATAAGCTAACGTTGTGCCGCCCTGTTGTAAAGGTGGAAGGCTGCTGTCACCGTTTTGGTTACACTGAGCTTCAACTTCCATTTCTGGAGATAAGTGGATAAGGTAGCCATGTTCTGGTTAAGAGACCCCTCTAACTTCTGCCAGTTTTTTGCACGATGTATAATTGCCAAGTCGTCTGCCTATGTAAACTTTTTGGTAGTTGTTACTGGCAGATCATATGTGTAGATGTTAAACAAGAGGGGAGCCAGAACTGATCCCTGAGGGACGCCATTTTTTAGACGTCGCAACCTGCTTTTTGGGCCATCACCAGTGGTAAGGGTGAATGCGGTTTTGGACGAGTTCCATGATCAAAGAGATAATGTGTCTGTCCGGCAGTTGGCGCAAAAGCTTGCAGGTAAGGCCACGGTGCCAAACGGTGTCGTAGGCTGCTGTAAGATCAACAAACAGCACCTGTTTTATTCTCGGCCGAGAAGCTGTCTTCAATTTCTTGAGTCAGGAGAGTAACTTGATCCACGGTTGATCTTCCGTGCCGAAATCCAGCTTGCTCTTGAGGGAGCAGTGGGATCGATAATAGGTTCAACACGAGCGTAGATCAGTCTCTGCAGGATTTTGAAAGGGATACACAAAAGAGAGATAGGTCTATAACTCTTTGTCAACCGGATAAAAGGACAGTCAAGGATCAACATTGCCCCGGCTTTCACTCGCTGGCGTGAGCGCAAAGACGAGAAGGGATTTCAGACCGATGCTGTCTTGGCTTCGTTCCTGCTGGAATGATAATGCTAATGTTGGAAATTAACGTGGGAGCAACAAATAGCCACCGGCTTGATAGTTCGCAGTTCCACACTGACACCACCAGCCATGCAACAAACTCACAAGAACTATAGGAAGAAAGAACTATCCAATGACTGCAAATTGCAAATATAAAGTTTGAGTAAAATATGTAGGTTCCTACTGTGGAAAGAGCAGTCATACCGAACCATTGTGGTATTATCATGTCGGTTTCAATCAATGATCAATCAATGTTTACTTATATAGCCCTAAATCACAAGTGTCTCAAAGGGCTGCACAAGCCACAACGACATCCTCGGTTCAGATCCCACATCAGGGCAAAGAAAAACTCAACCCAATGGGACAATGAGAAACCTTGGAGAAGACCGCAGATGTGGGGAACCGGTGCAATGGACGTTGAGTGGATCGAGCATAATATTGTGAGAGTCCAGTCCATAGTGGATCTAACATAATAGTGAGAGTCCAGTCCATAGTGGATCTAACATAATAGAGAGAGAGATTCCAGTCCATAGTGGATCTAACATAATAGTGAGAGTCCAGTCCATAGTGGATGTAACATAATAGTGTGAGAGTCCAGTCCATAGTGGATCTAACATAATAGTGAGAGTCCAGTCCATAGTGGATCTAACATAATAGTGAGAGTCCAGTTCATAGTGGATCCAACATAATAGTGAGAGTCCAGTCCATAGTGGATCTAACATAATAGTGAGAGAGTCCAGTCCATAGTGGATCTAACATAATAGTGAGAGTCCAGTCCATAGTGGATCTAACATAATAGTGAGAGTCCAGTCCATAGTGGATCTAACATAATAGTGAGAGAGTCCAGTCCATAGTGGATCTAACATAATAGTGAGAGTCCAGTCAATAGTGGATCTAACATAATAGTGTGAGAGTCCAGTCCATAGTGGATCTAACATAATAGTGAGAGTCCAGTCCATAGTGGATCTAACATAATAGTGAGAGAGTCCAGTCCATAGTGGATCTAACATAATAGTGAGAGAGTCCAGTCCATAGTGGATCTAACATAATAGTGAGAGTCCAGTCCATAGTGGATCTAACATAATAGTGAGAGTCCAGTCCATAGTGGATCTAACATAATAGTGAGAGAGTCCAGTACGTAGTGGATCTAACATAATAGTGAGAGTCCAGTCCATAGTGGATCTAACATAATAGTGAGAGAGTCCAGTCCATAGTGGATCTAACATAATAGTGAGAGTCCAGTCCATAGTGGATCTAACATATTAGTGAGAGAGTCTAGTCCATAGTGGATCTAACATAATAGTGAGAGAGTCCAGTCCATAGTGGATCTAACATAATAGTGAGAGTCCAGTCCATAGTGGATCTAACATAATAGTGAGAGAGTCCAGTCCATAGTGGATCTAACATAATAGTGAGAGTCCTCTCCATAGTGGATCTAACATAATAGTGAGAGAGTCCAGTCCATAGTGGATCTAACATAATAGTGAGAGTCTAGTCCATAGTGGATCTAACATAATAGTGAGAGAGTCCAGTCCATAGTGGATCTAACATAATAGTGAGAATCCAGTCCATAGTGGATCTAACATAATAGTGAGAGTCCAGTCCATAGTGGATCTAACATAATAGTGAGAGTCCAGTCCATAGTGGGGCCAGCAGGGGACCATCCCGAGCGGAGACAGATCAGCAGCGCAGAGATGTCCCAATGTCCAAACATTTGTTTGTATGTAACAGTAGTTCTCTGACGATTCACGTCGGTATGCTCTGGTCCTCATGGGAAATGTGGTCTTCCTTCAGGCAAAACACTACCACTTTGGTCCACAGGCTCCGCCAAACTCAACCAAAACTGAAGGTTCTTAAGTGGGGCTTCCAAACAACGGCAGGTTGGAGCATGTAAGGCGAGCCCAGCAATAACCTTCCTAATGCTGAGAACTTGTTACTGTCAAAAGATTAACAGAAAGCTCAAGCCTGGCTCGGGGTGTTGCCATAACGCTCCAAATGTCAATCATGAAAGCCTCCCAAGAAGATAGATTTTGCCGAAACAGCTCCAAGTCTGATTATGCTATATTTTGCTGCTGTCATGGCTCATTTTGAAGTACAAATTCAGAATTTACAGTAATGTATGCAAATCTAGTCCTGTCAAAAGGCAGTAGGGAGCTGGTGACTCAGTTGTCTTGCTTCCTGGCAACTTTTTTTCAGCACTTGTTCATGCATTTCAACTTTTTTCTGTGCATACATTTAAAAACATCAGCAGTTATTCCTTATCATAGCTTAGGTAACATTCGATGAGGGTTATGTTTTTTTAAATCTTCTTTCACCTGCTGCATGCAGAATTTATCCACCAATACAGTATGCATACTTGCCAACCTTGAGACCTCCGATTTCGGGAGGTGGGGGGCGTGGTTGGGGGCGTGGTTAAGAGGGGAGGAGTATATTTACAGCTAGGATTCACCAAGTCAAGTATTTCATATATATATATATATATATTTAAATAAAATAAAAACTTGAATTTCAGTGTTCATTTATTTACACATATACACACACATAACACTCATCTACTCATTGTTGAGTTAAGGGTTGAATTGTCCATCCTTGTTCTATTTGTCACTATTTTTCTAACCATGCTGAACACCCTCACTGATGATGCATTGCTGTGTGGCACGCAAAAGGTGATTCCATCAAATGCACTAGATGGCAGTATTGTACTGTTTAAGAGTGTCACAACATTGCTGTTTACGGCAGACGAACTGCTTTACGGTAAACAAAACGTGACTGCTGTTGTTGTGTGTTGTTGCCGCGATGGGAGGACGTTCATGAAACTAAACCCACATAAGAAACCAATAACTCGCCCTCGATCATTCTACAGTTATACCATGATTGGGCAGGTACGCTGTTTATTTTGTGTGCCTGAATTTTGGGAGATTTTCGGGAGAAAATTCGTCCCGGGAGGTTTTCGGGAGAGGCGCTGAATTTCGGGAGTCTCCCGGAAAATCCGGGAGGGTTGGCAAGTATGCAGTATGTCACTTTTAAAGCAACAGTCAAAAACAATTGCTTGTACTCCCAGGCTCCCCGTCTAGGTGTAAAGTGTAATTCGAGTGGGTGGAGCTACTCGGAGAAGACCTTTGTTGGGTTAGCGATGCTTCTGTGTTAAACAAATATTTAGAAACATTTTTATTGATTCGAAAGACATTGGAGTAAAAATTACGTTGAGATAAGGAGAGAGCATCTTTAAAATTGTTAAACCATCATTCCATGCCCGACGAAATACCTCCAGTTTTGTCGCACACCATTTGCGTTATAGCTTTCTACGTGATGGTTTAGGAGCTTTGGTTTCTTCCATGAATCAGTGGGTATACCTCTTAGAGGCCTTTTTTAGTTTTGACAGCGCTATACTATCAATGCCGTTGTGCAAGGAATCATTAAAGTCCTCAGTGAGGGTATCGATAGAGCCCACATAAATGGGAAGCGGTGCCATAACCAAGGGAAGTAGGCTAGAGAGAGTTGTAGTTGTAGCAGCATTATTGTTATGGCTGCTAAAACTTTAATTACCAGAACGTTGACAATGGGTTAGAATTTAAAATTTAATTAGGTAGTGATCGGACATTACTTTGGTGTATGGTAGTACCAAAAGAGGCAGTAACACCCCGGGCTAGGACCAAATCTATTGTATTACCGTACCAATGCGTCATGATTTGTGTAAAATCACAACTGTCGATTATAGTTTGGAGCACCACGCTTGGAAGGTTTAAAGGGATATTCATATGAATATTAAAATTCCCCATTAAACTTATATTGCTGCATAAGTCACAAGGTCAGCAACAAACTTGGAGAATTTGCTGATTAAAGTTTTTTTTAAGGGGACGAGCTACATGTGAACTTTTATTGTTAGGAGAAGATGCCTTGTTAAGCGGAAAAAAATAATGAGGTTTTAACCAAGTATTATTTAGACCAATGACGTCAAGATTGTTGTCTCTAATTACCTCATGAATAACAATGCTCTGGAAGACAATGAGCTTATATATTTTAAAAAAAATAATAGTACACAGTGGGCTGTTAAGAACAATTTTACGAATGGTAGTATCTAATCTACTAATCTTTAGTAGTAATTTTGATATGATTACACCTATTCCGCATAATGTTTTTCAAATAATTTCGATCACATGTAAGAATTGATACGGTAAGAATTTTGGAATTACTCGCCAGGTGCTGCGAATTATTTCTTACTTCATAATTTGCTGCCTCAGTAGCATGCATATCCACCTCAGGAACTGTCTCAACAGAAAAAATACTGTGTATATTATGACACACTAATCTACGAAAAACGCTGTAGTATGCGTACAGAGACTTGCCAAAGTTAATGAGCAGGTTTAACTCTCAGATTCCAGGTACTTGTTTCCCTAATGATGATATTTTATTTGTATCATATTGTCATATTGTTTAAAGGGGAACATTACCACCAGACCTATGTAAGCGTCAATATATACCTTGATGTTGCAGAAAAAAGACCATATATTTTTTTAACCGATTTCCGAACTCTAAATGGGTGAATTTTGGCGAATTAAACGCCTTTCTATTATTCGCTCTCGGAGCGATGACCTCACAGCGTGACGTCACATCGGGAAGCAATCCGCCATTTTCTCAAACACCGAGTCAAATCAGCTCTGTTATTTTCAGTTTTTTCGACTGTTTTCCGTACCTTGGAGACATCATGCCTCGTCGGTGTGTTGTCGGAGGGTGTAACAACACGAACAGGGACGGATTCAAGTTGCACCAGTGGCCCAAAGATGCGAAAGTGGCAAGAAATTGGACGTTTGTTCCGCACACTTTACCGACGGAAGCTATGCTACGACAGAGATGGCAAGAATGTGTGGATATCCTGCGACACTCAAAGCAGATGCATTTCCAACGATAAAGTCAAAGAAATCTGCCGCCAGACCCCCATTGAATCTGCCGGAGTGTGTGAGCAATTCAGGGACAAAGGACCTCGGTAGCACGGCAAGCAATGGCGGCAGTTTGTTCCCGCAGACGAGCGAGCTAAACCCCCCTGGATGTCTTGAGAAGATCAAGAGAAGAATATCGACCCTAGCTTCCCTGGCCTGCTGACATCAACTCCAAAACTGGACAGATCCGCTTTCAGGAAAAGAGAGCGGATGAGGGTATGTCTACAGAATATATTAATTGATGAAAATTGGGCTGTCTGCACTCTCAAAGTGCATGTTGTTGCCAAATGTATTTCATATGCTGTAAACCTAGTTCATAGTTGTTAGTTTCCTTTAATGCCAAACAAACACATACCAATCGTTGGTTAGAAGGCGATCGCCGAATTCGTCCTCGCTTTCTCCCGTGTCGCTGGCTGTCGTGTCGTTTTCGTCGGTTTCGCTTGCATACGGTTCAAACCGATATGGCTCAATAGCTTCAGTTTCTTCTTCAATTTGGTTTTCGCTACCTGCCTCCACACTACAACCATCCGTTTCAATACATGCGTAATCTGTTGAATCGCTTAAGCCGCTGAAATCCGAGTCTGAATCCGAGCTAATGTCGCTATAGCTTGCTGTTCCTTGTGCCATGTTTGTTTGAGTTGGCTTCACTATGTGACGTCACAGGAAAATGGACGGGTGTATATAACGATGGTTAAAATCAGGCACTTTGAAGCTTTTTTTAGGGATATTGCGTGATGGGTAAAATTTTGAAAAAAACTTCGAAAAATAAAATAAGCCACTGGGAACTGATTTTTAATGGTTTTAACCCTTCTGAAATTGTGATAATGTTCCCCATTAAAGAATAAAATAGCCAAGTAAGAGCACTGTTAGTTTATTTATTATGCTTGATAAACTACACTATACACGGCCTGTGATAATGTAATGTTTACTGTAGCAGATGGTACAAAGTGTACGATAATTTTCCTCAAAATGCAATAATTTTAGGCTTCTGTCAGGATAATTTGTTATTTCACATCGGGCAACACTGACACCCACATTTTATGCACAATTCTGCACTTGTCCAACATAATAAATGTCATTTATCACATACAACAACATAACATTAAGGAGTGGGACACAAACGTTAGCGACATTAGCATAGCTACCGTATTTCCTTGAATTGCCGCCGGTAAGGTCTATTCAGGTGTACTGGAGAGGAGGCTACGCCGGATAGTCGAACCTCGGATTCAGGAGGAACAGTGTGGTTTTCGTCCTGGTCGTGGAACTGTGGACCAGCTCTATACTCTCGGCAGGGTCCTTGAGGGTGCATGGGAGTTTGCCCAACCAGTCTACATGTGCTTTGTGGACTTGGAGAAGGCATTCGACCGTGTACCCCGGGAAGTCCTGTGGGGAGTGCTCAGAGAGTATGGGGTAACGGACTGTCTTATTGTGGCAGTTCGCTCCCTGTATAATCAGTGTCAGAGCTTGGTCCGCATTGCCGGCAGTAAGTCGGACACGTTTCCAGTGAGGGTTGGACTCCGCCAAGGCTGCCCTTTGTCACCGATTCTGTTCATAACCTTTATGGACAGAATTTCTAGGCGCAGTCAGGGCGTTGAGGGGATCTGGTTTGGTGGCTGCAGGATTAGGTCAATGCTATTTGCAGATGATGTGGTCCTGATGGCTTCCTCCGGCCAAGATCTTCAGCTCTCACTGGATCGGTTCGCAGCCGAGTGTGAAGCGACTGGGATGGGAATCAGCACCTCCAAGTCCGAGTCTATAGTTCTCTCCCGGAAAAGGGTGGAGTGCCATCTCCGGGTTGGGGAGGAGATCTTGCCCCAAGTGGAGGAGTTCAAGTACCTCGGAGTCTTGTTCACGAGTGGGGGAAGAGTGGATCGTGAGATCGACAGGCGGATCGGTGCGGCGTCTTCAGTAATGCGGACGCTGTATCGATCCGTTGTGGTGAAGAAGGAGCTGAGCCGGAAGGCAAAACTCTCGATTTACCGGTCGATCTACGTTCCCATCCTCACCTATGGTCATGAGCTTTGGGTCATGACCGAAAGGACAAGATCACGGGTACAAGCGGCCGAAATGAGTTTCCTCCGCCGAGTGGCGGGGCTCTCCCTTAGAGATAGGGTGAGAAGCTCTGCCATTCGGGGGGAGCTCAAAGTAAAGCCGCTGCTCCTCCACATCGAGAGGAGCCAGATGAGGTGGTTCGGGCATCTGGTCAGGATGCCACCCGAACGCCTCCCTAGGAAGGTGTTTCAGGCACGTCCGACCGGTATGAGGCCACGGGGAAGACCCAGGACACGCTGGGAAGACTATCTCTCCCGGCTGGCCTGGGAACGCCTCGGGATCCCCCGGGAGGAGCTGGACGAAGTGGCTGGGGAGAGGGAAGCCCAGACTTCCCTGCTTAAGCTGCTGCCCCCGCGACCCGACCTCGGATAAGCGGAAGAAGATGGATGGATGGATGGATGGATGGTATATAGTATGCGCCTGCCTCGAATTACCGCCGGGTCAAACTCGTTTCGCAAAATAATTAGCGCATGCTTAGCATTACCGCCGGGTCAAACTCGTTTCGCAAAATAATTAGCATATGCCTAGAAGACTCGTCACGTCACGAGTGACACTTCACCTGTCATCATTTTCAAAATGGAGGAGGCTGATTTCAATCATTTAAAATCGCATAAAGGGAAGAAGATAAAGGGCTATTCAGTAGGATTCAAGGTCCAAGCTATTGAATATGCTAAAAAGAACAGTAAGCAGCTATGTTTTATTAATATACCGTAGCTGCGTGTGTCAAATATGAGTCATTAAATGACTACCGCCTCCTGGTGGTAGAGGGCGCTAGTGATCCTTCTTGCGACTACTCGGCTGCAGAAGAAGTGACAACAAGCAGCAACAGTTAGCAGCGATCGATTATTTTTTCCTCTCGCTTGCACTTTTAACATGGAGGATTACATATCTAAAATAAAACAGTTTTCTAAACTGGACTTTCAATCAAAGCAGGAGGTAATAATTAAAGGAAGATCTCCATCGAGACAAAGAGACTTTTAAAACTGAAGTTATCGATGCTTTTGTTCAGAAGGAGCTGCGCATGGACTTCATTTATAAGTAAAGGTAAGACCATATTAATGTTTTTTTTATTAAATGTTCTTTTCATGATGGTATCCTTACATCACACTCAAATTTATAAGCGCAGGCCTAAATTTACCGCATGCCTTTGGTAAGCGCCGGAGTGAGAAGAGGTTTTAAAATAATTAGCGTCCCCGGCGCTAATTCAAGGAAATACGGTATGTGAGTTAAAATTAGCATAACTGTGTAAGCTAAAGCGCTAACTCTCCACCATGGCTATAAATAGCATTGGCGTTGTTAGGCCTATTTTAGGGGGGCTCAAGCCCCCCTAAAATGTTCTTAAGCCCCCCAAAATAATTTGGTGTTATATATATATATATATATATATATATATATATATATATATATATATATATATATATATATATATATTTTTTTTTTTTTTTTTTAAACAAATACATGCCGACATATCCATTATAAAGTGGCCCGAATATGAGTTTAAATAAATTAATCATATAACCTGTCATTATTCACTCAGTTTCCCCTCACTTCATAGCGTAAATCACCAAAAATTATTCCTGGGCGCGGCACCGCTGCTGCCCATTGCTCCCCTCACCTCTCACCTCCCAGGGGGTGAACAAGGGGATGGGTCAAATGCAGAGGACACATTTCACCACACCTAGTGTGTGCGTGTGACAATCATTGGTACTTTAAGGGAGAGAGCCCCTTCAGTGTGTCGGTATCCAATCCATTCCACTTTTTCATATAGAAAATGCCCACATCACTTAAAATCGGCGTGGTTGGAGGCGTGGTTAGGATATATATATATATATATATATATATAAGAAATACTTGACTTTCAGTGAATTCTAGCTTTATATATATATTTTTTATTTTTTATTTTTTTTTTTTATTACATATGTGTATATATATATATATATATATATATATATATATATATATATATATATATATATAAAAATAAAATAAATACTTGAATTTCAGTGTTCATTTATTTACACATATACACACACATAACACTCATCTACTCATTGTTGAGTTAAGGGTTGAATTGTCCATCCTTGTTCTATTCTCTGTCACTATTTCAGAACACACACATTATACAAATATACATTATAAAATCAATAAGAAAACGGGAGCTCTAATTTGGGAGTCTGAATTAGGATCAGAAGTTCCTATACAAACATTGCGCACTCACGTCGCCTTTTTGTATTGATTACTGCAGCTGTGCACTGGATTCATTCACAAATACAAACTACAACTCACAAACACTTTAGAGTTAGGCTCCACCATCAGAATGTGTACTTAAACTTATAAAGATCACATGGATATTATTCAGTGAGTTGATTCACCAAAACTAACCTGTTATACAGGAGGAAAAAAGCACACAGGACGTTTCAATTGTTCACAGACTGGTCGGGCTCATCAGAATGACAAGACACTTCCGGTCTGCAGGTGATAGCATTCAATTGGGAAGAAACGCCCTACCGCCCCCTACTGACCAATGTGAATACTGATAAATGTGTAATGACAGCTCCAAAAACGAATTCAAACCACAAAATAAAATAAATAAATCAACACAAAAATGTGACACATTATGGGTGGGTCACATATGCATGTACAGTAGATGGCAGTATTGTCCTGTTTAAGAGTGTCACAACATTGCTGTTTACGGCAGACGAACTGCTTTACAGGGGATGAAAACTTGACTGCTGTTGTTGTGTGTTGTTACCGCGCTGGGAGGACGTTAATGAAACTGCCTAACAAAAAACACACATAAGAAACCAAGAACTCGCCCTCAATCATTAGCTGTTTATATTGTGGGAAAGCGGACGTGTGAACAGGCTGTCAACACGTCACTAAGGTCCGCATGGAGCTGGAGGGGGCGTGGCCTCCCGCTCCGCCTGAATTTCGGGAGATTTTCGGGAGAAAATTTGTCCCGGGAGGTTTTCGGGAGAGGCGCTGAATTTCGGGAGTCTGCCGGAAAATCCGGGAGAGTTGGCAAGTATGCACAACTTTAATGTTGCCGAGGTTCGGAGTCCAGTTGTGTTTTTACAAGTACAAAGCATTTGAAATAGGAATGCAAAGCCTGAGGCAAAGCAGCACTTTGACGGATGCGCTGCAATAAGTCGAGGATAAAACACAAACTACATGGCAAGAAGCCATAGTTTCATCAAGCGTTTTAAAGATTCCATTTGATATGGAAGCTTTCTCTCTAATACCGCATTTCTTTAAAAAAAAAAAAAAAAACACAGCCCTTGAGGCTGGAAGATTTCACACTTGATCGGATCCTCTTTTGGCTCTTTGAAATAGTGTGGCTGTGAAATATGAATAATTGTGACTTCACAGATGAGAAAAGGCTCCTTTTTCTCAAATACTTGTTGTTGAACCAATCCCAAAAATGACAAGAAGATCCTATTTACAACATATAATGAATTAATTAATCCACATCATTTATAGATCATCAGTAGCTTTGTTGTTGTAGCAATGTGAGCACGTCACGACCGACCAATCTCAGGGCAGACAATCTAACCACAAGGCCACTGAGCAGGCTAATTCATTCTTATATATTCTTATATATATATATATAAGAATATGTATATATATTTAATTAATATTATTTAATAACAATTTTTGGTAACACTTTAGTATGGGGACCATATTCACCATTAATTAGTTGCTTCTTAAAGTAACAAAGACTTAATTTAGAATTATTTGGACACCAGGGGAACATGTAAGTGTTAGGGTTAGGGTTAGGGTTAGAGTTACTAATAAGCAATTATTCTGAGGGTTAGGGTTAGGTTTAGGGTTAGGGTTAGGGTTTGGGTTAGGGTTAGGGTTAGGGTTAGAGTTGGGGTTAAGGTTAGGGTTAGGGCTAGGTTTGGGGTTAGGGTTAGGGTTACTAATAAGCAATAATTCTGAGGGTTAGGGTTAGGCTTAGGGTTAGGGTCACCATTAATTAGTTGTTTATTAAAGTAACAAAGACTTAATTTAGAATTATTTGGACACCAGGGGAACATATAAGTGTTAGGGTTAGGGTTAGAGTTACTAATAAGCAATTATTCTGAGGGTTAGGGTTAGGTTTAGGGTTAGGGTTAGGGTTTGGGTTAGGGTTAGGGTTAGGGTTAGGGTTAGGGTTAGGGTTAGGGTTAGGGTTAGGGTTAGGGTTAGGGTTAGGTTTGGGGTTAGGGTTAGGGTTACCAATAAGCAATAATTCTGAGGGTTAGGGTTAGGCTTAGGGTTAGGGTTAGGGTTAGGGTTAGGGTTAGATTTGGGGGTAGGTTTTAGGTAAGGAGAAGGGAATGGTTAGGGTTAGGGTTAGGGAATACTCTTACTTAATGGCTTATTGCTTGTAAAATAAGGCCATGCAAAAT
>NC_084566.2:39461624-39491624 GCF_033978685.3 Nerophis lumbriciformis | reverse complement strand
GGGTTGGAGTTAGGGTTATGGTTGGGGTTGGGGTTAGGGTTAGTGAATACTTTTAGTTAATTGCTTACTGGTTGTATAATAAGGCCATGCAAATTAAGGTTTAGGGTTAGGCTTAGGGTTAGGGTTAGGTTTAGGGTTAGGTTTAGAGTTGGGGTTGGGGTTGGAGTTAGGGTTAAGGTTGGGGTTGGGGTTAGGTTTAGAGTTGGGGTTAGGGTTAGGGAATACTCTTAGTTAATGGCTTACTGCTTGTAAAATAAGGCCATGCAAAATAAGGCTTAGGGTTAGGGTTAGGGTTGGGGTTGGGGTTGGGGTTAGGGTTAGGGTTAGGGTTAGGGTTAGGGTTAGGGAATACTCTTAGTCAATGGTTTACTGGTTGTATAATAAGGCCATGCAGAATAAGGCTTAGGGTTAGGGTTAGGGTTAGGTTTAGGGTTAGGGTTGGGGTTGGGGTTGGGGTTGGGGTTAGGGTTAGGGTTAGGGAATACTCTTAGTTAATTGCTTACTGGTTGTATAATAAGGCCATGCAGAATAAGGTTTAGGGTTAGGGTTAGGGTTAGGATTAGGATTAGGGTTAGGGTTAGGATTAGGATTAGGGTTAGGGTTAGGGTTAGGGTTAGGGTTGGGGTTAGGGTTGGAGTTTGGGTTAGGGTTGGGGTTGGGGTTGGGGTTGGGATTAGGGTTAGGGTTAGGGAATACTCCTAGCTAATGGCTTACTGTTGTAAAATAAGGCCATGCAAAATAAGGTTTAGGGTTAGGCTATGGTTAGGGTTAGGGTTAGGTTTAGAGTTTGTGTTGGGGTTAGGGTTAGGTTTATGGTTAGGGTTAGGGTTAGGGTTAGGGTTGGGGTTGGGGTTGGGGTTGGAGTTAGGGTTAGAGTTGGGGTTGGGGTTAGGTTTAGAGTTGGGGTTACTGTTAGGGAATACTCTTAGTTAATGGCTCACTGCTTATAAAATAAGGTCATTCAAAATAAGGCTAAGGGTTAGGGTCAGGGTTGGGGTTGGGGTTGGAGTTAGGGTTAGGGTTAGGTTTGGGGTTGGCGTCAGGGTTAGGGTTAGGGTTAGGGTTAGGGTTAGGGTTAGGGAATACTCTTAGTTAATGGCTTACTGATTGTAAAATAAGGCCATGCAAAATAAGGCTTAGGGTTAGGGTTAGGGTTAGGGTTGGGGTTGGGGTTGGGGTTGGGGTTTGGGTTGGAGTTAGGGTTAGGGTTGGGGTTGGGGTTGGGGTTAGGGTTAGGGTTAGGGAATACTCTTAGTCAATGGTTTACTGGTTGTATAATAAGGCCATGCAACATAAGGCTTAGGGTTAGGGTTAGGGTTAGGGTTGGGGTTGGGGTTGGGGTTGGAGTTAGGGTTATGGTTGGGTTTGGGGTTAGGGTTAGGGTTAGGGAATACTCTTAGTTAATTGCTTACTGGTTGTATAATAAGGCCATGCAGAATAAGGCTTCGGGTTAGGGTTAGGGTTAGGGTTAGGGTTGGGGTTGGGGTTGGAGTTAGGGTTAGGGTTGGGGTTGGGGTTGGGGTTAGGGTTAGGGTTAGGGAATACTCCTAGTTAATGGCTTACTGTTGTAAAATAAGGCCATGCAAAATAAGGCATTAATAAGTACTTAGTAATGACTAATTAAGAGCCAATATGTTACTAATTTGCATGTTAATAAGCAACTAATTAATGGTGATTATGTGTTCCCCATACTAAAGTGTTACCAACTATTTAAATTAATATAATCATTCATATAAATATATATATATATATATATATATATATATATATATATATATATATATATATATATATATATATATATATATATATATATATATATATATATATATATAATTCTTAATAGTTAATTCCTGTATTTGTCGTTTTTTGCGTCATTCTCGATGCGTAGAATTGTTACCTCTTCCACCAGCTGCATAATCGTCAGTTGTTACTGTTTTCCCCTGGGGGGGGGTTCCCCACATATGCGGTCCTCTCCAAGGTTTCTCATAGTCATTCACATCGACGTCCCACTGGATTGAGTTTTTCCTTGCCCGTATGTGGGCTCTGTACAGAGGATGTCGTTTTGGCTTGTGCAGCCCTTTGAGACACTTGTGATTTAGTACTATATAAATAAACATTGATTGATTGATTGATACTGTTTAATAGTTGACACCTCCCGCTGTCAGAAACTGTAGCGCTCTCCTTATTTCCTCACTCTCCTTGGGTGAGAGCGCCTTCTTTGGTCCCATGTTGATCCCGGCTGTGGTGGGTGTCCACCGGCTTAGGTTATTTTCGGGCCTGGCGCTGAGGACGTAGATGTGCCTGATGGGGTCTCGTTCGGCGTGGTCAAGCCTCGCACTAGC
Source organism: Nerophis lumbriciformis (assembly GCF_033978685.3). Taxonomy (NCBI): domain Eukaryota; kingdom Metazoa; phylum Chordata; class Actinopteri; order Syngnathiformes; family Syngnathidae; genus Nerophis; species Nerophis lumbriciformis. The sequence goes on along the minus strand of NC_084566.2, from coordinate 39,489,279 downwards.
ATCTCTCCTCTCTGGGCTCCGCTGTCGCTACCTCCCGGTCTCGCTGCTGTCAGGTGGTTTTGTTAGCCGTTAGCCGAGACTCTCGCTAGCCGCCCGGATTTTTTTTTTTTTAGAAATCATTGCTCAAAAAATAATAACAAATTGAAATAAATGGTGTTATGAATTATTGACCTATTTAAGGCTCCACTTACTTCACATCAAATATTCCCCTTTGAAATTTGTTTGAGGGAAATTCTTGCAATTATTGTGTTTTTACTGTAAAAAATTTTTTATTTTGGCCAAAAGGGTATAAAACTGTTAGAATAATTATGTATATATTATCACACTAACTTTAGTATGCTTAAAGTCCGTTGCTTTAGTTATTTAGCTATTGTGCTCAAGTTGGACTTTTTCTAATGTGAGCAAGGGCAAATACTTCTTGTCTGAGGGGTGGCCTCAGCTGTAGATGTTATCTTCGTTTGAGCCCGCCAGCAGCCAAGGACTTCAACCGACTTCAGCGAAGATGGGATGACGGCACACGGACGAGGCAGAGACTTCAAGGACCTCAACAAGATAAGATTCCAACACGCAGACGAAGCGGTGACGGGGAGAAAGCACAAGGCCCCCAGAACATTCCGTCACGTATCGCACGTCCTGGACCTGCTTTGCATAAAATATGTGACCACTCCTTTTAGAGGCAACCTTAGTATTGCTGACTGTGGAACTCCTGAATAAAAAGAGGGATGCAAGAGCTGGACCTTAGAGCGTAGGGCGAGACTGTGACTAAGAGTCCGGCTCCATGCGTTCTCCTCATGAGCTAAATTGAACACGGTCTCTGATTGATTCCTTGCTTCTTGTCTGATTAATAGATGTCAACAGTGTTTGCATCTGACAAAAACGAATACATTTTTCTGGTACTTTAATCAACAGATGTACCTGAAGTTCATTTCATGACATGGTTTCACAGCTAGATACCGATAACGGCTTGAACGTCGCCCGGGAAAACAAGGTTCGCTTCTTCTCCGACGGCCAGTGAAAAGTCAGGTAGGAAGAAAATCAAGGACCAAGCAAGTTCTAAAACTTGCAGAATAAAATGTTAGAACGCTGCTTGACACCAATCGAGCAAAGAGACCAGAGCGCCAGACAGCACTAGTTGCGAGAGAGCTGGAACGATACAACATTGACGTGGCTGCACTGTGCGAGACGCGTCTGCCTCTATCGGACAGCATAGAGGACCAAGGTTACACCTTCCTCTGAAGTGGAAGAGGAGAGGGTGAAAGACGAGAAGCTGGAGTATCCGTCAGGAACCCGATTGCTCGTAGGTTGGAACAGGACCCGATGCCCGTCAGTGACAGGATGATGACTCTACGGATTCCCCTGCTCCAAAACAACCATGCAACACTTATCAGCGTGTACGCCCCAACAATGACCAACACTGATGAGGTGAAAGAGCTATTCTACAGCCAGCTAAGACAAGTGATGAAGCAAATCCCCAGCAGGGACAAAATTGTCATTGCCGGGGACTTTAATGCCAGAGTGGGTCGTGAGATCAAAAACTGGCCTGGGGTAATAGGCCATCAGGGAATTGGGAAGTGCATTAATGGCGAGCTTCTTCTCGCCTTCTGCTCAGAACACAACTTGGTCATCACAAACACCACCTTCAAACTTCAACCCTACCACAAAATCACATGAATGCACCCAAGATCAAAACACTGGCACCTCCTGGATGATGTGATCACAAGGCAAAGTGACCGTAAAGATGTGCGATTAAAGGTGCAGACTGCTCCACAGATCACAATTTGAGGCAGATTGGAGCCATAGCACTTACCAAGTTGAATGTAAGCAAACTGTGAAACATTAACTTCAACAAGCAATGAACAAGAAAATTGAGGAACTGGCACACCAAAATGCAAGACTTGATGAAAAATGGAACATACTGAGGACAGATTTTCTTGAGACTGCTGACAATGTCCTTGGGAGACCAGAGAGAAAACACCAGGACTGGTTCTTTGATGAGGGCAAGTAACTGGACATGATGATTACTGATAAGAATAAGGCAAAAGAGAAGCAGCTGCAAGAAAACACAAGAGAAGCAAGTTGAAGCTCAATGGTTATGGTTGGGGTTGGGGTTAGGGTTAGGGATTACTCTTAATTAATTGCTTACTGGTTGTATAACAAGGCCATGCAGAATAAGGCTTAGGGTTAGGGTTAGGGTTAGGGTTAGGGTTGGGGTTGGGGTTGGAGTTAGGGTTAGGGTTGGGGTTGGGGTTGGGGTTGGGGTTAGGGTTAGGGAATACTCTTCGTTAATGGCTTACTGCTTGTAAAATAAGGCCATGCAAAATAAGGCTTAGGGTTAGGTTTAGGGTTAGGGTTAGGGTTGGGGTTGGGGTTGGGGTTAGAGTTAGGGTTGGGGTTGGGGTTGGGGTTGGGGTTAGGGTTAGGGTTAGGGAGTACTCTTAGTCAATTGTTTACTGGTTGTATAATAAGGCCATGCAAAATAAGGCTTAGGGTTAGGGTTAGGGTTAGGGTTGGGGTTGGGGTTGGGGTTGGAGTTAAGGTTATGGTTGGGGTTGGGGTTAGGGTTAGGGAATACTCTTTAATAAATACACTCGAGAGATGATAACAAACTGGTGGGAGCTAAAACCAAAATAGCTGCGGCTGGCAGCTGACAAAAATGACATGAAAGAGTTCTAAGGCGGCTTGAGGGAGGTTTATGGCCCAAAGGAGAGAGGCACAATTCAACTGATGGACACCAATTGAGTTATAGTGCTGAAAGACAAGAATGAGATTCTTGGCAGATTTGCGGCACACTTTGAACAACTGTAAAACATCCCTGGTGAGATTGACTTCAATCACTAAATTCAATCCCAGATCGGCAAATCGTAAACTGCCTTGATGAAGCCCCCGATTTTGGAGAAGTCCTTGATGCCATTACTCAGAAAAAAAGGAAAACAAGGCCCCAGGTGGATGTGGTATTCTAGCGGGAAATTTGGAAAAATGGTGGCATAAAACTGTCAGAAAGTCTGCATAGCCTGATCTCTGATATCTGGTAATGTGACTCAATGCCTCAAGACTGGAAAGATGCAAATATTGTCCCGATTTAAAAAAAAAAGGGGCATAGGAAGGACTGTGGAAATTATAGAGGAATATCGCTCCTCTCCATTGCTGGCAAAATAATGGCCCGAATCCTACTCAACAAGATAAACACTCATCTTACTAGCAACATCCTACCAGAGACGCAGTGTGGATTTAGAGTTGAAAGAAGTACCATCAACATTATTTTCAGCCTACGGCAGATTCAGGAAAAAGTGTATTGACCAAAACATGTTCTGATCAATACACAAAACAGTATGCTGTGTTTGTGGACTTTAAGCCTTCGCTTGGAAAGGAGCCAGCTTAGGTGGTTCGGGCATCTCGTGCGGATGCCTCACGAGCGTCTTTCTAGGTAGGTCCTCGTGGCTCGTCCCACTGGGAGGAGACCCCGTGGCAGGCCAAGGACCAGATGGGGGGGATTAGGAAAGTGACTGACCATGAGCCAGTGGTCATCAAAAATCAGGAAATCACCCAGGTATCCTCATATAAATATTTAGGGGTTCATATTGATAATCTTCTCTGCTGGAAGACACATATTGACAAACTGTGCAATAGACTGCACCAGAGGCTATATTTTTTGCGAAGATTAAGATTGTACGGCGTAAGCAGCCACATCATGATGATTTTCTACCGTGCCATTGTAGAGAGCATCATTAGATACGGGATCACCTCATGGTTTGGCAACCTAACCGTTAAGCTAAAAAGCAAACTGGCCGGCATGCATAAAACGGCAATGAAAATCGCAGGGAGGAAAGAATATGAGCCGATACAGAGCATCTATGAGCAGGCAGTTAGGAAAAAAGCTAAGAAAATTATTTACAACTCACAACACCCACTCTTTCCTGAATATGGAACCCTGCCATCAGGGAGAAGACTCCGGGTCCCACTATGCAAATCTAACCGCCTTAAAATATCATTTGTCCCAGCCTCCATTAAGCTGACCAACAATGTGCAATAGAATTTTAATACATAGGTTAGCACTTTTTTAGCACATAGCACTTTAGCACATAGCACTTTAGAACTAAGCACTTTAGCACACAGCACTTTATCCATGAGCTCTAGTGCAATGCACATTGGTACTTTATCTTTATCTCCATACTGTAGATTTTATGCCTACATCAAAGTGCCACCTATGTCTATCAAGCTCCATGTTCTGATGTTTAAATGTTAGTTGTATGGTTGTGGTTGTGTCTGTGCTTGTGTTTTTGTTCTGTTGTTTTTGGGTATGTTAAGAAAGCAATGATGCACTGTGCCCAAGACAAATTTCCCCGCGGGGACAATAAAGTTGAACCTTGAACCTTGAACCTTGAACCTTGACATCTCCTCTCTGGCCTGGGAACGCTTCGAAATTCCCCAGGAGAAAGTTGCTAATGTTGCTCTGGAGAGGGAAGTCTGGGGGTCTCTGCTAGAACTGTTGTCCTTGCGACCCAATTCCGGATAAGCAGTTGAAGATGGCTGGAATAAAAGATTTCATATGTGCTGGAAATGATAACCCCATATTTTTACCCATTTTCTTGGGAAATTCCCCAAATTGTGAAATGCAAATGTTGACAGTTATAATGAGAAGGTACCTTTAATTCCATTATCCCTTCTCTGGGAGACATACAAGTTTCTTCATTGAAAAATGCTGCTGATTAAATCATTTTTATTAAAGAGCCATGACAAAATCACTTTAGTGATCAAGTAGGTGTGGCAGCGCTAAAAGAATAGCGCCACCTTACTGTAATCAGTTCACTTAGGACTTGTTTTATTGGTTTTCAAATGTTAATTTATTTAGAACTTCATCCAAACTAAATAAAAGAGGCGCTTGTAATTACAACAGATGCTGAAGTCTAAAAACCGCTGTACAAAGTCTTCTACAAACTTTAATCGACAACTGTCCCATCATTTCATTGCCCTGCTGATAGCAATAAGAGCTTGTCCGAGAGAAGCTTCAGGTTAACAGTATTTGGGATTATCGTTTCTGTATCTATTTGTGCTGGCTCATGAACCCCAGCAGGAAGTCTTCAAAGCTGACGACAGCTTTCATGGACTTCTTGGCGGGCTTGACCACCGTCTTCTCCTCAGCGGCGGTGTCGGCGTGACGCAGGCGACAGTTGTAGTCAATCTCGGGGTCGCAGTCGGGGTCTGGGGAGATAATTCCGCCTGTGCCTGTGCCTGTGCCTGACTTCTGGGCTCGCATGGCGGGGGGTGCAGAAAACTTGGCACAGTTGGGGTCATAGGGATGGCAGAGAGGCTCGGCCGGAGCCTGGATGTCGCTCTTGGCCTTTGGGCGAGACTCCAGTGGCGTGCAGTCTTTGTCATAGTGCACATAGCAGTCATGGCCCTCCCTGGTCTTGCCGCGAATGCCGACCTTGTAGCGAACCTGGTTGATTGATTGATGGATAGATTGGTGTTTTTTGTTGGAAGCAGAAGCAGTTTAAAGACAGCAAAGCAACATATCACTACAGTATTTAAAAAGACAAGTTGTAAAAATGGTTACATTAATCAAAACAGTAAAGCCTACAAGCAGGACTTCAAATTCAGACCTGGTGCTCAGGGAGCTGTGGCCACGACTTTCCCAGGACAGCGGCGGCTGCCGGTATGCAGTACGGGTCGTAGCGGGGGTCGCAGGCCATGGGAGCGGCGACGTGTGCAGGCTGGTCCTTAGGGGCGTACTGCAGCACAGGCTTGGTGAGGCCAGACAGCTTGGTGGCAGACAGGGGGTTGCAGCCGGTATCAAAGAGAGGGTTGCAATGCTGCTCTTGAGGCACTCCTGAGTCAGCACCCAGGTTGGAAGGGGCGGCCCCGTTGCCCACGCACATGGGGTCCACTGTGGGGTCACAGCTGGGGGTGAGGAGGTGGTAGAAACCTGTGGGGGCCTTCTGCACCATCATAGGCATGCAGTAGGGGTCATTTGGGTCGCATCCAAGGGCACTGTAGGAGGGAGCAGGAGCGGCGGCAGGGCGGTAGCCGTAAGCCGCTCTCAGGTGGTATTGCAGACACTCAACGTCTTCATGGTTGCAGATCCTTAACAGCTCGGCTTTCTGCTCGTGGCTCAGGAAGGACTCCAAGACCGGGGCGTAGTAGAAGCCAACAGGGCTCTTCATTGGCATGGGCATTATGGGGCTGCTGATAGGGGCAAATGCCCTGGCTGGAGCAAGCTCAGGCTCGGGGCCGGCAGCTTTGGGTGCCAGAGGGAAGAGGCAGTAGGGGTCGACGTGGGGGTTGCACATTCTGACGGCGGCAGACCTGATGGGGGCGGGCATCACCATGGCAGCTTTGGGCTTGCTGGTGGACTCTGCAATGCATTCTGGGTCCTCGGAGTCTGCACAGGCTTTATAGATTTCGCTCAGGTGTTTGAGGTAGTGGTTGAAGGTGGGGCCTTCCTCTGACCTGTGCTTGTTCTGCAGGTACGCCAAGTACACACGGTCCAAATCTTCAACCTTAAAGACGAAAATGAACAAAATCACTCATCGCAAAGGATCAATTTCTATTGTTTATTGTAGCAATAACATGTATTTGTAGTTAAAGTTAAAGTTAAAGTACCAATGATTGTCACACACACACTAGGTGTGGCGAAATTATTCTCTGCATTTAACCCATCACCCTTGATCACCCCCTGGGAGGTGAGGGGAGCAGTGGGCAGCAGCGGTGGCCGCGCCCGGGAATCATTTTTGGTGATTTAACCCCCAATTCCAACCCTTGATACTGAGTGCCAAGCAGGGAGGTAATGGGTCCCATTTTTATAGTCTTTGGTATGACTCGGCCGGGGTTTGAACCCACAACCTACCGATCTCAGGGCGGACACTCTAACCACTAGGCCACTGAGTAGTGCGCCCTCTAGTGCAACTAAATAATACGGCAGGACAAAAACAGCAGCATTAGTTAAAGTTAAAGTTAAAGTACCACTGATAGTCACACACACACACTAGACGTGGTGAAATGACCCTCTGCATTTGACCCATCCCCTTGTTTCACCCCCCTGGGAGGTGAGTGGAGCAGTGAGCAGCACCGGTGGCCACGCTCGGGAATTATTTTTGGTGATTTAACCCCCAATTCCGACCCTTGATGCTGAGTGCCAAGCAGGGAGGTAATGGCTCCCATTTTTATAGTCTTTGGTATGACTCGGGGTTTGAACTCACAACCTAAACAGTTACTATTGTAAATGTCATAGGGGAGTTAATCCCCCTAAATGAGAAAAAATGGCTACATATGGACCATACTAGACCTACTCAGTGGCCTAGTGGTTAGAGTGTCCGCCCTGGGATGGGTAGGTTGTGAGTTCAAACCCCGGCCGAGTCATACCAAAGACTATAAAAATGGGAGCCAGTACCTCCCTGCTTGGCACTCAGCATCAAGGGTTGGAATCGGGGGTTAAATCACCAAAAATGATTCCCGGGCGCGGCCACCGCTGCTGCCCACTGCTCACCTCACCTCCCAGGGGGTGAACAAGGGTGATGGGTCAAATGCAGAGAATAATTTTGGCAATTTGCGACAATCATTGGTACTTTAACTTAAACACTTAGCCCACCCCGGATCTACATCAATAATCTATAACAGTGTTTTTCAACCTTTTTTGAGGCAAGGCACATTTTTTTCCATTAAAAATTCCAGAGGCACACCACCTACAGAAAACGTTAAAAAATGAAACTCCACCAGGTCGTCGTGCCTTATTTTGAGTTTGTTTGTGTTTTCCTGTGTGTTGTGCTTCAGTTCCTGTCTTGCGCTGTTACTTTGGTGGCCTTTCCTGTTTTGTTGGTGTTTTCCTGTAGCAGTTCCATGCCTTCCTTTGAGCACTATTCCCCGCACCTGCTTTGTGTTAGCAAGCAAGACTATTTAAGTTGTTGCTACCTTTCTTTGTGTGGACATCATTTCATGTACGGATGTACTTTGTGGACGCCGTAAGTTTTTGCTGTCGTCCAGCATTTTGTTTCTGTTTACTTTGTGGCCAGTTCAGTTTTACTTTTGCTTTGCATAGTCATTGCCTTTTGTTAATTTGTGGTTTAAGCACTGCATACCTTTTTACCTGCACCCTGCCTCCCGCTGTGGTCTGCATATTGGGATCACAACAAACCATCCTCGTCTCACCCGACACATTCCGACTTTTACAAAGCAGTTAACTACCTGATGCCTCCTGCTGACATGGAGTATTACGTGGTTACCCTGCCCAGTTCTACACAGCACAGACACTAAGGAACGGCACATTATTTGCATACTTGCCAACCCTTCCGGATTTTCCGGGAGACTCCCGAAATTCAGCGCCTCTCCCGAAAACCTCCCGGGACAAATTTTCTCCCGAAAATCTCCCGAAATTCAGGCGGACTCAGGTCCTCCACAATATAAAAAAGCGTACCTGCCCAATCACATTATAACTATAGAATGATGGAGGGCGAGTTCTTGGTTTCTTATGTGGGTTCATTGTTAGGCAGTTTCATTAACGTCCTCCCAGCGCGGCAACAACACACAACAACAGCAGTCACTTTTTTGTATACCGTAAAGCAGTTCGTCTGCCGTAAACAGCAATGTTGTGACACTCTTAAACAGGACAATACTGCCATCTAGTGCATTTGATGAGAGCACTTTTGTGCATCATCAGAGAGGGTGTTCAGCATGGTTCGAAAAATAGTGACAGAGAATGGAACAAGGATGGACAATTCAACCCTTAACTCAACAATGAGTAGATGAGTGTTATGTGTGTGTATATGTGTAAATAAATGAACACTGAAATTCAAGTATTTATTTTATATGTATATATATATATATATATATATATATATATATATATATATTAGAGATGCGCGGTTTGCGGGCACAACCGCGGAGTCCGCGGATTATCCGCGGATCGGGCGGATGAAATTTTAAAAAATTAGATTTTATCCGCGGGTCGGGTCGGGCGGTTGAAAAAAAAAAAATAAAGATTTTAAATAGATTCAGGCGGGTGGCAGTTAAACCAATTCGGAAATATATATACATAGTTAAATGTTGTTACCCTCATACGAAAAACGAGCAGGCACCTGCTGCATATGCCACAACAGAAGAAAAAAAAGAAGAGATGGACGCTTTTACGGAGCGGAGAAGGGACGCCTCGCCGGGGTCCGCGGGACCGAGGCCCCTTCCCCCGAGAGGGCCCCACCGGGAGCCGTAGCTGAGGCGATCCGCGAGAAGGGCCCGACGCACGACCAGGGTCACCACCGCGCCCACCGCACCGACACCCCGCCTCGTCCGCCTTCGCCGCGGCCGGCGTCACGCGCAGCAGGTAAGCAGCTTACCTGCCCGCCACCCCCGTGGCCGGGGGCTCGTAACAGGGGTCACTCCGCGCGCAGTGCGCTCACGAAAGGGGTGGGGCTCACCCTGGTTGATATAGACAGCGGTGGCCATGGAAGTCGGAACCCGCTAAGGAGTGTGTAACAACCCACCTGCCGAATCAACTAGCCCTGAAAATGGATGGCGCTGGAGCGTCGGGACCATACCCGGCCGTCGCCGGCAGCGAGACGCGCTTGGAGGTGCGCTCAGCGCGGCTCCCATATGATTGCGCTGGTGTGCGTCTGGGTCGTGACAGCGTGGCACGCGAATGTCTGTGCTGCATTGGATCAGTCTCCTTTCTTTAACAGGCAAAAGCTTTATAACCTCACTAATGCCTTGCATCGTCTATATTAGATATATAACAACGGGTGGGTGCGGGCGGATGCGGTTCTGATTAAATGTTAGGTCGGGTGGATGGCGGATGGTTGACGACTTTCTGATGCGGTTGCGGATGAAATAATTGCCTACCCGCGCATCTCTAATATATATATATATATATATATATATATATATATATATATATATATATATATATATATATATAGCTAGAATTCACTGAACGTCAAGTATTTCTTATATATATATATATATATATATATATATATATATATATATATATATATATATATATACATATATTAGGGGTGTATATATATATATATATATATATATATATATATATATATATATATATATATATATATATATATATATGAAATACTTGACTTGGTGAATTCTAGCTGAAAATATACTCCTCCCCTTTTAGCCACGCCCCAACCACGCCCCCGTCCCACCTCGACCACGCCCACCCCCACCCCCTCCCCCCACCTCCCGAAATCGGAGGTCTCAAGGTTGGCAAGTATGTTATTTGTAGATTATAATTATTGATATGCAAAAAATTTTTTTTTTTTTAACCAATTAGGTGAAGTTGCGTAATTTCCCACGGCACACCAGACAATATCTCACGGTTGAAAAACACTGATCTATAAGGAGAGACAAAGCTTTTCCAGACCGTATTGTTGGAATACAAAAGTGTATGTGTCAACAGAGTTTATTACAAGCAAATCAAAATTGGACTCACTCCTTCCTGGTTGTGGGAGTCCATGAAGTACTTGTACCAGCCCCAGAAGTCGGGTTTGAACTGAGGCGCGGCCATGACGACGGGCATGTTCCTTTTGTGGCGCACCAGCTTCTGCAGGTTGGCCTTCACGCGGTCAGACGCTGTGGCACACGACAACACATCCGAATCAACAACTCATGTACTCTTTTTAATTCATGTGAAATAAAGAAAGGGGGAGACTCCCAGATGGACTGTAAAAGAGTTAGGTAATAACTGCTAGTAAGCAGATCACTTACCATGGATTGATTAACGTGGACCCCCGACTTAAACAAGTGTAAAAACTTATTGGGGTGTTACCATTTAGTGGTCAATTGTACGGAATATGTACTGTACTGTGCAATCTACTAATAAAAGTTTCAATCGATCACTTGCAATGGTTTAGTGCTGGTCTGGTATGGCACTTGTACTGGTTTCAGTTGTAGAAAGGTTTTTTCATATACATTTTTTTAATTTATTTTCCACATGAATTTGTTTTAGTACAAAACATGTAGTTCAAGTCACAGTATGGATTGAAAGTGCACCCCTTTATTACCTCTGCCAGGATGTTTGTATACCGTATTTTCCGGACTATAAGGCGCACTTGAAATCCTTTTTTTTTCTCCTCAAAACTCGACGAAGCGCCTAATGTACAAAATAATTCTGGTTTTGCTTATCGACGTCGAAGCGATTTTATTTGGTACATGGTGTAATGATAAGTCTGACCAGTAGATGGCAGTCAAACATAAGAGATGTCTCCGCTCGGGATGGTTTCCTGCTGGCCCCACTATGGACTGGACTCTCACTATTATGTTAGATCCACTATGGACTGGACTCTCACACTATTATGTTAGATCCACTATGGACTGGACTCTCACTATTATGCTAGATCCACTATGGACTGGACTTTCACACTATTATGTTAGATCTACTATGGACTGGACTCTCACTATTATTTTAGATCCACTATGGACTGGACTCTCACACTACTATGTTAGATTCACTATGGACTGGACTCTCACGCTATTATGTTAGATCCACTATGGACTGGACTCTCACTATTATGTTAGATCCACTATGGACTGGACTCTCACACTATTATGTTAGATCTACTATGGACTGGACTCTCACTATTATGTTAGATTCACTATGGACTGGACTCTCACGCTATTATGTTAGATCCACTATGGACTGGACTCTCACTATTATGTTAGATCCACTATGGACTGGACTCTCACTATTATGTTAGATCCACTATGGACTGGACTCTCACACTATTATGTTAGATTCACTATGGACTGGACTCTCACACTATTATGTTAGATCCACTATGGACTGGACTCTCACTATTATGTTAGATCCACTATGGACTGGACTCTCACACTATTATGTTAGATCCACTATGGACTGGACTCTCACACTATTATGTTAGATCCACTATGGACTGGACTCTCACAATATTATGTTAGATCCACTATGGACTGGACTCTCACACTATTATGTTAGATCCACTATGGACTGGACTCTCACACTATTATGTTAGATCCACTATGAACTGGACTCTCACTATTATGCTAGATCCACTATGGACTGGACTCTCACACTATTATGTAAGATCCACTATGGACTGGACTCTCACACTATTATGTTAGATCCACTATGAACTGGACTCTCACTATTATGCTAGATCCACTATGGACTGGACTCTCACACTATTATGTTAGATCCACTATGGACTGGACTCTCACTATTATGTTAGATCCACTATGGACTGGACTCTCACACTATTATGTTAGATCCACTATGGACTGGACTCTCACTATTATGTTAGATCCACTATGGACTGGACTCTCACACTATTATGTTAGATCCACTATGGACTGGACTCTCACACTATTATGTTAGATCCACTATGGACTGGACTCTCACACTATTATGTTAGATCCACTATGGACTGGACTCTCACTATTATGTTAGATCCACTATGGACTGGACTCTCACACTATTATGTTAGATCCACTATGGACTGGACTCTCACTATTATGTTAGATCCACTATGGACTGGACTCTCACACTATTATGTTAGATCCACTATGGACTGGACTCTCACTATTATGTTAGATCCACTATGGACTGGACTCTCACACTATTATGTTAGATCCACTATGGACTGGACTCTCACTATAATGTTAGATCCACTATGGACTGGACTCTCACTATTATGTTAGATCCACTATGGACTGGACTCTCACACTATTATGTTAGATCCACTATGGACTGGACTCTCACACTATTATGTTAGATCCACTATGGACTGGACTCTCACACTATTATGTTAGATCCACTATGGACTGGACTCTCACTATTATGTTAGATCCACTATGGACTGGACTCTCACACTATTATGTTAGATCCACTATGGACTGGACTCTCACTATTATGTTAGATCCACTATGGACTGGACTCTCACACTATTATGTTAGATCCACTATGGACTGGACTCTCACTATTATGTTAGATCCACTATGGACTGGACTCTCACACTATTATGTTAGATCCACTATGGACTGGACTCTCACTATAATGTTAGATCCACTATGGACTGGACTCTCACTATTATGTTAGATCCACTATGGACTGGACTCTCACACTATTATGTTAGATCCACTATGGACTGGACTCTCACACTATTATGTTAGATCCACTATGGACTGGACTCTCACACTATTATGTTAGATCCACTATGGACTGGACTCTCACTATTATGTTAGATCCACTATGGACTGGACTCTTACACGATTATGTTAGATCCACTATGGACTGGACTCTCTCATTATTTTGTTAGATCCACTATGGACTGGACTCTCACTATTATGTTAGATCCACTATGGACTGGACTCTCACACTATTATGTCCGATCCACTATGGACTGGACTCTCACACTATTATGTTAGATCTACTATGGACTGGACTCTCACTATTATGTTAGATCCACTATGGACTGGACTCTCACACTACTATGTTAGATCCACTATGGACTGGACTCTCACGCTATTATGTTAGATCCACTATGGACTGGACTCTCACACTATTATGTTAGATCCACTATGGACTGGACTCTCACACTATTATGTTAGATCCACTATGGACTGGACTCTCACTATTATGTTAGATCCACTATGGACTGGACTCTCACACTATTATGTTAGATCCACTATGGACTGGACACTCACTATTATTTTCGATCCACTATGGACTGGACTCTCACACTATTATGTTAGATCCACTATGGACTGGACTCTCACACTATTATGTTAGATCCACTATGGACTAGACGCTCACTATTATGTTCGATCCACTATGGACTGGACTCTCACTATTATGTTAGATCCACTATGGACTGGACTCTCACACTATTATGTTAGATCCACTATGGACTGGACTCTCACACTATTATGTTAGATCCACTATGGACTGGACTCTCACACTATTATGTTAGATCCACTATGGACTGGACTCTCACACTATTATGTTAGATCCACTATGGACTAGACTCTCACTATTATGTTCGATCCACTATGGACTGGACTCTCACACTATTATGTTAGATCCACTATGGACTGGACTCTCACTATTATGCTAGATCCACTATGGACTGGACTCTCACACTATTATGTTAGATCCACTATGGACTGGACTCTCACACTATTATGTTAGATCCACTATGGACTGGACTCTCACTATTATGTTCGATCCACTATGGACTGGACTCTCACACTATTATGTTAGATCCACTATGGACTGGACTCTCACTATTATGTTAGATCCACTATGGACTGGACTCTCACACTATTATGTTAGATCCACTATGGACTGGACTCTCACAATATTATGTTAGATCCACTATGGACTGGACTCTGACACTATTATGTTAGATCCACTATGGACTGGACTCTCACACTATTATGTTAGATCCACTATGGACTGGACTCTCACACTATTATATTAGATCCACTATGGACTGGACTCTCACAATATTATGTTAGATCCACTATGGACTGGACTCTCACACTATTACGTTAGATCCACTATGGACTGGACTCTCACACTATTATGTTAGATCCACTATGGACTGGACTCTCACACTATTATGTTAGATCCACTATGGACTGGACTCCCACACTATTATGTTAGATCCACTATGGACTGGACTCTCACACTATTATGTTAGATCCACTATGGACTGGACTCTCACAATATTATGTTAGATCCACTATGGACTGGACTCTGACACTATTATGTTAGATCCACTATGGACTGGACTCTCACACTATTATGTTAGATCCACTATGGACTGGACTCTCACACTATTATGTTAGATCCACTATGGACTGGACTCTCACAATATTATGTTAGATCCACTATGGACTGGACTCTCACACTATTACGTTAGATCCACTATGGACTGGACTCTCACACTATTATGTTAGATCCACTATGGACTGGACTCTCACACTATTATGTTAGATCCACTATGGACTGGACTCTCACTATTATGTTAGATCCACTATGGACTGGACTCTCACACTATTATGTTAGATCCACTGTGGACTGGACTCTCACTATAATGTTAGATCCACTATGGACTGGACTCTCACTATTATGTTAGATCCACTATGGACTGGACTCTCACACTATTATGTTAGATCCACTATGGACTGGACTCTCACACTATTATGTTAGATCCACTATGGACTGGACTCTCACACTATTATGTTAGATCCACTATGGACTGGACTCTCACTATTATGTTAGATCCACTATGGACTGGACTCTTACACGATTATGTTAGATCCACTATGGACTGGACTCTCTCATTATTTTGTTAGATCCACTATGGACTGGACTCTCACTATTATGTTAGATCCACTATGGACTGGACTCTCACACTATTATGTCCGATCCACTATGGACTGGACTCTCACACTATTATGTTAGATCTACTATGGACTGGACTCTCACTATTATGTTAGATCCACTATGGACTGGACTCTCACACTACTATGTTAGATCCACTATGGACTGGACTCTCACGCTATTATGTTAGATCCACTATGGACTGGACTCTCACACTATTATGTTAGATCCACTATGGACTGGACTCTCACACTATTATGTTAGATCCACTATGGACTGGACTCTCACTATTATGTTAGATCCACTATGGACTGGACTCTCACACTATTATGTTAGATCCACTATGGACTGGACACTCACTATTATTTTCGATCCACTATGGACTGGACTCTCACACTATTATGTTAGATCCACTATGGACTGGACTCTCACACTATTATGTTAGATCCACTATGGACTAGACGCTCACTATTATGTTCGATCCACTATGGACTGGACTCTCACTATTATGTTAGATCCACTATGGACTGGACTCTCACACTATTATGTTAGATCCACTATGGACTGGACTCTCACACTATTATGTTAGATCCACTATGGACTGGACTCTCACACTATTATGTTAGATCCACTATGGACTGGACTCTCACACTATTATGTTAGATCCACTATGGACTAGACTCTCACTATTATGTTCGATCCACTATGGACTGGACTCTCACACTATTATGTTAGATCCACTATGGACTGGACTCTCACTATTATGCTAGATCCACTATGGACTGGACTCTCACTCTATTATGTTAGATCCACTATGGACTGGACTCTCACACTATTATGTTAGATCCACTATGGACTGGACTCTCACTATTATGTTCGATCCACTATGGACTGGACTCTCACACTATTATGTTAGATCCACTATGGACTGGACTCTCACTATTATGTTAGATCCACTATGGACTGGACTCTCACACTATTATGTTAGATCCACTATGGACTGGACTCTCACAATATTATGTTAGATCCACTATGGACTGGACTCTGACACTATTATGTTAGATCCACTATGGACTGGACTCTCACACTATTATGTTAGATCCACTATGGACTGGACTCTCACACTATTATATTAGATCCACTATGGACTGGACTCTCACAATATTATGTTAGATCCACTATGGACTGGACTCTCACACTATTACGTTAGATCCACTATGGACTGGACTCTCACACTATTATGTTAGATCCACTATGGACTGGACTCTCACACTATTATGTTAGATCCACTATGGACTGGACTCTCACACTATTATGTTAGATCCACTATGGACTGGACTCTCACACTATTATGTTAGATCCACTATGGACTGGACTCTCACAATATTATGTTAGATCCACTATGGACTGGACTCTGACACTATTATGTTAGATCCACTATGGACTGGACTCTCACACTATTATGTTAGATCCACTATGGACTGGACTCTCACACTATTATGTTAGATCCACTATGGACTGGACTCTCACAATATTATGTTAGATCCACTATGGACTGGACTCTCACACTATTACGTTAGATCCACTATGGACTGGACTCTCACACTATTATGTTAGATCCACTATGGACTGGACTCTCACACTATTATGTTAGATCCACTATGGACTGGACTCTCACTATTATGTTAGATCCACTATGGACTGGACTTTCACAATATTATGCTAGACCCACTCGACGTCCATTGTTTCGCAATATTATGCAAAGGCAACTTTTCTTACCTTCTGGTACCTGCTGATGTGTATTTGGGATCTGTATAAATCCCGGTGCGCCTAATGTACGGAATAATTCTGGTTCTGCTTACCGACTTCGAAG
Source organism: Nerophis lumbriciformis (assembly GCF_033978685.3). Taxonomy (NCBI): domain Eukaryota; kingdom Metazoa; phylum Chordata; class Actinopteri; order Syngnathiformes; family Syngnathidae; genus Nerophis; species Nerophis lumbriciformis. The sequence continues at coordinate 39,472,036 of NC_084566.2, read as the reverse complement.
CTATTTTATTTGGTACATGGTGTAATGATAAGTGTGACCAGTAGATGGCAGTCAAACATAAGAGATAAGTGTAGACTGCGCTATGATGGGACTATGACTCAAGTAAACAACGCCAACATTTTATATGTTCCATTGAAAATATGGAACATTACACAGAGTGCTCAAAAATCTATCAAAATGTTTTAGTAGGACTTTGGTAAGCTATGAAGCCATACCGCTTGATGGATTGTACTGTGCTTCGACATAGGAGTATTATTATGGTGTGTGTATAAGGTAAGACATTATCTGGCGTTTTGTTTCGCAATATTATGCAAAAGCAACTTTTCTTACCTTCTGGTACCTGCTGATCTGTATTTGGGATCTGCATAAATCCTGAAAAATTGTGTGAGTCCGCCTTTGTAGTCCGTGCCGACACCGTAGTCGATAAGCTTCTTCTTTTTATCTATCTTCTTATTATGGGACATTCTTCCTCCACTGTTGCCATTTCTAATATAAAGTAGTGTAAAGTTCTTACTTATATCTGTCAGTAAACTCACCATGAAAGCGCTAAAACATACCGGTGTAGTGAGTTTACATTATTCACCCAAGGAACTTTAGTTATTAGAGTTCTGGTTGGACTTTTTTTTTTTTTTTTTTGACCAAAGAACCATCATTACATGTTATGTAGACCATATTGTGTATTCAATTTAGAAAAATAATAATAATAATTAAAGCTGCAAGCAGCGTTGGTCGGGCCCGCGTATTTGGCAGGTGCAAGTCCTAAGTGTCCCAATGCTTTTGTCCAGTTTTCGTCCCAAGTGTCCCAATACTTTTGTCCAGTTTTAGTCCTAAGTGTCCCAATACTTGTGTCCAGTGTAGGTGTCCCAATACTTTAGTCCAGAGGTAGTCCTAAGTGTCCCAATACTTTTGTCCAGTTTTAGTCCTAAGTGTCCCAAAACATTTGTCTAGTGGTAGTCCGAAGTGTCCCAATACTTTTGTCAAGTTGTAGTCCTTAGTGTCCCAAAACGTGTGTCAAGTTTTAGTCCCAAGTGTCCCAATAGTGTTGTCCAGTTTTCGTCCAAAGTGTCCCAATACTTTTGTCCAGTTTTATTCCTAAGTGTCCCAATACTTGTGTCAAGTTTTCGGCCTAAATGTCCCAATACTTTTGTCAAGTTTTATTTCCAAGTGTCCCAATACTTTTGTCCAGTTTTCGTCATAAGTGTCCCAATACTTTTGTCCAGTTTTAGTCCTAAGTGTCCCAAAACTTTTGTCAAGTTGTAGTCCTAATTGTCCCAATACTTTTGTGCAGTGTAAGTGTCCCAATACTTTTGTGCAGTGTAAGTGTCCCAATACTTTTGTCCAGTGTAAGTGTCCCAATACTTTTGTCCAGTGGTAGTCCAAAGTGTCCCAATACTTTTGTCCAGTTGTAGTCCTCCGACCTTCCCAGTGGGAGTTACAGGCAGTTTTGTCATTTTTTTCTTCCGAGGAGCAGTTTTTTCTGCGTTTTATTCAAAAATTGCGGTAGAGCGCAATTTTGAGATTTGGGGTTAGGTTTTTTTTATTAGATCGCAATTTTTGCCAGTCCTGATGTGTGTGTTCAGTTTGGTGAGTTTTGAAGCATGTTAAGGGGGTCAAATTACAGCTCAAAGAGACAAAAATGACTGTTTTAGTACATTTTTATCTTGAAGGGGGAATTGCCAACTTCCTGTTGATTTTTGCCCGAGGAATATAATTAATGAAAAGTAGGTCTAATTGAGACCTTTCATGTCTCTACGACATTTGTACTGGGAGTTAGAGGCAGTTTTCCTTCTAGGGGGCGCTAGAGTGCAGTTTTGAGTTTTGGGGTTTGATTTTTTTACCAAAAAGTTTTGTTCGCGTTTATTTATGTGTGCGTCAAATTTGGTGAGTTTTGCAGCATGTTAAGGGGGTCAAATTACAGCGCAAAGCTGCGGAAGAATAATAATAATAATAAGAAGAAGAAAGAATAAAACGTTACAAATTCAATAGGTCCTTATGTCCCATTGTAAAAGGACTCCCGTTAGGATTCCTTTTACAATGGGCCATGCGGGCCCTAATAATATGACTCCTTTAATGCGCCCTATAATCCAGTGCGCCTTATATATGAAAACATTTCGAAAACAGACCATTCATCGGCAGTGCGCCCTATGGTCTGGAAAATACGGTATATATTTGCTGGTGTCAGTTAGTTAGTTAGTCAGTTAGTTAGTTAGTAGGTACCATCATTTTGAAAATTATGGGTTAATTTGATAAAAAAAATTCAGGAAATGCCAGAAATTGTATAAAGAACAAGTGATTCCATTTAGGGCTGATCCAGATTATTTTTTACTGAGTTACATTACGTTTACGTTACGGGCTGAATTTGTATTTCTGTACAGTATGCATAGTGGTGCCTGCCGCCTCCACCCACAGAGACAAAGAGAGTGGATGACTAACGAGAGGCTTCATTAATTTTTGCTGTACAGTAAAAATATAAGCAACATTGTTCAAAAAGTTATGGGCAAATTTTGGATGAAACTTTCAGGAATTGCCAGAAATGGGTTAAAGAACAAGGTATTCCATTTTGGGGCTGATCCAGATCACTATCTGGTTTCAGGATTTTATTTTCAAGGATTATTCCTAATTGGGAAATAGAGCCTGGCGAAGGTCTTTTTTAGTTTTTGGAAAAAAAATGTATATTTTATTAATTTATTTATTATCGGAGTATTATTTATAACTGGGAAATAGGGCCTGGCGAAGGTCTTTCTTAGTGTGGAAGTTGCGTCCTCGCAGTTCCACTGTCAGACACGGCACAGGAGCCAAGCGTGCAGGTTTTAACAAGGTTTTAATAAACATAGGTTTTTAACAAAAGTTTTCTCTCCTGAAGGACGCGACTTTTTCAGCCACGTCCGTATCCTCTCTCCCCTCCTGCTCCCGGCCGGTTACTGTTAAGGACAACAGATGATACGATTAACACGTACCACCTGTGAAATCTAATCACCTGCCAGCTGTGTCTCGCCGTCAGCACTGCCACGCCCCCCCCCCCCCCCCCGTCTCATGGTGCTCTGTTCTCAGCACCATGGACAGCGCATCACTTAGTTTTTGGATTTTTTTTAATAATAATGTATATTTTGATTATTTATTTATTATCTTATTTTAATTATTTTGTTTTGTTTTATTTGACTAAAATGCGTTCTTTCAGGTAAATATATTACTGTTAAATATTTAACAATTAGAATATATACAGGTAAAAGCCAGTAAATTAGAATATTTTGAAAAACTTGATTTATTTCAGTAATTGCATTCAAAAGGTGTAACTTGTACATTATATTTATTCATTGCACACAGACTGATGCATTCAAATGTTTATTTCATTTAATTTTGATGATTTGAAGTGGCAACAAATGAAAATCCAAAATTCCGTGTGTCACAAAATTAGAATATTACTTAAGGCTAATACAAAAAAGGGATTTTTAGAAATGTTGGCCAACTGAAAAGTATGAAAATGAAAAATATGAGCATGTACAATACTCAATACTTGGTTGGAGCTCCTTTTGCCTCAATTACTGCGTTAATGCGGCGTGGCATGGAGTCGATGAGTTTCTGGCACTGCTCAGGTGTTATGAGAGCCCAGGTTGCTCTGATAGTGGCCTTCAACTCTTCTGCGTTTTTGGGTCTGGCATTCTGCATCTTCCTTTTCACAATACCCCACAGATTTTCTATGGGGCTAAGGTCAGGGGAGTTGGCGGGCCAATTTAGAACAGAAATACCATGGTCCGTAAACCAGGCACGGGTAGATTTTGCGCTGTGTGCAGGCACCAAGTCCTGTTGGAACTTGAAATCTCCATCTCCATAGAGCAGGTCAGCAGCAGGAAGCATGAAGTGCTCTAAAACTTGCTGGTAGACGGCTGCGTTGACCCTGGATCTCAGGAAACAGAGTGGACCGACACCAGCAGATGACATGGCACCCCAAACCATCACTGATGGTGGAAACTTTACACTAGACTTCAGGCAACGTGGATCCTGTGCCTCTCCTGTCTTCCTCCAGACTCTGGGACCTCGATTTCCAAAGGAAATGCAAAATTTGCATGGTTGGGTGATGGTTTGGGGTGCCATGTCATCTGCTGGTGTCGGTCCACTCTGTTTCCTGAGATCCAGGGTCAACGCAGCCGTCTACCAGCAAGTTTTAGAGCACTTCATGCTTCCTGCTGCTGACCTGCTCTATGGAGATGGAGATTTCAAGTTCCAACAGGACTTGGCGCCTGCACACAGCGCAAAATCTACCCGTGCCTGGTTTACGGACCATGGTATTTCTGTTCTAAATTGGCCCGCCAACTCCCCTGACCTTAGCCCCATAGAAAATCTGTGGGGTATTGTGAAAAGGAAGATGCAGAATGCCAGACCCAAAAACGCAGAAGAGTTGAAGGCCACTATCAGAGCAACCTGGGCTCTCATAACACCTGAGCAGTGCCAGAAACTCATCGACTCCATGCCACGCCGCATTAACGCAGTAATTGAGGCAAAAGGAGCTCCAACCAAGTATTGAGTATTGTACATGCTCATATTTTTCATTTTCATACTTTTCAGTTGGCCAACATTTCTAAAAATCCCTTTTTTGTATTAGCCTTAAGTAATATTCTAATTTTGTGACACACGGAATTTTGGATTTTCATTTGTTGCCACTTCAAATCATCAAAATTAAATGAAATAAACATTTGAATGCATCAGTCTGTGTGCAATGAATAAATATAATGTACAAGTTACACCTTTTGAATGCAATTACTGAAATAAATCAAGTTTTTCAAAATATTCTAATTTACTGGCTTTTACCTGTATATATATATATTTTTTAAATGCCGGTATTTTTTTTTAAAACATTTTATAATTATTACAAACAAAAATCTTTCTTCTTCACCTTCCAATCTTGAGTTGCAAGAGAATATGAGCACATGCATGCTGGAAGACATAATATGGTTGAAAGTGTGGTGTGCTCACCTTGGTCCTGCTTGTGTAGCTCCAGTGGTACGGCCCCCAGGAACTCTGTAAAACCCGAGCAGGAGCCACGTTAGCAACAGCGGGAACTTTTGCTGACAAGGACCAGATGCCACACTTTCTTTCTACGTTAAGGAGGAAAATTGCTGAGACGCTTTAAATAAAAGGGGCCCCCCCAGGTCGGAACACGGCAGGTGCCGGGGACTCTGGCGCCCCGGCTTAGGCAGCATCCTGCAAATTAAGCCTGCCCCGCCCCTCAGTTGGGCTTTTAACTAGCTTTCTTCAAATCCTAATTCATAGCTGTATGTTTGTGCAAGTGCTGGGGGCCGCCCTGACCTGTAAAACTACAAAGTGGGAGCCCTCACACAAACTCATTACCACTGTGCTATAAAACGTGTGTGCGGAACATGCTCTGCTCCACCTTCTGAAGTTTAAAAAACAAACCTGTGGAATCAGCGAAACATGGCACTGACTTGCTTCTTCAGGGCGCGCAAATTATTACAAAAATCGTTTGTTTGGCTTTCGTTGGGATAATTTTCACACACTGTGTTTAGAATATGCATTTTGTTTCATTGTCATGCTAAAGTATGACGAAAGACAAGTTTCTCAAACAGGTTACTCTGTAAATTTGGGTCATTGGGTGATAATAAACAAATGATTTGTTATTTTCTGCGATGAGGTGGCGACTTGTCCAGGGTGTACCCCGCCTTCCGCCCGATTGTAGCTGAGATAGGCTCCAGCGCCCCCCCGCGACCCCAAAAGGGAATAAGCGGTAGAAAATGGATGGATGGATGGATTTGTTATTTTGTTTTCATTGACAGAAGGCAATCATGATTTAGGCGTAAGAAAACATATGAAAGCACGTCAAAGCCTTGCCTGCTTTTTGGCAATTTCAACCTGTATAGGACGCATTTTGACATTCAACATTTTTAAGGATTTATTAACAAATGAGTGCAGTAGACATTTGTTGCCATGCATGCATTCATTCATCCATTTGAGGTTTACCTGGTAACAAAACCATGGCCAGAAGGAGTCCAACGTGGATGAGGGGATGTGTCGCCATGTTCACTTTTGAGAGCGCTTCCTGTGGAAAATGAGCAAAATCCTATCGTGGTCAAAAATGGACTTAGATTGTTAAAATCCAAGAGTAGACATGATGAATACTTGCACTGGACAATAGAGACGATAGGGGGCACGCCGTAACTAAGCTTTTTCGGTAATTATCGGACCACCGGAACAATCAATCGACTTAACTCCAACCAACACAATCAGACAGATTAGATCAGGGGTGTCCAAAATAGGCAGTATGTCTTAAATCTAATTTTCATTACCTGAGCGTTTAGTTGTATATATATATATATGTATATATATATATGTCTTAATAAGGTTATCCAAAAAATAGTGCTCGATACCGTAGTAGAGCGCAATATATGTATGTGTGGGGGAAAAAATCACAAGACTACTTCATCTCTACAGGCCTGTTTCATGAGGGGTTCCCTCAATCATCAGGAGATCAGGAGAAATCTCCTGATGATTGAGGGAACCCCTCATGAAACAGGCCTGTAGGGATGAAGTAGTCTTGTGATTTTTTTTCCCCACACATACATATATATATATATATATATATATACAGGTAAAAGCCAGTAAATTAGAATATTTTGAAAAACTTGATTTATTTCAGTAATTGCATTCAAAAGGTGTAACTTGTACATTATATTTATTCATTGCACACAGACTGATGCATTCAAATGTTTATTTCATTTAATTTTGATGATTTGAAGTGGCAACAAATGAAAATCCAAAATTCCATGTGTCACAAAATTAGAATATTACTTAAGGCTAATACAAAAAAGGGATTTTTAGAAATGTTGGCCAACTGAAAAGTATGAAAATGACAAATATGAGCATGTACAATACTCAATACTTGGTTGGAGCTCCTTTTGCCTCAATTACTGCGTTAATGCGGCGTGGCATGGAGTCGATGAGTTTCTGGCACTGCTCAGGTGTTATGAGAGCCCAGGTTGCTCTGATAGTGGCCTTCAACTCTTCTGCGTTTTTGGGTCTGGCATTCTGCATCTTCCTTTTCACAATACCCCACAGATTTTCTATGGGGCTAAGGTCAGGGGAGTTGGCGGGCCAATTTAGAACAGAAATACCATGGTCCGTAAACCAGGCACGGGTAGATTTTGCGCTGTGTGCAGGCGCCAAGTCCTGTTGGAACTTGAAATCTCCATCTCCATAGAGCAGGTCAGCAGCAGGAAGCATGAAGTGCTCTAAAACTTGTTGGTAGACGGCTGCGTTGACCCTGGATCTCAGGAAACAGAGTGGACCGACACCAGCAGATGACATGGCACCCCAAACCATCACCCAACCATGCACATTTTGCATTTCCTTTGGAAATCGAGGTCCCAGAGTCTGGAGGAAGACAGGAGAGGCACAGGATCCACGTTGCCTGAAGTCTAGTGTAAAGTTTCCACCATCAGTGATGGTTTGGGGTGCCATGTCATCTGCTGGTGTCGGTAATTGAGGCAAAAGGAGCTCCAACCAAGTATTGAGTATTGTACATGCTCATATTTTTCATTTTCATACTTTTCAGTTGGCCAACATTTCTAAAAATCCCTTTTTTGTATTAGCCTTAAGTAATATTCTAATTTTGTGACACACGGAATTTTGGATTTTCATTTGTTGCCACTTCAAATCATCAAAATTAAATGAAATAAACATTTGAATGCATCAGTCTGTGTGCAATGAATAAATATAATGTACAAGTTACACCTTTTGAATGCAATTACTGAAATAAATCAAGTTTTTAAAAATATTCTAATTTACTGGCTTTTACCTGTATATATATATATATTTTTTTTTGTTGTTGTTGTTGTTGTAAAAAGCACTTTACATTGAGCAAACAACCTGAAAGTGCTACAGTGTATTTAAAAAATAATAAAAAGATGATTAAAATAAATAAAAAAATAAAGACTAGAACAGCCTAATAGCTAAAACTAGTATGCATATGTCTAAAGAAAAAATTTTTTTTAAAAAGAAGGGTTTTTAAGCTTTTTTTAAAAGCATCCACAGTCTGTGGTGCCCTCATGTGGTCAGGGAGAGTGTTCCACAGACTGGGAGCGGCGGAGCGGAAAGCCCAGTCTCTCCCATTGTTCGTAGCTTTGTCCTCGGAGGTTGGAGGAGGTTAGCCTGTCCGGAGCGGAGGTGTCGTGTGGAGGATTTTGGGGTGAGTAGTTCTTTGAGGTAGAGGGGGGCATTTCCATGGTGGCACTGGTGGGTTAGTAGGGAGACTTTGTATTCAATTCTGAGTGGAACAGGAAGCCAATGAAGGGCTTTGAGAATTGGTATGATATGGTCGTATTTCCGTTGCTGTAATTTTGTGGTCAACGTCATTATTTATGGTCAACGACCATGAACTTTAATTGGAAGTGAATTGAGCAAAGTACAAGTGCAGACGGGATAGGCTCCAGCCCTGCTGTGACCCCCCCAGTACAAGTGGTAAAAAATGAATGGATTCATTTGTATGACCCAATCCAAACAACAGTTTTGGTTGATTGAAACTTGTATTAGTAGATTGCACAGTACAGTACATATTCCGTACAATTGACCACTAAATGGTAACACCCCCAATAAGTTTTTCAACTTGTTTAAGTCGGTGTCCACACTCATGGTGCAAATAAATGATAACCAATAAATAAAGTCAACACACCTCCTGCTCATTGAATTTTGTGGGAATTATAAAACATATTTGAAATGAAAGCCATATAAATCCACTACAATGCATTGGTGGGTGTTATGCAAAAACACTCTCTCCACACCTTGTCATGTTTGGCCTATTTTAGCTGTTGGATATTTCTGATTGATAACAAAACTATAAGGTGGTGATCACGGGAATAAAAAAAAAAAGGTAGGAATCGTGCATTTATTCTCAATATTCAATGATTTATTGTTTGTACTTTACATTGTGTCTTTGGGCCAAACACTTCACCCTTGCTCCTGATGGGTGGTGGTTAGCGCCATCAATGTGTGAATGTGTGTGTGAATGGGTGAATGTAAAGCGCTTTAGGTATGATTGCAGGTATAGTAAAGCGCTATATAAATGACAGAGCATTTACCATGTACCATTGTGTAGTGTTGTTATTAACAGTTAAAGTGTGTTGTTGATCTGTTAGCTCCAGCTTGCCTAAATCAATAGTGAGTCTGATCATTTATCATCTCATCTTTATTGATCCACAAGGGAAATTGTTCCACACATCCATTATAAAGGATGGAAAGGGTAAGGATGGAAAGGATAATGCAGGTATGAAGTAGACTAAAAATATACCATACACTCTTAGAAATAAGGGTTCTTCTACAAGGGCTGAGGTTCTAACTGGAACCATTTGCTTCTGAAAAGCCCTTTCCCGAAGAAAGGGTTTTTCAAGGGGTTCTTGGTAACGCTAATGGTTCCAGTAAGAACCATTTTGATCCAGAGAACCCTTTAAAACCCCTTTTCTGAATAATTGGTTTTAAAAGGGTTCTCACTAACACTAAGGGTTCCAGTAAGAACTGTTTTGATCCAGAGAACCGTTTTTGGAAGAAAGAGTTCTTCAGGGATTGTTGAAAGCATGGGTAAGATCCTGTGTCACCAGGGACATACTTCCTGATAACATTTGCCAATAATGGTGCCTATCTTTAAATAAATGTTTTTCTCATTAAAATGTTTTGAATGTTTGTTCAATGTCAACATGATAAATGACCACAATATAATATGAACTAAACTGATCTGTAGAATACAATATGGTTCTTTATAGAACCCTCAGAAGAGTAGAATACAATATGGTTCTTTATAGAACCCTCAGAAGACAAGACGGTTATCGGTGAAAACCTTTGAAATGGGATGTTTTTAGAACCCCCTGTGTCAGGTCTAGATGAAACCCTTGAAACATGAAAGAGTTCTTTGTGGAACTCCCTGTGTGGGTTCTAGATGAAACCCTTGAAACATGAAAGGGTTCTTAGTGGAACTCCCTGCATGGGTTCTAGATGAAACCCTTGACAAACGAAAGGGTTCTTAGTGGAACTCCCTGCGTGGGTTCTAGATGAAAGTCTTGAAATACAAAAGGGTTCTTAGTGGAACTCCCTGTGTGGGTTCTAGATGAAACCCTTGAAATACGAAACGGTTCTTAGTGGAACTCCCTGTGTGGGTTCTAGATGAAACCCTTGAAATACAAAAGGGTTCTTAGTGGAACTCCCTGCGTGGGTTCTAGATGAAAGTCTTGAAATACTAAAGGGTTCTTAGTGGAACTCCCTGTGTGGGTTCTAGATGAAACCCTTGAAATACGAAAGGGTTCTTAGTGGAACTCCCTGCGTGGGTTCTAGATGAAAGTCTTGAAATACAAAAGGGTTCTTAGTGGAACTCCCTGCGTGGGTTCTAGATGAAAGTCTTGAAATACAAAAGGGTT
>NC_084566.2:39444124-39456624 GCF_033978685.3 Nerophis lumbriciformis | reverse complement strand
CAAGGCAAGCGCTTGTTACTCTCGGGGTCTCCTAGCCGCTCAGGCAAATCATATTGTCTAAAATTGCATTTTTCCATGGATAACATGACATCATCACGCAAAGTGTGTGCTCTTTCAGTCAATTAGTGCGCATATATACAGCCCGGCCAAAAAATTTTAATTGTAATTTTGAGGAATTCATCTGAATGTGCATGAACTATTTCTGTTCAAAATAGTTAGAAATGTTAAATGTTTAAATATTACCTGTCAGTTTACTGTACTGTGCCAACTGTACTACTATATGAGTACCTATTTTCTATTGTTTCATTGAAAATAAAACAGCAAAGTCCATTTGGCTGTCATCTGTTTTAATTATGAGACACAATTGTGTCAAAGTCATGATTTTTTACTTCATGCTTGAAGTAAGAAATGATGACTTTAAAAAAGTAGTTTTATACTTGTGAGTGTTGATGACACAGCTTTGCAACACTTGATATTCTAGTTTCAAGCATGTTTTACTCAATATAGGTCATCAAATCTCAGCAACAAGCTGTAATATCTTATTGAGATCATTTAGGACCAAAACACTTAAAACAAGTAAAACACTCTAACATAAAATCTGCTTAGTGAGAAGAATTATCTTATCAGACAGAAAATAAGCAAATATCACCCTTATTTGAGATATTTCATCTTTCTTAGATTTCAGTTTTTACAGTGTGTGAACATGAAATATCTTGTCTTTGCAGTCTATTCAATTGAATATACCGTATTTTCCGCACCATAAGCCGCCCTGGGTTATAAGCCGCGCCTTCAATGAACGGCATATTTCAAAACTTTGTCCACCTATAAGCCGCCCCGTGTTGTAAGCCGCATCTAACTGCGCTAAAGGAATGTCAAAAAAACAGTCAGATAGGTCAGTCAAACTTTAATAATATATTAAAAACCAGCGTGATGTGGGCGCGCATGGAGTCGTATATCAACATGGACGGAGCTGCGTGAAAAAAGCCACCCGGCCTCTTCGCGTAAACTTCCCTTAACCACTCGCTCATCTTTTCTTCATCCATCCATCCCTTCGAGTTAGCTTTTATGATGACGCCGGCTGGAAAGGTCTCTTTTGGCAAGGTCTTCCTTTTGAATATCACCATGGGTGGAAGTTTCTGGCCATTAGCATGGCAAGCTAGAACCACAGTGAAGGATGACTTCTCATTCCCTGTGGTGCGAATATTCACCGTACGTGCTCCCGTTGTATCCACAGTGCGGTTCACAGGAATATCAAAAGTCAGTGGAACCTCGTCCATGTTGATAATGTTCTCTGGCCGGATCTTTTTTTCAGCTATCTTGTTTTTACAATATGCACGGAAAGTAGCCAGCTTTTCTTGAAAGTCTTTAGGCAGTTGCTGTGAAATAGTAGTCCGTGTGCGGATGGAGAGATTGCGTCTTTTCATGAACCGGAAACCTGTCGCTTAGTAGGAGCCATTTTGTGGTCTTTACAGATGTAAACACACAAAGGAAATGAAACGTAATATCCGCGCGCTTCTTCTTCTTCTTCTATGCGGGCGGGTGGTTGCTTACAGTAGAAGAAGAAGCGCTTCCTGTTCTATGGGGGCGGGTGCTTACCTTGGCGGTTGCTTGCGTAGAAGAAGAAGCACTTCCTCTTCTACGGGGAAAAAAGATGGCGGCTGTTTACCGTAGTTGCGAGACCGAAACTTTATGAAAATGAATCTTAATATTAATCCATATATAAAGCGCACCGGGTTATAAGCTGCACTGTCAGCTTTTGAGTAAATTTGTGGTTTTTAGGTGCGGCTAATAGTGCGGAAAATACGGTAAGTAGAAAATGATTTGTTGTATTCTCTTTTTATTTACCATTTACACAACGTGCCAACTTCACTGCTTTTGGGTTTTGTACAAGAACTGAAACCTTCTTCTTCCAGTAGTTTTGACACACAACAATGTTGCTTAAGTGAGCCTTTCAGGTTGAAGCGGACATCGTGGCATCATAATTTACATCTTCAGGAAACGCTCGGTCTCTTTGGACCAGCCAGCAAAAGTTAGGAGCCCCATAAAATGTCTCATGTGGCTTGCAAATGAGAAGCTCACGGAAAGACCCCGCGGCCTTGTAAAAAAGATTGTTAAGAAGTGTGTGTGCCTACACGTCACACAAAATATGCCAAATCTAACTTTTACTGTACTCGCGTGTTTGCAGATTGTCAGCGCTTAAAAAAATGAAAGAAATGGCTTTTTTCTCTGAATTTTTATTGCAATGTCGATGCATACCATGTACAGTATATACAGTATAGCGGCTGACAGCAGGACACCCTATGAAACCAGCTTTGAAGAAAATAATGAGTTCTAGTTACAAACCCTGTTTCCATATGAGTTGGGAAATTGTGTTAGATGTAAATATAAACGGAATACAATGATTTGCAAATCCTTTTCCACCCATATTCAATTGAATGCGCTACAAAGACAACATATTTGATGTACAAACTCATAAACATTTTTTTTTTTTTGCAAATAATAATTAGGGCCCGCATGGCCCATTGCATAAGGACTCCCAAAGGGAGTCCTTATGCAATGGGCCATAAGGACCTATTGTATTTGTAAGGTTTTATTCTTTATTCTTTATTCTTCCGCCGCCACATTAAACTGTAATTTGACCCACTTAACATGCTTCAAAACTCACCATATTTGACCCACACATCAGGACCTGCGAAAATTGCCTTTTTTTTTTAAAAACCGAACCACAAAACTCAAAATTGCGCTCTAGCGCCCCCTAGGGAAAAAAAAAACTGGACTGCCTGTAACTCCCACTAGGAAGGTCGGAGAGACATAAAACAAAAACCTCTATGTAGGTCTGACTTAGACCTAGATTTCATAATTGTACATTCTCGGGCTAAAATCAACAGGAAGTTGGCTATTCCCCCTTCAAGACAAAAAAGTACTAAAAACAGTAACTTTTGCCTCTTTGAGCTATAATTTGACCCCCTTAACATGCTTCAAAACTCACCAAACTGAACGCACACATCAGGACTGGCAAAAATTGTGATCTAATAAAAAAAACCTAACCCCAAATCTCAAAATTGTGCTCTAGCGCAATTTTTTAATAAAACGCACAAAAAACTGCTCCTCGGATGAAAAAACTGACAAAACTGCCTGTAACTCCCACTGGGAAGGTCGGAGAGACATAAAACAAAAACCTCTATGTAGGTCTGACTTAGACCTAGATTTCATCATTGTACATTCTCGGGCTAAAATCAACAGGAAGTTGGCAATTCCCCCTTCAAGACAAAAAAGTACTAAAAACAGTCACTTTTGCCTCTTTGAGCTATAATTTGACCCACTTAACATGCTTCAAAACTCACCGAACTGAACACACACATCAGGACTGGCTAAAATTGCGATCTAATGAAAAAACCTAACCCCAAATCAAAAAATTGTGCTCTACCGCAATTTTTTAATAAAACGCAGAAACAAACTGCTCCTCGGAAGAAAAAAATGACAAAACTGCCTGTAACTCCCACTGGGAAAGTCGGAAAGACATGAAACAAAAACCTCTATGTAGGTCTCACGTAGACCTACATTTCATAGATTGACAACCCTCAGCAAAAATCAACAGGAAGTTTGCAATTCCCCCTTCAAAACACATTTTTTGTAAAAACCGGTCACCTTCCTTCAAAAACTATCTCCTCTGAGCGCGTTTGTCGTTTTGGCTTCAAACTAACACAGGAGAGAGATCGAACCCTTGTGTATAAAAGTAAGTCTAACTGCTCCGGTTTTGATTTTATGACCCTTCAAAGAACCGCTGCGCTGATGCTGCTGCGCTGCTGTTTTTTCAGGATGGCTGCTTAAAAGCAGGAAGCACCAACGTGCCCACACAATGCAGACAAGGTAGGTACACTAGACAAAAGTATTGGGACACTTCAGACTAAAAGTAGACAAAAGTATTGGGACACTTATGACTACCACTGGACAAAAGTATTGGGACACTTAGGACTACAGCATGACAAAAGTATTGGGACACTTACGACTAAAAGTAGACAACAGTGTTGGGAAACTTAGGACTACCACTGGACAAAAGTATTGGGAGACTTACACTGAACAAAAGTATTGGGACACTTGGGACTACAACTTGACAACAGTCTTGGGACACTTGGGACATAAACTGGACAAAAGTATTGGGACACTTGGGACTAACACTTGACAAAAGTATTGGGACACTTAGGGCGAAAACTGGACAAAAGTATTGGGACACTTAGGACTACCACTGGACAAAAGTATTGGGACACGTACACTGGACAAAAGTATTGGGACACTTAGGACTACCACTGGACAAAAGTATTGGGACACGTACACTGGACAAAAGTATTGGGACACTTAGGACTACCACTGGACAAAAGTATTGGGACACGTACACTGGACAAAAGTATTGGGACACTTAGGACTACCACTGGACAAAAGTATTGGGACACCTACACTGGACGAAAGTATTGGGACACTTGGGACTACAACTTGACAACAGTCTTGGGACACTTGGGACATAAACTGGACAAAAGTATTGGGACACTTGGGACTAACACTGGACAAAAGTATTGGGACACATAGGGCGAAAACTGGACAAAAGTATTGGGACACTTAAGACTACCACTGGACAAAAGTATTGGGACACCTACACTGGACAAAAGTATTGGGACACTTGGGACTAAAACTGGACAAAAGTATTGGGACACTTGGGACTAACACTGGACAAAAGTATTGGGACATTTAGGACTAGCACCTGCCAAGTTTGCGGGCCCGACCAACGCTGCTTGCAGCTTTAATTAACTTAGAATTTCATGGCTGCAACACGTGCCAAAGTAGTTGGGAAAGGGCATGTTCACCACTGTGTTACATCACCTTTTCTTTTAACAACACTCAATAAACGATTGGGAACTGAGGAAACTAATTGTTGAAGCTTTGAAAGTGGAATTCTTTCCCATTCTTGTTTTATGTAGAGCTTCAGTCGTTCAACAGTCCGGGGTCTGCGCTGTCGTATTTTACGCTTCATAACGGGCCACACATTTTCGATGGGAGACAGGTCTGGACTGCAGGCGAGGCCAGGAAAGTACCCGCACTCTTTTTTTAACGAAGCCACGCTGTTGTAACACGTGCTGAATGTGGCTTGGCATTGTCTTGCTGAAATAAGCAGGGGCGTCCATGAAAAATGGATGCATATGTTGTTCCAAAACCTGTATGTACCTTTCACCATTAATGGTGCTTTCACAGATTTTCACAGACTAATGCACCCTCATACCATCACACATGCTGGCTTTTGAACTTTGCGTCAATAGCAGTCTGGATGGTTCGCTTCCCCTTTGGTCCAGATGACACGATGTCGAATATTTCCAAAAAACAATTTGAAAATGTGGACTCGTCAGACCACAGAACACTTTTCCACTTTGCATGAGTCCATTTTAGATGATCTCGGGCCCAGAGAAGCCGGCGGCGTTTCTGGGTGTTGTTGATAAATGGCTTTCGCTTTGCATAGTAGAGCTTTAACTTGCACTTACAGATGTAGCGACCAACTGTATTTAGTGACAGTGGTTTTCTGAAGTGTTCCTGAGCCCATGTGGTGATATCCTTTAGAGATTGATGTCGGTTTTTGATACAGTGCCGTCTGAGGGATCGAAGGTCACGGTCATTCAATGTTGGTTTCCGGCCATGCCGCTCACGTGGAGTGATTTCTCCAGATTCTCTGAACCTTTTGATGATATTATGGACCGTAGATGTTGAAATCCCTAAATTTCTTGCAATTGCACTTTGAGAAACGTTGTTCTTAAACTGTTTGACTATTTGCTCACGCAGTTGTGGACAAAGGGGTGTACCTCGCCCCATCCTTTCTTGTGAAAGACTGAGCATTTTTTTGGGAAGCTGTTTTTATACCCAATCATGGCACCCACCTGTTCCCAATTCGCAGTCTGGATGGTTCGCTTCCCCTTTGGTCCGGATGACACGATGTCGAATATTTCCAAAAACAATTTGAAAATGTGGACTCGTCAGACCACAGAACACTTTTCCACTTTGCATCAGTCCATCTTAGATGAGCTCGAACCCAGCGAAGCCGGCGGCGTTTCTGGGTGTTGTTGATAAATGGCTTTGGCTTTGCATAGTAGAGTTTTAACTTACACTTACAGATGTAGCGACCGACTGTAGTTACTGACAGTGGTTTTCTGAAGTGTTCCTGAGCCCATGTGGTGATATCCTTTACACACTGATTCCCTATTTGATGCATAACATATTGCTGTATGTACTAGAGATGCGCGGTTTGCGGGCACAACCGCGGAGTCCGCGGATTATCCGCGAATCGGGCGGATGAAATTTTAAAAAATTTGATTTTATCAGCGGGTCGGGTCGGGTCGGGTCGGGCGATTGAAATTTAAAAAAATTTGATTTTAAATAGATTCAGGCGGGTGGCAGTTAAACCAATTGGGAAATATATATACATAGTTAAATGTTGTTACCCACATACGAAAAACGAGCAGGCACCTGCAGCATATGCCACAACAGAAGAAAAAAAAAAAAAAGAGATGGACACTTTTACGGAGCGGAGAAGGCCCCCGACGCCTCCGGGACCGAGGCCCCTTCCCCCGAGAGGGCCCCACCGGGAGCCGTAGCTGAGGCGATCCGCGAGAAGGGCCCGACGCACGTCCAGGGTCACCACCGCGCCCACCGCACCGACACCCCGCCTCGTCCACCTTCGCCGCGGCCGGCGTCACGCGCAGCAGGTAAGCAGCTTACCTGCCCACCACCCCCGTGGCCGAGAGCTCGTAACAGGGGTCACTCCGCGCGCTCCGCCCGCGCAGCTTACCTGCCCGCCACCCCTGTTGCCGGGGGCGCGTAACAGGGGTCACTCCGCGCGCAGTGCGCTCACGAAAGGGGTGGGGCTCACCCTGGTTGATATAGACAGCAGCTAGGACGGTGGCCATGGAACCCGCTAAGGAGTGTGTAACAACCCACCTGCCGAATCAACTAGCCCTGAAAATGGATGGCGCTGGAGCGTCGGGCCCATACCCGGCCGTCGCCGGCAGCGAGACGCGCTTGGAGGTGCGCTCAGCGCGGCTCCCATATGATTGCGCACTGGTGTGCGTCTGGGTCGTGACAGCGTGGCACGCAAATGTCTGTGCTGCATTGGATCAGTCTCCTTTCTTTAACAGGCAAAAGCTTTATAACCTCACTAATGCCTTGCATCGTCTATATTAGATATATAACAACGGGCGGGTGCGGGCGGATGGCGGGCGGATGCGGTTCTGATCAAATGTTAGATCGGGTGGATTGCGGATGGTCGACGACTTTCTGATGCGGTTGCGGATGAAATAATTGCCTATCCGCGCATCTCTAGTATGTACATATTGCATCAATGTGCCTCGTTTGTAGGTACATTTGAGCTCATCGAATATCCTTTACTTTTATCCTCCTTGTATATAATGTAGTTTTGCGTGTCTCACGTTGGCTGCATTTTGTTCCAGACCACAGCAAATGTTACCTAGCTTTCCAAAGATTGTGATAAATCTATTCAAAGAAGACAGCCTGCCTTTTCCTTTAACTTGGACACACACATCTATACCTTCGGCCATTAAAAGCCAGTCATTTCCAGGAGTTATCTCACCTTCTGAGTAGCCTCTGATTTACTGGTCCGCTCTCAACACCAGCAAGACCAGAGAGATCATCGTCGACTTCAGGAGGAGCAGCACCGACCCTGCCCCCCTCTACATCAACGGCGAGCGTGTAGAGAGGGTCCACACCTTCAGGTACCTTGGAGTCCACATCTCTAATGACTTCTCCTGGACAGTCAACACCACATCAATCATCAAGAAGGCTCAGCAGCGGCTACACTTCCTTAGAGTCCTCGGGAAGTACAACCTGAAGCCTGACCTGCTGCTGACCTTCTACCGCTCGTCCATCGAGAGCCTGCTGACCTACTGTATTACGGTATGGTACGGCAGCTGCACTGCAGCAGACAGGGAGAGGCTGCAAAGAGTGGTCAAGACGGCTCAGAAGATCATCGGCCGCCCTCTCCCCTCTCTGACGGACATCTACACCTCCCGCTGCCTCAACAGAGCCAGCGCCATCATCAAGGACAGCACCCACCCTGGCTCTGACCTGTTCCACCTGCTGCCCTCTGGGAAGCGCTACAGGTGCATTAAAACCAAAACAAACAGGCTAAAGAACAGCTTCTTCCCCAGGGCCATAACCATCCTGAACGGACTGCCCCATTGTCCCTCATAACTGCCTTCTCTTCGGTGCAATAACCCATTCCACCAACCACCCTGTTTTTGTTTTGTTTTTTCATGTATATATTCATTTCACACCATATTCATTGCACTTCTACATTTTTTATATTTCTATATATTTGCACATTGTTTTTCTAGCATGCACACATCGCACTGTATGGAATGGCCTCAATCTCGTTACCTTGTGTAATGACAATAAAGCTGATTCTGATTCTGATTCTGAATAATGGTTTCTAATGGTGTAAAAATGTGTAGAAAAAATATTACATTTCAACATTTCTGTCAACGAAGATTTGCGTCAGCCTGCGACACATAGTCATTTTGATAGTAGGCTATTATAGCTAATATAGACACTTACGTCATGTGTTGCCTTCATTATAACAGTTTTCATTTTTTGCGGCTCCAGACAGATTTGTTTTTTTTGTATTTTAGGTCCAATATGGCTCTGTCAACATTTTGGGTTGCCGACCCCTGGTTCTATCCTATCGTTTGAGTCGATGCAGTAAAGCCTTGGAAACGGCAAAGTGCTCTGTTATATAGAGGATCTTTGCCTATCAGATGTATAAAACCATAAGCAGACAACATGTGTAACACAAATACTCGGCCTGCCATTCATCACATGTCATCTCGAGCATGTCCGTAGAAGCCTGAGACCATCATATCTATAATTACACGCCTGACAGGTGTTGCCGGGCGCTCACAAACCTACAATCCGGGCCAAACGGCGCCCTGACACCGTCGCCGTGCGAGCACCCGGCATGGATGGAAGAATCTTTGGGATTTGAGGAATTTCTCAACATCTGGAGCTGGCTGCGATGTTTGGAGGATGTTTAAAAAGGAAATTGTATGTTATTAGAAACGGGCAAAATGGCAGCTTTGCTTCTTCAGCAAAAAAAAAACGAAGATGTGCGGAGTAATATCATCTGTCACTCAGAGCTGTCTTCAGAATCAGAATCAGAATCAGAATACCTTTATTGTCATTGCATGGAAACAACGAAATTGAAAAGTGCTTTTAAAACAACCTACATACAATACTCTTAAGACAACAAACAATAATAAACCATTTATAAACATAATAACATTTTTAAAAACATATTGCACAGCATCTTCTTCCGCTTATCCGAGGTCGGGTCGCGGGGGCAGCAGCCTAAGCAGGGAAGCCCAGACTTCCCTCTCCCCAGCCACTTCGTCCAGCTCTTCCTGTGGGACCCCGAGGCGTTCCCAGGCCAGCCGGGAGACATAGTCTTCCCAACGTGTCCTGGGTCTTCCCCGCGGCCTCCTACCGGTCGGACGTGCCCTAAACACCTCCCTAGGGAGGCGTTCGGGTGGCATCTTGACCAGATGCCCGAACCACCTCATCTGGCTCCTCTCGATGTGGAGGAGCAGCGGCTTTACTTTGAGCTCCCCCCGGATGACAGAGCTTCTCACCCTATCTCTAAGGGAGAGCCCCGCCACCGGTCATTTCGGCCGCTTGTACCCGTGATCTTGTCCTTTCGGTCATAACCCAAAGCGAATGACCATAGGTGAGGATGGGAACGTAGATCGACCGGTAAATTGAGAGCTTTGCCTTCCGGCTCAGCTCCTTCTTCACCACAACGGATCGATACAGCGTCCGCATTACTGAAGACGCCGCACCGATCCGCCTGTCGATCTCACCATCCACTCTTCCCTCACTCGTGAACAAGACTCCGAGGTACTTGAACTCCTCCACTTGGGGCAAGATCTCCTCCCCAACCCGGGGATGGAACTCCACCCTTTTCCGGGCGAGAACCACGGACTCGGACTTGGAGGTGCTGATTCTCATCCCAGTCGCTTCACACTCAGCTGCGAACCGATCCAGTGAGAGCTGAAGATCCTGGC
This sequence comes from Nerophis lumbriciformis, assembly GCF_033978685.3. NCBI lineage: Eukaryota > Metazoa > Chordata > Actinopteri > Syngnathiformes > Syngnathidae > Nerophis > Nerophis lumbriciformis. Next base: position 39,446,515 of record NC_084566.2, on the reverse strand, counting down.
CAGATGAAGCCATCAGGACCACATCATCCGCAAAAAGCAGAGACCTAATCCTGCAGCCACCAAACCAGATCCCCTCAACGCCTTGACTGCGCCTAGAAATTCTGTCCATAAAAGTTATGAACAGAATCAGTGACAAAGGGCAGCCTTGGCGGAGACCAACCCTCACTGGAAACGTGTCCGACTTACTACCGGCAATGCGGACCAAGCTCTGACACTGATCATACAGGGAGCGGACTGCCACAATCAGACAGTCCGATACCCCATACTCTCTGAGCACTCCCCACAGGACTTCCCGAGGGACACGGTCGAATGCCTTCTCCAAGTCCACAAAGCACATGTAGACTGGTTGGGCAAACTCCCATGCACCCTCAAGGACCCTGCCGAGAGTATAGAGCTGGTCCACAGTTCCACGACCAGGACGAAAACCACACTGTTCCTCCTGAATCCGAGGTTCGACTATCCGGCGTAGCCTCCTCTCCAGTACACCTGAATAGACCTTACCGGGAAGGCTGAGGAGTGTGATCCCACGATAGTTAGAACACACCCTCCGGTTCCCCTTCTTAAAGAGAGGAACCACCACCCCGGTCTGCCAATCCAGTGGTACCGCCCCCGATGTCCACGCGATGCTGCAGAGTCTTGTCAACCAAGACAGCCCCACAGCATCCAGAGCCTTAAGGAACTCCGGGCGGATCTCATCTACCCCCGGGGCCCAGCAGATCTCTATCCGAGCTAAACAAGTTAATAAAGTGGTGAGTGTTCAGGTAAGTGCAGAGTTTAGGGCAGTGGTTCTTAACCTGGGTTCGATCGAACCCTTCGGTGAGTCGGCCTCAGGGGTTCGACGGAGGTAAAGACACATCCGACTTATCGTGTAAATAAAAACTTCTCCCTATCGGCGTATTATGGATACCCCCAAACAATGTTCCCTCTAATTTTCCATCTGATTTGCAGATTTTTTGATTGATTGCTTGAATTAGTAGATTTAGTAGATTGCAAAGGAAGAGAATACCTTATATGAAACAGTACAGTTCGCACAGTACAGTACATATTCCGTACAATCGACCACTAAATGGTAACACCCCAATAAGTTTTTCAACTTGTTTAAGTCGGGGTCCATGTTAATCAATTCATGGTAATGTGTGTAAGGTGTGTAATTTGTTGTGAGTTCATGCACTGTGTTGGTTTTGTTCTTTGAACAAAGTGATGTTGATGCACGGTTCATTTTGTGCACCAGTAAAAAAACATGACTTTTTCTTGAATTTAAAAAAAATATATATATATTTTTTTTTCACTAAAGAAGGGTTAGGTCAGGGGTCGGCAACCCAAAATGTTGAAAGAGCCATATTGGACCAAAAATACAAAAACAAATCTGTCTGGAGCCGCAAAAAATTAAAAGCCATATTACATACAGATAGTGTGTCATGAGATATAAATTGAATTAAAAGGACTTAAAGGAAACTAAATGAGCTCAAATATAGCTACAAATGAGGCATTATGATGCAATATGTACATATAGCTAGCCTAAATAGCATGTTAGCATCGATTAGCCTGCAGTCATGCAGTGACCAAATATGTCTGATTAGCACTCCACACAAGTCAATAACATCAACAAAACTCACCTTTCGTGCACAACGTTTAAAGTTTGGTGGACAAAATGAGACAGAAAAAGAAGTGGCATAAAACACGTCCTAGAAAGTCGGAGAAAGTTATACATGTAAACAAACTACGGTGAGTTCAAGGACAGCCAAAATTAGTAGGACAAAACGGCGCTCGCCAAATGCTCGAATCAGTGAAGCATGTTTAATATAAACAGTGTGCTTTATAACAATTAGGGAGGCTTGTGTCATGGTTGTCCTCCCACAGAAACCATATTAAAACAAAAAATATATGTTTTTTCCCCATACTTGCCAACCTTGAGACCTCCGATTTTCGGGAGGTGGGGGGTGGGGGCGCGGTTGGGGGCGTGGTTAAGAGGGGAGGAGTATATTGACAGCTGGAATTCACCAAGTCAAGTATTTCATACATATATATATTTATATATATATATACATATATACATATATATACATATATATATATATATATATATACATATATATATATATATATATATGTATATATATATATACATATATATATATATATGTATATATATATATATGTATATATATATATATATATGTGTATATATATATATATATATATATATATATATATATATATATATATATATATATATATATATCTATATGTATATATATATATATGTATATATATATATATATATATATATATATATACATATATATATATATATATATATATATATATATATATATATATATATATACATATATATATATATATATATATATATCTACATCCTGAAAATAT